>NC_088399.1:12459713-12777521 GCF_034236695.1 Oncorhynchus nerka | reverse complement strand
TGATCTAGTACTCCCTGTATATATCTCCACATTGATCTGGTACTCCCTGTATATATCTCCACATTGATCTGGTACTCGTACTTGTCTCCCGAGTGGGGCAGCGGTCTAAGACACTGCATCTCAGTGCAAGAGGCGTCACTACAGTCCCTGGTTCGAATCCAGGCTGTATCACATCCGGCCGGGATTGGGAGTCATTGAAAATAAGAATTTGTTCTTAACTGACTTGCCTAGTTAAATAAAGGTTCAATAAAAAATATAGCTCCTTTCTTGTGTATTTTATTCCTCTTGTTACTATTTTCACGGTTAAGTCTACACCCGTTGCATGTGACAAATACATTTTTGTTAGATTTGAGAAAAAGCTGTAATTCTAGACGACTTTTGTATATTCTGTTGCATAATGACATGTTCATAATATTTAGTGTAATTCCAGATTTTACAGGCTTTGGGAAAGGGAAGTTATTTGGGATTATTAGTGTGTGTGTGTGTGTGTGTGGCGCAGACGCGATGCCTCTGGAATGTCATCAGCTTGTCAGCATCACTGAGAGCTGTGTAGTGGAGGTTAGTGTAGCCAAAGCATTATTTTAAAACTCCCTTGTTCTTGACAAGGCCTCCATATTCTTCCCTGGCTCCACCATCCTGCAGCTGTCCTTTTAAATGAGTGTGAAATGGTGCAAATCACCACCATGATATGGCTCCTGGATGTATCAATGTGTTGGCTTTCATATCTTTTTCCTCTCTGTTTCATAGTGCGCCTTTCTGGCTCTCACACACACACACACACACACACACACACGTGTTTTCTTTGGCTTCCAGTCAAGTTCTGCCCTTGACTTTCTTTTACATTTTTACAGTTCAGTCATTTAGTAAATGCTTACTCTTAGAGCAAGTCACATTGGCTGTGTTATTTTGTGGAGCCGTGTTCTGCTTCCTCCTAACAGAAGAGTGATCAATTATCAAATGCCTCAAAAAATGCAAAGCTCACTAAACATGTTTTAATTTGATTGAAATGTCACCTTTGTCTGTCGTCTGGTCATCTGGTACTGTGTAGGCTGTTTGGTGAACACTCACCAATAGTTCGGTGTCTTCATGTTACAAATAGCTATTCAATCATTGGTGAGTAGTCACAGGGAATTTTGTCAACCCAGTACAAAAAGCTGTGTGCCTCTGATTTCAGACGAAAGCAGAACCCTGCAGCCACCACTAGTGCCCCTGACAGACAGTATTCAACCTCTCAGGTGAGTGTGTTCTGGAGGATTGGTACAGAGAGAATGACTAGCCACCACCACTAGGTGCCCCTGACAGACAGTATTCAACCTCTCAGGTGAGTGTGTTCTGGAGGATTGGTACAGAGAGAATGACTAGCCACCACCACTAGTGCCCCTGACAGACAGTATTCCACCTCTCAGGTGAATGTGTTCTGGAGGATTGGTACAGAGAGAATGACTAGCCACCACCACTAGGTGCCCCTGACAGACAGTATTCCACCTCTCAGGTGAGTGTGTTCTGGAGGATTGGTACAGAGAGAATGACTAGCCACCACCACTAGTGCCCCTGACAGACAGTATTCCACCTCTCAGGTGAGTGTGTTCTGGAGGATTGGTACAGAGAGAATGACTAGCCACCACCACTAATGCCCCTGACAGACAGTATTCCACCTCTCAGGTGAGTGTGCTCTGGAGGATTGGTACAGAAAGAATGACTAGCCACCACCACTAATGCCCCTGACAGACAGTATTCCACCTCTCAGGTGAGTGTGTTCTGGAGGATTGGTACAGAGAGAATGACTAGCCACCACCACTAATGCCCCTGACAGACAGTACCACCTCTCAGGTGAGTGTGTTCTGGAGGATTGGTACAGAAAGAATGACTAGCCTCCATTGCTAATGCCCCTGACAGACATTACCACCTCTCAGGTGAGTGTGTTCTGGAGGATTGGTACAGAGAGAATGACTAGCCACCACCACTAGTGCCCCTGACAGACAGTATTCCACCTCTCAGGTGAGTGTGTTCTGGAGGATTGGTACAGAGAGAATGACTAGCCACCACCACTAATGCCCCTGACAGACAGTATTCCACCTCTCAGGTGAGTGTGTTCTGGAGGATTGGTACAAAGAGAATGACTAGCCACCACCACTAATGCCCCTGACAGACAGTATTCCACCTCTCAGGTGAGTGTGTTCTGGAGGATTGGTACAGAAAGAATGACTAGCCACCACCACTAATGCCCCTGACAGACAGTACCACCTCTCAGGTGAGTGTGTTCTGGAGGATTGGTACAGAAAGAATGACTAGCCTCCATCGCTAATGCCCCTGACAGACAGTACCACCTCTCAGGTGAGTGTGTTCTGGAGGATTGGTACAGAGAGAATGACTAGCCACCACCACTAGTGCCCCTGACAGACAGTACCACCTCTCAGGTGAGTGTGTTCTGGAGGATTGGTACAGAGAGAATGACTAGCCACCACCACTAATGCCCCTGACAGACAGTACCACCTCTCAGGTGAGTGTGTTCTGGAGGATTGGTACAGAAAGAATGACTAGCCACCATCGCTAATGTTTTTACAGATCTGATCATTTGTTCCCACTTTAAACAAAGTACAACTTATAAAGGCTACATAGGCACTACATAAATGCTTCGCAAATCTATAAGCGTATGTCATACTCTATAAATGCTGTATAAAAGGTGACAGGTCCTTCCCACTGTAGGGTGAGCTGCCAAATGTCATAACACACTTATGTTTATACACAGTTGATAAATGCGCTTATAGATTTGTGAAGCATTTATGTGGTGCTTATGTAGCCTTTATGTATGCTTTATTTATGCCTTTATAAGTTGTACTTAGTTTATAGTGGGCCTATTTTAATTTTTTGTAACACTTAAGTGCCAACTGAAATACTTTTTCATGCAACAACACTATTGAAGTGCATGTTATTGATGGGAAATGTTTGACGGTCAATAAGTGTTGAATATGTCAACTGTGATTTTTCCTGTCTCTCCACAGAACAGTGGGTTAAATGTCTGTTGTAGGCCAGTCAACAGCAAATCTATCCCCAAGTTGGACATGTCATCTAGCAGGTATGAAGAGGTTGATGTCGAGAATAGAGGACATGATATTTGCGTGTTTATGTGTACTTAGTTTGTTCGGATCCAATTTTGTAGTGAGAAACCTCTAACACAATAGGTGAATATTTTAATAAAAGTGTATGGTTTCCCACATACCAAGTTAAGTCTTGGACGAAAAAGCCATTTCAATGGAACTTTTCCATTGATTAATGCTTTTTATTCCAAGACTAGGCTTGATCTGTGTTCTGGAAACCAGTTATAGAAAGATGTGAATTCTCGGGTTTGATGGCTTTTCGTCACATATTTTTAGTGACAGGACGCCATCCAAGTTGTTGACCCAGGTAGCGGTGTCCAAACCACAGCCAGCCCCCATCTCCGCCAGAGAGCTTGAACTGCAGGTAGAGTCAACAGAACAATAATCCATAGTCTCTTAAGGTGCACTCTATTTGATGAAACCAGTCAATTCAATAAATCATTATTGTCCCCAAAAGGTAATCCGATTGCATCAATTACAAGACAAAGTACAGTGACACACATCACATTTGCACAAAGACTGGCAGACATAAGAAAAGAATACAAAATAAATCATATGTAGAACACAGATCATTGTCCATAATAAGTATGTAAGTCCCCATCAATGTGCTGCCTCCCATAGAAATATATGCTGTGAAATGTGATCTTGCAGAGCCTCTGGTTTCATAGTCAGTAGCTCATTGTATTACATGTCATAATTTGTTGATTCTTGCTGATGTTCCTCTCTTGTAAATATCTCTGTAATTTGTTGTTCCATAGACGGCGTTGTACGCCAAGCTGGTTGCTGAACGACAGAAACTGGCCAGTGAGAAGGACATCCCACCGGCCATACTGGCCACCAACAAAATCCTCCTGGAAATGGCCAAGATGAGGTACAGTGTGTTGATGGGGGTCTGCCTTCATGTATGGTGACTCACTTCCTCTTGTTCACTGTTCAGGAGTCGGTAGTCATAATTCGTTTTGAATTTAGTGGGACATGTACAGTACCAGTCAAAAGTTTGGACACCTACTCGTTCAAGGTTTTTTTCTACATTGTAGAAAAGTAGTGACATGAAGACTATGAAATGACACATGGAATCATGTAGTCACCAAAAAAGTGTTAAACAAATCAAAATGTATTTTAGATTCTTGAAAGTAGCCACACTTTGCCTTCATGTGAACTGTCGTTTCTCTTTGCTTTTTTGAGCTGTTCTTGACACAATATGGACTTGGTCTTTTACCAAATAGGGCTATCTTCTGTATACCACCCCTACCGTGTCACAACACAACTGATTGGCTAAAACGCATTAAGAAGGAAAGAAATTCCACAAATTAACTTTTAACGAGGCACACCTGTTAATTGAAATGCATTCCAGATGACCTCATGAATATTTTGATTTAACACTACATGATTCCATATGTGTTATTTCATAGTTCTGATGTCTTCACTATTATTTTACAATGTGTAAAAAGAAAAACCCTTGAATGAGTAGGTGTGTCCAAACGTTTGACTGGTTAACAACGCTGGTGGTCAAAACGGGTCATAGCCACAGACCTCCCTGGTTCTTTGGCCAGATTTGTGTTCATTCATTCATAAATGTAATTACCATTTCACATTCTGCTGTATTACAATAACTACTAGTGAGTAATAATCTCTTTTTAAGAATGTAATAATCCTTAAATGTTAACATGGAAAATAGTTTTAAAAAATCAGTGTACTCTTTGCTAGTTGATGATGGTGTTGGTGTTTTGCAGGCCGTGCACTGTGTCCAGTCTGAAACAGGTGGATGGTGTTTCTGAGGCAAAGTCCAGCATGCTTATACCCCTCCTCAAAACCATAGCACGTTTCTGTGAGCTTCACAACTTGAAGGTAAGTCATGTCCATGATCATAGGCTATGATTCGACTATCATAAACCATAAGTTAATCCTACATGATCATAGGCTATGATTCGACTATCATAAACCATAAGTTAATCCTACATGATCATAGGCTATGATTCGACTATCATAAACCATAAGTTAATCCTACATGATCATAACTATTGGCCTCATTACGTGTTCCTAAATGTGTTTTCCCAGATTCTACTACCAACAACATGGCAAACAACACATTGGCTGGTATTTGTGCAGAGTATTGTTGTTGTTGTACATTCAACAATGTCTTAAACTCTTGTCTGTTGTCCAGGTGGACTCCTCGACTCTGGCTTCAGCCCCAGGTCCAGAGAGCGTTAGAGGGGCGGTGACTGGGAGGTCCTCCTCTCTACCTAACAGTATTGCCATCACCTACAGACTGTTCCAGGAGGAGGGCAAGAGCATGGTTAGAGAACCCTGTTTAGTCCTGGCTACATGAAATGGCCATCTGGTTTTATTTATTTCAATTGGAGATCGTATCCTTTTCACAATGTCATACCATTAAGAAGCATGCTATGCTTGCTGGGAGAATCTTTCTACATGAGCCTTTCTCCTACAGTTTCTGCAACTATGGTGGAAGTCAAACCAGGCCAGTACGGCTCTACTTAGTTTGGAATAATAAAAAATATATATATTTTCAATATAGGGCTGTATTCAAATTTGATATACATACCACCACTAACATGCATATATCTGGACATTGAGGACGATGGACCATTTAGGTGCACAGACCTGAATTCAATTTCCACCTAATGTGCTCCTCAACTGACACCGTCCATTATGAGCACTATAGGCATGTAAAGTGTTGTTCTTAAAGATATGTGTGTGTTGTGTTCAGAGGCAGGTGTCTGATGTGCGCAGTTTACCCGTTGCTGTGCTAGAAACTCAGCTGATCCAGGCTTTCAGGGCAAACCACCCACTGGACACAGAGAGAGCTGGTCTAACAACCGCCATACGAACTACCGTCATCCGCATCATCCAGTCACACCCTGTCAACTCTGGTACATGTCACTTCCTGTATCGCTCAAAATTAGATTAGATCTCAAAGTCTCATCTAGGTTGAGAAAAACTCTACATTAAACACTAGCCTGGTCCCAGATATGTTGTCTCCTTCTGTAGCCTGGTCCCAGATCTGTTGTCTCCTTCTGTAGCCTGGTCCCAGATCTGTTTATGCTCAAATCAAATTTTATTTGTCACATACACACGGTTAGCAGATGTTAATGCTTGTGAGTGTAGCGAAATGCTTGTGCTTCTAGTTCCGACAATGCAGTAATAACCAAGTGTAAAAGGATAAAGAATATGTACATAAAGATATGAATGAGTGATGGTACAGAACGGCATAGGCAAGATGCAGTAGATGGTATCGAGTACAGTATATACATATGCGATGAGTAATGTAGGGTATATAAACAAAGTGGCATAGTTTAAAGTGGCTAGTGATACATGTATTACATAAAGATGGCAAGATGCAGTAGATGATATAGAGTACAGTATATACATATACATATGAGATGAGTAATGTAGGGTATGTAAACATTATATTAAGTAGTATTGTTTAAAGTGTCTAGTGATACATTTATTACATCAATTTCCATTATTAAAGTGGCTGGAGTTGAGTCAGTATGTTGGCAGCAGCCACTCAATGTTAGTGATGGCTGTCTAACAGTCGGATGGCCTTGAGATAGAAGCTGTTTTTCAGTCTGTCGGTCCCTGCTTTGATGCACCTGTACTGACCTCGCCTTCTGGATGATAGTGGGGTGAACAGGCAGTGGCTCGGGTGGTTGTTGTCCTTGTTGATCTTTATGGCCTTCCTGTGACATCGGGTGGTGTAGGTGTCCTGGAGGGCAGGTAGTTTGCCCCCGGTGATGCGTTGTGCAGACCTCACTACCCTCTGGAGAGCCTTACAGTTGTGGGCGGAGCAGTTTCAGTACCAGGCGGTGATACAGCCCGACAGGATGCTCTCGATTGTGCATCTGTAAAAGTTTGTGAGTGTTTTTGGTGACAAGCCAAATTTCTTCAGCCTCCTGAGGTTGAAGAGGCGCTGCTGCGCCTTCTTCACAACGCTGTCTGTGTGAGTGGACCAATTCAGTTTGTCCGTGATGTGTACGCCGAAGAACTTAAAACTTACTACCCTCTCCACTACTGTCCCGTCGATGTGGATAGGGGGGTGCTCTTGCCAACTCCATTGTTGTAATTGTGAAGGGGCAGAAACAGACTGACCCAGGCTACATTCAACTTTATTTACCAAGATAAGATTGTTTATCACGTCCTGACATGGTTTAGGGCCAGCAGATTTTTCCCAGATCAGAAAAAACTCCTGAGAAGGAGTGCTTTTTTTGGATCAGGTTCCCCCTCTTTTTCAATATGATGTAAAAGGCAAAACCGATCCAAGATCTGTACTTTTACTCTGAGACGCTTCGGCTACATTAATACAGGCAGCCTAATTCTGATATTTAAAAAAAATCTACTTGAGAACCCCCCCCCCCTCTCTCTCCACACTGACAAACCGTGTCGCTCTCGACTAACGTATCCTCTTTCCCCAGACCTCAGTGACATCAAGGCCATTCGAGCCAGAGTCCCCGACGACATTAGCACCTTCCTCATCCAGTTGACTGTGGAGCTGCTGCAGAGACAGGGGATGCACACGGCCCCACCTGCTGTTTCCACCAGCCGACAGCAGCCTGAGCTCACCTGGATAGAACCCGAGGTCAATATAAGATTTTGTTATATAATATCTGTCAATTAGCAGACACTTTTTTCTAGGGATTCACAAATACGCATCGGTCCCAGATTCAAGTGTTTAAGATACTAGTGCATCGGTCCACGGACCCCAAACTGATCCAAATGTAGGATGCATCGGTCAGGAAAGCAATTCAAACGTTACGAATCGCCGGTTCACTAACAGTCGTTGCTCATATTACGGTCTGCTTTCCGAAAACATCTTATGTGACATGTGACCTGATCTTGCACATCTGCTCTTTGCCTTCAGCATTCAAATGCTAAAATGGCTTGTACGATATACAGCTTTATTAGTTGTGACAACAAAACTATCACATGACATAGGCGTTGTTGGAAATTGTGTTTTTACCAGAATAAAAAAGAGATCTCATCTGGCTATACCTGCTGAACGGGGATTACAATAGATTTGATTTAGATTTTTCAGGTTCACCATCCGAAATAGTTTTAGTTAACAATCAGTGTTTTATGGTCATTTTTAGATATACAGGGTAAAGTTGATGATTTCATTACAAGGACAGCAATCACGTTTTACGAGGTGCGCTGCATCGCTGATGTGGGAGGAAAGAAATAATGTTACTTCCAAACGGTCAAAACCAATCCATTTTGAGATGGGGGGAGGAAATTGTGATAAACTCAGCAAAAAAATCAACTGTAAAAAAAAAAAAAAAAAAAAAGGTCAGCTGTGTTAATTTTCAGCAAACTTAACATGTGTAAATATTTGTTTACAAGATTCAATAACTGAGACATAAACTGAACAAGTTCCACATACATGTGACTAACAGAAATATAATATAATAATGTGTCCCTGAACAAAAGTCCAAATCAAAAGTAACAGTCGGTATCTGGTGTGGTCACCAGCTGCATTAATTACTGCATTGCATCTCCTCATCATGGACTGCATCCAGATTTGCCAGTTCTTGCTGTGAGATGTTAACCCACTCTTCCACCAAGGCACCTGCAAGTTCCCGGACATTTCTGGGGGGGAATGGCACTAGGATTGAGATCCGGGCTCTTCGTTGGCCATGGCAGAACACTGACATTCCTGTCTTGCAGGAAATCACACACAGAACAAGCAGTAAGGCTGGTGGCATTGTCATGCTGGAGGGTCATGTCAGGATGAGCCTGCAGGAAGGGTACCACATAAGGGAAGAGGATGTCTTCCCTGTAACGCACAGCGTTGAGATTGCCTGCAATGACAACAAGCGCAGTCCAATGACGCTGTGACACACCGCCCCAGACCATGTGGTGTATCAAAATGCAATGACGCTGTGACACACCGCCCCAGACCATGTGGTGTATCAACATGCAATGACGCTGTGACACACCGCCCCAGACCATGACCAATGACGCTGTGACACACCGCCCCAGACCATGACCAATGACGCTGTGACACACCGCCCCAGACCATGACCAATGACGCTGTGACACACCGCCCCAGACCATGACCAATGACGCTGTGACACACCGCCCCAGACCATGACCAATGACGCTGTGACACACCGCCCCAGACCATGACCAATGACTCTGTGACACACCGCCCCAGACCATGTCAAAATGCAATGATGCTGTGACACACCGCCCCAGACCATGACCAATGACGCTGTGACACACCACCCCAGACCATGACCAATGACGCTGTGACACACCGCCCCAGACCATGACCAATGACGCTGTGACACACCGCCCCAGACCATGACCAATGACGCTGTGACACACCACCCCAGACCATGACCAATGACGCTGTGACACACCGCCCCAGACCATGACCAATGACGCTGTGACACACCGCCCCAGACCATGACCAATGACGCTGTGACACACCGCCCCAGACCATGACCAATGACGCTGTGACACACCGCCCCAGACCATGACCAATGACGCTGTGACACACCGCCCCAGAACATTACCAATGACGCTGTGACACACCACCCCAGACCATGACCAATGACGCTGTGACACACCACCCCAGACCATGACCAATGACGCTGTGACACACCGCCCCAGACCATGACCAATGACGCTGTGACACACCACCCCAGACCATGACCAATGCCTCTGTCGTGATCGAAGCGTTACACCACTGTATTCCCTTGGTTTATTTCTCCTTCATTGTGGTACAACTGGTGTAAGTGTCTCATGAGGGTCTCGCTCCCCTGTAGTCAGCACGGATCCTAATTTATCATTAGAAATGCACTGATGTCAGGTAGTTTATTCATCCTTATCAAGCCCAGAATGGAGCCATCATTTGATGTACATATCACTGCTCCTGATGAACGACGCTACTATCTATCTACCGTGCCTTAAAGTATTCACACCCCCTGACTTTTTCCACATTTTGTTGTGTTACAGCCTGAATTGAAAATTAATTAAATTGATATTTTGTGCCAGTGGTCTACACACAATACCCCATAATGTCAAAGTGGAATTATGTTTGGAGAAATGTTTACAAATAAATTGAAAGCTGAAATGTCTTGTGTCAATAAGTATTCAACCCCTTTGTTACGACAAGCCTAAGTAAGTTCAGGTTAAACAAATGTGCGTCACAAGTTGCATGGTCTCACGTTGTGTGCATTGTGTTACTACATAATTCACCATGGATATATTTCATTTTATATTCACATTGTGCCCGTGACAAAGCCTTCTCAGCTAATGTATGCCTTTCAAATACACCTGTGTGACAGTTAATTTCTCAGTGTGGTTGATAACAACTCCCTCAAGGTGAAGGTATAATGACATCTCCAGCCCTAAAGTTGTGCACTATAGTCTATCTCTCTCTCTTTCTGTACACGCTCTCTTTATCCCTCTTTCTCTCTTTCCCCACTCTCTTCTCCTTTCCCTCTCTCCTCCTCTCCCTCTATGGCCACTCTTGTCAGTGCAGAGCACAATCTCTCGGGCTGCTCTAGTCCCCATTAAGGGGACAGGCTTTAAAGGCTGACATCTGGTGCCTTCCTCTCAGACTGATTACTACAGGGGACCTATTTCCTTAAAGGCTGACGCAGCACGACAAGCCCGGCCCCATGCCCCAGCCTGGCCCCTGTCCTCAGCCCCACTGCCCAGCCCCACTCCCCTCTCCAGATGGGAAAGCAGCTTGGGAGGTTTTTCACACCACTGGCCCACTTCTACATGGGAGTCATCTCCCTCGTTGCTGTTGAGTCCATGTTAGTGGCTCATAGTGATATTTGACACTGTCAGTTTGGGTAGGATTTCGTTGCAGTTAATACTAGCTCCTAATGGAATCCAGCTCTCAAGTCATGTGACATCATTCACTAGCACTAAGTAGGCACTTCATTTGTGTGTTTCTTCCAGGACAAACCGGTGAGAGAACCTTCCGTCCACAAGCCAGTGAGGATAGAAAAAGACCCAGCCCAGCCAGCCCCAGTGGAGCCAACCCCAGCCCAGCCAGCCCCCATCAAGCTATCCCCAGCCCAGCCAGCCCCCATCAAGCTATCCCCACCCCAACCGGTTGGTTGGTTAGCAGTCGGACTCCCAGATGAGATGGAGATGAGTATGGAAGAGGATGACCTGTTCAGGGATCTTCCAATGCCTGAGGTAATGTTCAGCTAACAAAGACAAACTGATTTAAAACTAGCCTGTACTTTTTACACCAATACACCTCTGCGGAAACCTATCTTCATTTGTGGACTAACATGATTTGCAGTATGTCTCAGTCAATGTGTCTCCTACTAAAGATGATGTCTTTTCTCTCCCTGGTAGGAAGTGGGTCCCGTCTCAGAGTATGTCCTTGCACCTAAGGCTCTTACTGCAGCCGCCAAGGCTGTCCCCCAGACCAGTGCAGTGAAGCTGACATCCTGGAACCAGGAGCCACTGGATGAGGACACACATGAACTCTTCAGTGACTCCCCTCAGGTAGAATGTATTGACTTTCAGCCTAGAAAAAGTGGATTTTACTCACGATATGAAACGATGTACCAGACCTATTATTTCAGCAAGATAGACACGTTTGATTCACAAACATAACAAGTGTCAATGTGTCGGGTACGTGATGATACAAAAAATATTTCTTACATTTCAACAAAGGCGATGAATACCTATTCTTTTCAATGGATCACTTTTTAAGACATTAACTGTGGATTTAATCATCAATAAGGCAGAGGAGGTTAAATATCTGCTCTCATCAGCATCCGGCTTCCATCAACTTAATAATTGGCTCCCAAAAATCCCTTTCCCTGCATTAAAGAAACGACTCAGTAAGCCTTTTCAAAACCCTGGGAAAACTCCAGTCTGTACTTCCAGTGTGTGGCGCTCTCTAGGTCAACGTCAGTGCTCTTGTTCAACTGTTGATCTCTCTTCCCAGGGTGTCCACGCTAAGGTCCTCATTTCCACGTATAATTGGATGGAGCTGAACTCATTAGCATAAATCCCGTTGGTAATACCGTCCATCAAGCCCAATTCTATCTCACCCACTCCTGTAGCTAAAGGTCCTCAATAGAAAGTGAAGTAGTGTCATTGGCCCACTGAAAGGATGCGTTATGCATCCACTAACTGGTCATTCTGGTGTCCGTCTGGCAGTGTGACTAGAAATACCGTCACACAGTTGTGGTGATAAGATGGTCGCCACTGGTTCATCTTATTTAGACCACTGCCAGTTGTGGTGATAAGATGGTCGCCACTGGTTCATCTTATTTAGACCCCTGCCAGTTGTGGTGATAAGATGGTCGCCACTGGTTCATCTTATTTAGACCCCTGCCAGTTGTGGTGATAAGATGGTTGCCACTGGTTCATCTTATTTAGACCCCTGCCAGTTGTGGTTTTCACAGCGCAACAGAGCAGATTGTTTGAGAGCTGTTTAATACCGACTATTGCATGCAACTTAAGAGATCTCCCTGATGACACGGGTGGTGATCTTGTGCTCTGACATGCAGGAATTCACCATAAATCCAAAACATTAACAGATCTGCGCCAGATGAGCCCACAGCAGGATGTCCACCCGCCCCAGTCAGGCGAACACACAGACCCTCTGGTTAATGCAGAGTTAATTGTTATTCGCCACAAAGGGCTTTGTTTATTTGTGACGTTCTCCAGAGGGTCGTGACCCTTGGATCTCGCTAATCCCACACGGGAGGATCGATGGAAACGCGGTGTCCCCCGTCTAACGAGATGAGTGTGCCCTGGCTTTGCCTGGAGCTGGTTTACGTTTAACCTCTGACCTGGGGTCAGCGCTCAGCGGGAGCATCTTGAGCGCCCTTTGATCTCCTTTAACCCCATCAGTCCCGAGACCCCTGCAAAAATCGGCTTTTCATTTATCTGACTTTCATGTATCTGCATGTCCAGTCCTTATATTTAGCCTCACAATGAATTGTTGTACCATGTCCTGTTCAGGACAACCAGGGCTACAAGTAGAACACAACACTATTTGATATAAACTGTTGCATTCATGAGTTTTATGGACAAATATCAATAAAAATATATATATAAAGTCCACCAAAGCAAAACCCTGATAAATGAATTTCTAGAAGGATGTAAGTACAGAAATGGTTTTCTCTATGGGAAATGAATATCCAACTAGTCAGTGACTACTGTGTTGAGTTTGACAGCAACTTATTACAGTATATGATTTCCCTTTTTTGAACCCCTTACCATAATGACTCTTATATAACAAAATGTGTGTTTGTGAGTCTCAGCTTTTCATAGCTTTTTAATAGATTGTTGCTCAAACCAATCGGATTTTACAGACGTTTTTGTCAAAAGACCCGGCCCCCTTCGGGAACCGCCCTTGTCTCATAAACACCGCTCTGGCTCAGCCCTCTTTAGCTCAAACACACCATGTTTAAAAGGGGTTAGAAGTCCAAATGGCGCCGGCGTCGTGGTGGGACTAGTGGGTTAAAGGCCACTGGACACCCCTGCTGTGGCGAGGGTCTGCAGTGGTCAAGAGCTGGGACCAGGTGTGGACAGAACAGTCTGCAGTGGTCAAGAGCTGGGACCAGGTGTGGACAGAACAGTCTGCAGTGGTCAAGAGCTGGGACCAGGTGTGGACAGAACAGTCTGCAGTGGTCAAGAGCTGGGACCAGGTGTGGACAGAACAGTCTGCAGTGGTCAAGAGCTGGGACCAGGTGTGGACAGAACAGTCTGCAGTGGTCAAGAGCTGGGACTGGGCTGCAGTGGTCAGCAGACTGTTGAGTTATGTCTGTCTCTCCACAACTGACTGCATTTCTTCACCATGATCAATTTGAGTTTTTTACATTTTTTTATCAGTGTTTCTCATCAAAGAAAAACCCTCAATCATTCACTGTTGATGTGAATGTGTACTTGAAAGCTTTATTTTTTTCCACCTTCTCCGCACGCTTCACTGTGCATGCCTCCTATTCATGGTAACCTGTAGATCAATATGTGCATTAGAGCTCCCTCTAAATAGATCAACAACCGGATCCGTTCTCCCCTTCACCGAGCGGTGGCGGTGAGGTCACTAAAGATTTAGCACCAATGAGATTGAGGGAGACTAACAAAAAAAAAATGCTCTCCTCAAGGAAATTACATTTAGAGGGGTCAGATAAACGGCTTAGGAGGAATTGTGATGGATGGTAATCCGATGTTGGATAGCACAGCACGCTTGTGTGTCTTGTATTGATGCAGCTGCGTGCATGAGACTCACATAGACCTACAATGGACTGCGGACACTAGACCAAAGGAGGATCCTGGAAGTCCAGTTTAGTCTCCAGGTCCAACCAATTGTAGCAGTCTAGCAATGCATTATTGTCTCGGCACATTTGGACGTTACAAATTTGTGCTGGTACATATTTCCTATACTTTATTATGACATGCCCATCAAATAGATTGAAGTCCAGATCCTGTTTTTATCATGCTGTGTGGCCAAGAGATCTATTTCTCATATAGACTTTATACAGTTGTTTTGACACCAGCTTGTTTATTTTATTGTGGTTGGTTTTCAATCACAGGACCAGGACACTAATATGCCAGCTTTGTTTTTAGAACTCTTCATAGTATATATCAAAGATGCCACAGATGGGGGATTTATTGTCTGAGGTTTGTGTGCATTCCTCAACCTCTATTTATTTTGTAGCTTAAGTCATTCTGGCCTTTGAAGCATTTTTTTATCTCTGACTTGAGGAGACACAGAGAGTCACTGAGGACCCCTGAGCTTTTCAGTAAGAGCAGTGTTATCGGCTGCATGGCGTCTCTATTTACCCAACCAATAGGTCACGTACTGTAGGTCGGACTCCTAATCCAGTGTGGTTTATTCACCAGAGCTCCTTCTTCTAATCTCTGTCTAGCTTCAGGAGACACCACAAACCTCACCATAAAATAACTTGTTCTTATAAAGGTAAATATAAATAAAAAAATTGCTGTTTTTGTTAATTATGTTAACAGCACATACCTTTTAATGGGTGTTAAATACGCATATTAGAAGTTACTTCAAATCTAATTTGATTTATAGAAGACATTTCTTACAACAAATAATAAAAGCTGGGAAATGTGAAACACAACGGTTCTATGGAAAAATAAAATCGGGGGGGGGTTAATTGCATTCATCCATCATCCATCCATTTAGCACCAATACAACTCAATTCAGGTGGAAAGAACCGGAGTGAAAGATGGAATGTGATTTTATTTGACTAAAGAACTGTGAATTTGATGCAACAACTGGGACCAATTCTGCAGACAAACACTCAATTTAACAAAGACCCACCAGAGCTTTCTCCTACATGATCTCCGTAATAACTTTGGAGCAGGCTTCTCCCTGAAGTACCTTTCCATATTTTACATGACAGCTGGTGAAGCTCTCAGTACCAGAACATTGCCAGAACAAGTGTGAAGTTCACATTTAGTTGGTTGATGATAAGAACTTGAAAGGGAGTACCCAGCAGGCAAAACTGGTTGCAATGGCGTCAGGTTGTATATTGGTTTGATAGGGATGTTTGGTTCACGTCTTTTTTATGAAAAAGGAGTCTTTACAATAATGACGATTTTACGTGTTTTCCACGGAGTCATGAAAGACTTTACCTGGTTGTAATAGAGACCAGTTGGTTGTAAACTGGTTATATGACGTCTCAACCAGAACCAGTTTACCACCAGAGGATTATGTAATTAAGATGTCGTGTGCCCACCTGGTAGACCACGGTTTCCCTATTCTGGGGAAACACTGGGGGGGGCGACCGGAGGTGGGGAAACACTGGGGGCGACCGGAGGTGGGGAAACACTGGGGGGACCGGAGGTGGGGAAACACTGGGGAGGGGGGGGCGACCGGAGGTGGGGAAACACTGGGGCGGGGGGGGACCGGAGGTGGGGAAACACTGGGACGGGGGGACCGGAGGTGGGGAAACACTGGGGGCGGCCGGAGGTGGGGAAACACTGGGGGGGCGACCGGAGGTGGGGAAACACTGGGGGGACCGGAGGTGGGGAATCACTGGGGTGGCGACCGGAGGTGGGGAAACACTGGGGGCGACCGGAGGTGGGGAAACACTGGGGGGGCGACCGGAGGCGGGGAAACACTGAGGGGGCGGCGGAGGTGGGGAAACACTGGGGGCGACCGGAGGTGGGGAAACACTGGGGGGGACCGGAGGTGGGGGGGGGACCGGAGGTGGGGAATCACTGGGGGGGCGGAGGTGGGGAAACACTGGGGGCGACCGGAGGTGGGGAAACACTGGGGGGGGGGACTGGAGTTGGGGAAACACTGGGGCGGGGGGACCGGAGGTGGGGAATCACTGGGGGCGACCGGAGGTGGGGAAACACTGGGGGCGACCGGAGGTGGGGAATCACTGGGGGGCGACCGGAGGTGGGGAAACACTGGGGGGGGCGACCGGAGGTGGGGAAACACTGGGGGGCGGGGAAACACTGGAGGTGGGGAAACACTGGGGCGGGGGACCGGAGGTGGGGAATCACTGCGGGGGGGACCGGAGGTGGGGAATCACTGGGGGGGGGGACCGGAGGTGGGGAATCACTGGGGGCGACCGGAGGTGGGGAAACACTGGGGAGGGGGCGAAACACGGAGGTGGGAAACACTGGGGGCGACCGGAGGTGGGGAAACACTGGGGCGGGGGGGGACCGGAGGTGGGGAAACACTGGGACGGGGGGACCGGAGGTGGGGAAACACTGGGGGCGACCGGAGGTGGGGAAACACTGGGGGCGACCGGAGGTGGGGAATCACTGGGGGGCGACCGGAGGTGGGGAAACACTGGGGGCGACCGGAGGTGGGGAAACACTGGGGGGGCGACCGGAGGCGGGAAACACTGGGGGCGACCGGAGGTGGGGAAACACTGGGGCGGGGGGACCGGAGGTGGGGAATCACTGGGGGCGGCCGGAGGTGGGGAAACACTGGGGGGCGACCGGAGGTGGGGAAACACTGGGGGGGCGACTGGAGTTGGGGAAACACTGGGGCGGGGGGACCGGAGGTGGGAAACACTGGGGGCGGCCGGAGGTGGGGAAACACTGGGGGGCGACCGGAGGTGGGGAAACACTGGGGGCGACCGGAGGTGGGGAAACACTGGGAGGGGGGCGACCGGAGGTGGGGAAACACTGGGGGCGACCGGAGGTGGGGAAACACTGGGGCGGGGGACCGGAGGTGGGGAAACACTGGGGCGGGGGGACATGAGGTGGGGAATCACTGGGGGTCGACCGGAGGTGGGGAAACACTGGGGGGGCGACCGGAGGTGGGGAAACACTGGGGGCGACCGGAGGTGGGGAAACACTGGGGGGGGGACCGGAGGTGGGGAATCACTGGGGGGCGACCGGAGGTGGGGAAACACTGGGGGAAACACTGGGGGGCGACCGGAGGTGGGGAAACACTGGGGGCGGGGGGGGAATCCGGAGGTGGGGAATCACTGGGGGTCGACCGGAGGTGGGGAAACACTGGGGAAACACTGGGGGCGACCGGAGGTGGGGAAACACTGGGGCGGGGGCGACGGAGGTGGGGAAACACTGGGGGGCGACCGGAGGCGGGGAAACACTGGGGGCGACCGGAGGTGGGGAAACACTGGGGCGGGGGACCGGAGGTGGGGAATCACTGGGGGGGGGCGGCCGGAGGTGGGGAAACACTGGGGGCGACCGGAGGTGGGGAAACACTGGGGGGGCGACTGGAGTTGGGGAAACACTGGGGCGGGGGGACCGGAGGGGGGAAACACTGGGGGCGGCCGGAGGTGGGGAAACACTGGGGGGCGACCGGAGGTGGGGAAACACTGGGGGCGACCGGAGGTGGGGAAACACTGGGAGGGGGGCGACCGGAGGTGGGGAAACACTGGGGGCGACCGGAGGTGGGGAAACACTGGGGCGGGGGGACCGGAGGTGGGGAAACACTGGGGCGGGGGGGACATGGAGGTGGGGAATCACTGGGGGTCGACCGGAGGTGGGGAAACACTGGGGGCGACCGGAGGTGGGGAAACACTGGGGGCGACCGGAGGTGGGGAAACACTGGGGGTGACCGGAGGTGGGGAATCACTGGGGGGCGACCGGAGGTGGGGAAACACTGGGGGAAACACTGGGGGCGACCGGAGGTGGGGAAACACTGGGGCGGGGGACCGGAGGTGGGGAATCACTGGGGTCGACCGGAGGTGGGGAAACACTGAGGGGGCGACCGGAGGTGGGGAAACACTGGGGCGGGGGGACCGGGGGAGGTGGGGAAACACTGGGGGCGACCGGAGGTGGGGAAACACTGGGGGCGAACGGAGGTGGGGAAACACTGGGGGGCGACCGGAGGTGGGGAATCACTGGGGGCGACCGGAGGTGGGGAAACACTGGGGCGGGGGGACCGGAGGTGGGGAAACACTGGGGGTCGACACGGAGGTGGGGAAACACTGGGGGCGACCGGAGGTGGGGAAACACTGGGGGGCGGGGGAACGGGAGATGGGGAATCACTGGGGGCGGCCGGAGGTGGGGAAACACTGGGGGCGACCGGAGGTGGGGAAACACTGGGGGTGACCGGAGGTGGGGAATCACTGGGGGCGACCGGAGGTGGGGAAACACTGGGGGGAAACACTGGGGGGCGACACGGACCGGAGGTGGGGAAACACTGGGGGGGGGGACCGGAGGTGGGGAAACACTGGGGCGGGGGACCGGAGGTGGGGAATCACTGGGGGTCGACCGGAGGTGGGGAAACACTGGGGGGCGACCGGAGGTGGGGAAACACTGGGGCGGGGGGACCGGAGATGGGGAATCACTGGGGGCGGCCGGAGGTGGGGAAACACTGGGGGGCGACCGGAGGTGGGGAAACACTGGGAGGGCGACCGGAGGTGGGGAAACACTGGGGGGGCGACCGGAGGTGGGGAATCACTGGGGGCGACCGGAGGTGGGGAATCACTGGGGGCGGCCGGAGGTGGGGAAACACTGGGGGCGACCGGAGGTGGGGAAACACTGGGGGCGGCCGGAGGTGGGGAAACACTGGGGGCGGCCGGAGGTGGGGAAACACTGGGGGCGACCGGAGGTGGGGAAACACTGGGGGCGACCGGAGGTGGGGAAACACTGGGGGCGACCGGAGGTGGGGAAACACTGGGGGCGACCGGAGGTGGGGAAACACTGGGGGGGGGGACCGGAGGTGGGGAATCACTGGGGGTCGACCGGAGGTGGGGAAACACTGGGGGCGACCGGAGGTGGGGAAACACTGGGGCGGGGGGACCGGAGGTGGGGAATCACTGGGGGCGGCCGGAGGTGGGGAAACACTGGGGGCGACCGGAGGTGGGGAAACACTGGGGGCGACCGGAGGTGGGGAAACACTGGGGGCGACCGGAGGTGGGGAAACACTGGGGGCGACCGGAGGTGGGGAAACACTGGGGGGGGCGACCGGAGGTGGGGAAACACTGGGGGGCGACCGGAGGTGGGGAAACACTGGGGCGGGGGGACCGGAGATGGGGAATCATTGGGGGCGGCCGGAGGTGGGGAAACACTGGGGGCGACCGGAGGTGGGGAAACACTGGGGGGGGCGACCGAGGTGGGGAAACACTGGGAGGGCGAGCGGAGGTGGGGAAACACTGGGGGCGACCGGAGGTGGGGAAACACTGGGGGGGGCGACCGGAGGTGGGGAAACACTGGGGCGGGGGGACCGGAGGTGGGGAATCACTGGGGGTCGACCGGAGGTGGGGAAACACTGGGGGCGACCGGAGGTGGGGAAACACCGGGGGCGGGGGGACCGGAGGTGGGGAATCACTGGGGGCGGCCGGAGGTGGGGAAACACTGGGGGCGACCGGAGGTGGGGAAACACTGGGGGGGGCGACCGGAGGTGGGGAAACACTGGGGGGGTGGGGACCGGAGGTGGGGAAACACTGGGGGCGACCGGAGGTGGGGAAACACTGGGGGCGCCGACCGGAGGTGGGGAAACACTGGGGGCGACCGGAGGTGGGGAAACACTGGGGCGGGGGGGACGGAGATGGGGAATCACTGGGGGGCGGCCGGAGGTGGGGAAACACTGGGGGCGACCGGAGGTGGGGAAACACTGGGGGGGCGACCGGAGGTGGGGAAACACTGGGAGGGCGAGCGGAGGTGGGGAAACACTGGGGGGCGACCGGAGGTGGGGAAACACTGGGGGGCGACCGGAGGTGGGGAAACACTGGGGGCGGCCGGAGGTGGGGAAACACTGGGGGCGACCGGAGGTGGGGAAACACTGGGGGGCGACCGGCGGTGGGGAAACACTGGGGGGCAGCCGGAGGTGGGGAAACACTGGGGGCGACCGGAGGTGGGGAAACACTGGGGGGCGACCGGAGGTGGGGAATCACTGGGGGCGACCGGAGGTGGGGAATCACTGGGGGCGACCGGAGGTGGGGAAACACTGGGGGCGACCGGATGTGGGGAATCACTGTGGGGCGACCGGAGGTGGGGAAACACTGGGGGCGACCGGAGGTGGGGAAACACTGGGGGCGACCGGAGGTGGGGAATCACTGGGGGGGGCGACCGGATGTGGGGAATCACTGGGGGCGACCGGAGGTGGGGAAACACTGGGGGGCGACCGGAGGTGGGGAAACACTGGGGGCGGCGACCGGAGGTGGGGAAACACTGGGGGGACCGGAGGTGGGGAAACACTGGGGGGGACCGGAGGTGGGAATCACTGGGGGTCGACCGGAGGTGGGGAAACACTGGGGGCGACCGGAGGTGGGGAAACACTGGGGCGGGGGACCGGAGGTGGGGAATCACTGGGGGCGGCCGGAGGTGGGGAAACACTGGGGGGGCGACCGGAGGTGGGGAAACACTGGGGGCGACCGGAGGTGGGGAAACACTGGGGGCGACCGGAGGTGGGGAAACACTGGGGGCGACCGGAGGTCGGGAAACACTGGGGGGGGACCGGAGGTGGGGAAACACTGGGGGGGACCGGAGGTGGGGAAACACTGGGGGCGACCGGAGGTGGGGAAACACTGGGGGCGACCGGAGGTGGGGAAACACTGGGGGGCGACCGGAGGTGGGGAAACACTGGGGGGGGCGACCGGAGGTGGGGAAACACTGGGGGCGACCGGAGGTGGGGAAACACTGGGGGCGACCGGAGGTGGGGAAACACTGGGGGCGACCGGAGGTGGGGAAACACTGGGGGGTGACCGGAGGTGGGGAAACACTGGGGGGGTGGGACCGGAGGTGGGGAAACACTGGGGGGGTGGGACCGGAGGTGGGGAAACACTGGGGGCGACCGGAGGTGGGGAAACACTGGGGCGGGGGGACCGGAGGTGGGGAAACACTGGGGCGGGGGGGCGACCAGAGGGGGGAACACTGGGGCGGGGGATAGAAAGGTCACTCAATCAGTGTAGAGCTTTGATAGTTTTCAGTGGACTCATTGTTGTCAATACATGTTCATCTCTCCACAGAATGTCAGCCAGCCGGCGAAGAGAAAACTACCAGACTGGGCTGAACTACCAAGAGGTTCAAGTTCTTTGGCCTGTACAAAGAAAACCAAAAAGAACAAAGGACTTTTTTCATAACATGACCAGTGACCAACAAATTATTCTTACTGACTAAATATTTCTGATTTTCTTTATTACAAAATGGCAAACAAGGTGTTGATTTCCAACTTAACAATGTAACATAGCAGACTAATTAATGTAAAACATGTCATTATGTAAAACCTCTTGTAATAAAGATACAACTTGAATGTACAGTATTTTAGAGGAAATCATTGGGTTGTATGATTGAGTCGTGGAGTAATCTTATTTCTTAATGAGTTGCATCTTGTTAAATTAGTACCCGCAAGTGAGAAGTATCTAATGTAACTGTGCCAAGTTGACAAGATAATTATTAGTATGTTGTAAAATATACAACTCATTAACATATGTATCATTGGTAAAATGACCTTTTCACAGAGATCATTCAGTTTGTTGCTGAGCTAAGGTATTTGTCATTCATTCAAGTCCTTTACAGACCTTCAATAATTACATTTTAAGGTTAAGAGATTAGCAAATACAGGGCTTTTACATCCATGTGGACATTTTAATCCTGGTTCAGATTAGTGTGTCTGCAGACACTACTTTCTATGGAGAGTACCTGGCAAGACTTAATTTGTCACAGTTTGATCCTGGTGGGAAGAGAACTGTACCAATTATAAGACTATCAAATGCTGATTTCCTGTTCTGACTTTTAAAGTTTGAGACCTGACCATTTTTAAAAACAGGAGAGGTTCAGAGTAGATCTGATCACTTAATGTTTCCAGATTATAGTGGTTCTCTTTGCTTCACATTTTGCCTGGATAAAAGACATCACAGTTCATAGTGATTGTTGCAGTAAAGCCACGACTGCATGTGAATCCGTGCATTGGCCAGTACTACTGCAGTTATTATGACATCTACATTTGCTCAACTATGCAATGTCTAGCTAAACTAAACAAAAGTCCTCTCAATCAAGCTCTAACATAAATGATTATATACTGTATGCATGGTTTATTTTTTAATATCAACTGTATTTGAGCATGTTATTTTGTAGTAAATTATGCATTTAACTTTTTGTTGAGGGTAACAAAAATAAAATCCACCCTCTTCTTGGAAACACAATATAGGGGGGAAAGGAATCCATTTCACCATTGTGGCCATAGTGCTATCTCAGAAGTGCATCTCATGCTGACCAAAATAGACTTGACTGAATCTAAGTATCTCCTGTACCAATACTATAGATTTCCATTGGGTGCTGTGGCTAAAGTGTAACCCCCTTTGAGGTCATTCTAAACAGCCTGCCCTCTTTGGCTCAGAGTGGCAGAGTCAGCGATTACTTTACATTAGTTAACTGTCTCGGATACAGTGGCTAGTTTGATGCTGAAGTTCTGATGCTGTCAAGTAACATAAAAGTGCAGATCAGGACTCTTTCCCCCGACACCCTATGCATTTGTTATAAACTCAGCCCTCATCAATAAAACCTTAAGAGGAAAAGCCCAGTCAATATAGTGTTTTATAGAGACGGAGAAACGTGTTAAGAGTTTGATCAGAGACTCGGGCTACATCTATAGTGCAGTCGGAACTAGAAGCACAAGCATTTTGCTAACACTCACATTAATATATGCTAACCATGTGTATGTGTCCAATACGATTTGATTTGAAAAACAGCATTTAAATTACTGATCGATTGTTCTTTAACTAGCGTCAGGGGGTGCGCCGAGCACAAATGCTTCTCTCTCGGGTGCGTCCTAAATGGTACCCTATTCTCTCTGTAGCTACAGTACATGGAACATGGTCAAATGTAGTGCACTACCTTATGGACCCTGGTCAAATGTAGTGCACTACCTTATGGACCCTGGTCAAAAGTAGTGCACTACCTTATGGACCCTGGTCAAAAGTAGTGCACTACCTTATGGACCCTGGTCAAAAGTAGTGCACTAGAAAGGGAATAGGGTGCCATTTGGGACATAAAGCTCATTGATGACTCCCATTGTTTCAAGTTGGGCTGGATGTCTGACCAGTGCAGCCACACGAGTCTGCTGCTGGATGTACGTGGGAGCAGCAGGTGACCAGTGAAATTAATTTGCAGGGCCTTTGATAGGAAATCACTCTAAATTACCGTTGGAGCTTGGATACATCATGTGTACTCTAATTTAATCAATACATTTTAGCAGCACTCCCTTGAAGAGTTTTGTCTCTTCGCTGAGATATTTGTGGACGGGCTATCCTAGTGTTTTCCTAGTCGGTGTGTTCGATGGCATAATCCTTGTCTTGCTGTCTACGGCATGAGAGCGTCCACATGTAGAAACAACCCCTTCATGATATTCATATTCAGGACAGATAAATACTGCTTGTGTCATAAAGGGTAGAGTTCAGGTCTTCCAGAACGATGTTAATGTTTCCAGTTATTGAGATGGAACTCTGTTATTGTATCCATGGCATCACATTACTCATGCCACCCATACTTTGCTAAAGAGATCTAACATGCAACTCATGAGATTGCCTTGGTACCAACATGTTTCCATTGTCAACGACATTTGTATTTTCAAATTTGCTCCTAGACAAACTAAACTTCTTTGCTCGCTTTGCGGACAATACAGTGCCACCGACACGGCCTGCTACCAAAACCTGCGGACTCTCCTTCACCGCAGCCAACGTGAGTTAAACATGTTGACCATCGCAAGGCTGCCGGCCCAGACGGCATCCCTAGCCGCGTCCTCAGGGCATGCGCAGACCAGCTGGCTGGTGTGTTTACGGACATATTCAATCAATCCCTATCCCAGTCTGCTGTTCCCACATGCTTCAAGAGGGCCACCATTGTTCCTGTTCCCAAGAAAGCTAAGGTAACTGAGCTAAACGACTATCGCCCCGTAGCACTCACTTCCGTCATCATGAAGTGCTTTGAGAGACTAGTCAAGGACCATATCACCTCCACCCTACCTGACCCTAGACCCACCCCAATTTGCTTACCGCCCCAATAGGTCCACAGACACGCAATCGCAATCACACTACCCTAACTCATCTGGACGAGGAATACCTAGATAAGAATGCTGTTCATCGACTACAGCTCAGCATTTAGCACCATAGTACCCTCCAAACTCGTCATTAAGCTTGAGACCCTGGGTCTCGATCCCGCCCTGTGCAACTGGGTCCTGAACTTTCTGACGGGCCACCCCCAGGTGTTGAGGGTAAGTAAACAACTAGAGGTCGACCGATTAATCGGAATGGCCGATTAATTGGGGCCGATTTCAAGTTTGCATAACAATCGGAAATCGGTATTTTTGGACACCGATTTGGCCGATTTAAAATATATATATAAAAAATGTACACCTTTATTTAATCTTTATTTAACTAGGCAAGTAAGTTAAGAACACATTCTTATTTTCAATGATGGCCTAGGAACGGTGGGTTAACTGCCTCGTTCAGGGGCAGAACGACAGATTTTTACCTTGTCAGCTCGGGGGATTCAATCTTGCAACCTTACAGTTAACTAGTCCAACGCTCTAACCACCTGATTACATTGCACTCCACGAGGAGACTGCCTGTTACGCGAATGCAGTAAGAAGCCAAGGTAAGTCGCTAGCTAGCATTAAACTTATCTTATAAAAAACAATCAATCAATCATAATCACTAGTCAACTACACATGGTTGATGATATTACTTGTTTATCTAGCGTGTCCTGCGTTGCATATAATCGATGCTGTGCGTATCGTTGCTCCAATGTGTCCCTAACCATGAACATCAATGCCGTTCTTAAAATCAATACACAGAAGTATATATTTTTAGCTAAAAGAAATCTAGGTTAGGAGGCAATATTACCCAGGTGAAATTGTGTCACTTCTCTTGCGTTCATTGCAGGCAGAGTCAGGGTATATGTGATAATAATAAACGTTTTGTTTTCGAAATGATAGTTTCCGGATTCGACCATATTAATGACCTAAGGCTCGTATTTCTGTTATTATATTATAATTAAGTCTATGATTTGATAGAGCAGTCTGACTGAGCGGTGGTTGGCAGCAGCAGGCTCGTAAGCATTCATTCAAACAACACTTTTGTGCGTTTTGACAGCAGCTCTTCGTTGTGCGTCAAGCATTGCGCTGTTTATGACTTCAAGCCTATCAACTCCCGAGATTAGGCTGGTGTAACCGATGTGAAATGGCTAGCTAGTTAGCAAGGTGCGTGCTAATAGTGTTTCAAACGTCACTCGCTCTGAGCCTTGGAGTGGTTGTTTCCCTTGTTCTGCAAGCGTGGCTGTCGTCAATGTGTTCCTGGTTCGAGCCCAGGTAGGAGCTAGGAGAGGGACGGAAGCTATACTGTTACACTGGCAATACTAAAGTGCCTATAAGAACATCCAATAGTCAAAGGTTAATGAAATACAAATGGTATTGAGAGAAATAGTCCTATAATTCCTATAATAACTACAACCTAGAACTTCTTACCTGGGAATATTTAACACTCATGTTAAAAGGAACCACCAGCTTTCATATGTTCTCATGTTCTGAGCAAGGAACTTAAACGTTAGCTTTCTTACATGGCACATATTGCACTTTTACTTTCTTCTCCAAAACTTTGTTTTTGCATTATTTAAACCAAATTGAACATGTTTCATTATTTATTTGAGGCTAAATTGATTTTATTGATGTATTATATTAAGTTAAAATAAGTGTTCATTCAGTATTGTTGTAATTGTCATTATTACAAATCAATTTTAAAAACCAGCCGATTAATCGGTATCTGCCTTTTTTGGTCATCCAATAATCGGTATCGGCGTTGAAAAATCATAGTCGGTCGACCTCTAGTAACAACATCTCCACCCCCCTGATCCTCAACACTGGGGCCCCACAAGGGTGCGTTCTCAGCCCTGCACGCTTCCAACTCAATCATCAAGTTTGCAGACGACACTACAGTGGTAGGCTTGATTACCAACAACGACGAGACGGCCTACAGGGAGGAGGTGAGGGCCCTGGGAGTGTGTTGTCAGGAAAACAACCTCGCACTCAACGTCAACAAAACAAAGGAGATGATCATGGACTTCAGGAAACAGCAGAGAGAGCACCCCCCTATCCACATTGACGGGACATTAGTGAATGTGGAAGGTTTTATGTTCCTCGGCGTACACATCACGGACAAACTGAAATGGTCCACCCACACAGACAGCGTGGTGAAGATTGCGCCTCTTCAACCTCAGGAGGCTGAAGAAATGTGGCTTGTCACCTAAAAAACACTCAAACTTTTACAGATGGACGGTGGAGAGCATCCTGTCGGGCTGCATCACCGCCTGATACGTTCCGTGGCCTCCAACTGCTTTTAAATGGTAGTAAAACCAAATGCATGCTTTTCAACCGTTCGCAGCCCGCATCCGCCCGCCTGACTAGCATCACCACCCTGGACGGTTCCGACCTAGAATATGTGGACAACTATAAATACCTAGGTGTCTGGTTAGACTGTAAACTCTCCTTCAAGACTCATATTACAGATCTCCAATCCAAAATCAAATCTAGAATCGGCTTTCTATTTCGCAACAAAGCCTCCTTCACTCACTGACTATCCTACCGATCCTCGACTTCGGCGATGTCATCTACAAAATAGCTCCCAATACTCTACTCAGCAAACTGGATGCAGTCTATCACAGTGCCATCCGTTTTGTTACCAAATCACCTTATACCACCCACCACTGCAACCTGTATGCTCTAGTCGGCTGGCCCTTGCTACATATTCTGGTTCCAGCTCATCTATAAGTCTATGCTAGGTAAAGCTCCGCCTTAGCTCAGTTCACTGGTCACGATAACAACTCCCACCCGTAGCACACGTTCCAGCAAGTACAGTGGGGCAAAAATGGCTGAAGTTGGAGACTTTTATTTCCCTCACCAACTTTAAACATCAGCTAACCGATCGCTGCAGCTGTACATAGTCCATCTGTAAATAGCCCACCAAATCTACCTACCTCATCCCCATATTGTTTTTATTTACTTTTCTACTCTTTTGCACACCAGTATCTCTACTTGCACATCATCATCTACTCATTTATCACTCCAGTGTTAATCTGCTAAATTGTAATTATTCGCTCCTATGGCCTATTTATTGCCTACCTCCTCATGCATTTTGCACACACTGTATATAGACTTTCTTTTATTCTACTGTGTCATTGACTTGTTTATTGTGTTATTGGCTTGTTTATTGTTTATTCCATGTGTAACTCTGTGTTGTTGTCTGTGTCACATTGCTTTGCTTTATCTTGGCCAGGTCGCAGTTGTAAATGAGGCTCTCATTTAACTAGCCTACCTGGTTAAATAAAGGTTAAATTTAAAAATTTAAAAAACGTAAGGCTCTCCAGAGGGTAGTGAGGTCTGCACAACGCATCACCGGGGGCAAACTACCTGCCCTCCAAGACATCTGCACCACCCGATGTCACAGGAAGGCCAAAAAGATAATCAAGGACACCAACCACCCGAGCCACTGCCTGTTCACCCCGTTATCATCCAGAAGTTAGTACAGGTGCATCAAAGCAGGGACCGAGAGACTGAAAAACAGCTTCTATCTCAAGGCCATCAGACTGTTAAAGAGCCATCACTAACAGAGTGGCTGCTGCCAACATACTGACTCAAATCTCTAGCCACTTTAATAATAAAAAATTGGATGTAATAAATGTATCACTAGTCACTTTAAACAATGCCACTTTATATAATGTTTACATACCCTACATTACTCATCTCATATGTACAGTGGGGCAAAACAGTATTTAGTCAGCCACCAATTGTGCAAGTTCTCCCACTTAAAAAGATGAGAGAGGCCTGTAATTTTCATCATAGGTACACTTCACAGACTATGACAGACAAAATGAGGAAAAAAATCCAGAAAATCACATTGTAGGATTTTTAATGAATTTATTTGCAAATTATGGTGGAAAATAAGTATTTGGTCAATAAACTTTTGTTATCTCAATACTTTGTTATATACCCTTTGTTGACAATGACAGAGGTCAAACGTTTTCTGTAAGTCTTCACAAGGTTTTCACACACTGTTGCTGGTATTTTGGCCTATTCCTCCATGCAGATCTCCTCTAGAGCAGTGATGTTTTGGGGCTGTTGCTGGGCAACACGGACTTTCAACTCTCTCCAAAGATTTTCTATGGGGTTGAGATCTGGAGACTGGCTAGGCCACTCCAGGACCTTGAAATGCTTCTTACAAAGCCACTCCTTCGTTGCCCGGGCGGTGTGTTTGGGATCATTGTCATGCTGAAAGACCCAGCCACGTTTCATCTTCAATGCCCTTGCTGATGGAAGGAGGTTTTCACTCAAAATCTCATGATACATGGCCCCATTCATTCTTTCCTTTACACGGATCAGTCGTCCTGGTCCCTTTGCAGAAAACAGCTCCAAAGCATGATGTTTCCACCCCCATGCTTCACAGTAGGTATAGTGTTCTTTGGATGCAACTCAGCATTCTTTGTCCTCCAAACACGACGAGTTGAGTTTTTACCAAAAAGTTCTATTTTGGTTTCATCTGACCATATGACATTCTCCCAATCTTCTTCTGGATCATCCAAATGCTCTCTAGCAAACTTCAGACGGACCTGGACATGTACTGGCTTAAGCAGGGGGACACGTCGGCACTGCAGGATTTGAGTCCCTGGCGGCGTAGTGTGTTACTGATTTTAGGCTTTGTTACTTTTTGTCCCAGCTCTCTGCAGGTCATTCATTACTTGCAAATCTGGTGCAGTCCATTAGGTGATGCACTGCAGTACTTAATGCAGCTGGTGGCCACACCAGATACTGACTGTTACTTTTGATTTTGACCCACTTTGTTCAGGGAAGAAATCAACTGTGGGAGCAATTATTAGGAAATGGAAGACATACAAGACCACTGATAATCTCCCTCGATCTGGGGCTCCACGCAAGATCTCACCCCGTGGGGTCAAAATTATCACAAGAACGGTGAGCAAAAATCCCAGAACCACACGGGGGTAATTGTTGTGAGATGTTACCCCACTCTTCCACCAAGGCACCTATACATTTCTGGACATTTCTGGGGGGAATGGCACTAGCCCTCACCCTCCGATCCAGCAGGTCCCAGACGTGCTCAATGGGATTGAGATCCGGGCTCTTCGCTGGCCATGGCAGAACACTGACATTCCTGTCTTGCAGGAAATCACGCACAGAACGAGCAGTATGGCTGGTGGCATTGTCATGCTGGAGGGTCATGTCAGGATGAGCCTGCAGGAAGGGTACCACATAAGGGAGGAGGATGTCTTCCCTGTAATGGACAGCGTTGAGATTGCCTGCAATGACAACAAGTTCAGTCAGATGCTGTGACACACCGCCCCAGACCATGACAGACCCTCCACCTTCAAATCGATCCCGCTCCAGAGTACAGGCCTCGGTGTAACGCTCATTCCTTCGACGATAAACGTGAATCCGAACATCAGCCCTGGTGAGACAAAACCGCGACTCGTCTGTGAAGAGCACTTTTTGCCACTCCTGTCTGGTCCAGCGACAGTGGGTTTGTGCCCATAGACGACGTTATTGCTGGTGATGTCTGGTGAGGACCTGCCTTACAACAGGCCTACAAGCCCTCAGTCCAGCCTCTCTGTCTCAGTACGGACATTGCAATTTATTGCCCTGGCCACATCTGCATGGGAAACCGTGTTTAAACCCTTTACAATGAAGATCTGTGAAGTTATTTGGATTTTTACGAATTATCTTTGAAAGTTTTTGAACCTAACTGGTTAAATTTGTCTCTGTGGGTAACTTGGCAACCAATTGAACAGCGCTGCAATAAAGACACTAGGCCTTTTTCAGTATCAGCCTACTGCCCCTCCACCAAATGGGTGTGTGTGCCAAAAATGTACACAACACACACAGGGGTGCAAGAACATCATAGTTGTTCATATTGTGGCATTTCACTACATTTTCAGTAGTGAGGAAACATCTTACCTGGCTGGAAGTATACAGTGCTTTCAGAAAGTATTCACACCCTTTGACCTTTTCCACATTTTGATCTGTTACAGCCTTATTCTAAAATGGATTAATTCTTTATTTTTTCCCCTCATCAATCTACACACTATACCCCATAATGACAAGCCGAATACAGGTTTTTAGAAACCTAGGCACTGTATATTTCATTTTGATGATGGACCAGTGCTTTGCTCTAACAGGGTAGCTACTTAAAGGTCCAATGCAGCAGTTTTGACCTCATTATCAAATCATTTCTTGGTAACAATTAAGTACCTTACTGTGATTGTTTTCAATTCAAATTGTCAAAAAGAAAATTGCTTCTTGGCAAAGAGCAATTTCTTAAGCAAGAATTTAGCTAGGACTGTCTGGGAGTGGTTTGAGTGGGGAGGGGAAAACTAAACATTTGCTGTCATTGGCAAAGAGGTTTGGAACTCTTTTCCTTATTGGTTTATTAACTGATTCACTTCATGGTGCTGTCACCATGGGAGGGCAAAACTTCATCCCACCACCAAAACAGGTTGAAATTTCAGGTGGTCTTTTCAAACAGCTCATTACACTAAAATGGCCTTATTATTTAAACAATTTCACAGTTTTATTCCAACCTCAGTGTGTGTAAATATACACTGAACAAAAATATATAAATGCAACAATTTCAAAGATTTTACTGGGTTACAGTTCATATAAGGAAATCAGTCAATTGAAATAAATTCATTAGGCCCTAATCTATGGATTTCACATGACTGGGAATACAGATCTGCATCTGATGGTCACAGATACCTTTAAAAAAGTAGGGGCCAGTCAGTATCTGGTGTGAGCATCATTTGCCTCATGCAGCGCGACACATCTCCTTCACATTGAGTTGATCAGGCTGTTGATTGTGGCCTGTGGAATGTTGTCCCACTCCTCTTCCATGGCTGTGGGAAGTTTCTGGGTATTGGCTGGAACTGGAACACACTATCCAGAGCATCCCACACATGCTCAATGGGTGACATGTTTGGTTAGTACGCAGGCCATGGAAGAACTGGGACATTTTCAGCTTCCAGGAATTGTGTACAGATCCTTTTGATATGAGGCTGTGCATTATCATGCTGAAACATGAGGTGATGGTGAATGGTGCAACAATGGCCCTCAGGATCTCATCACAGTATTTCTGTGCACTCAAATTACCATTGATAAAATGCAATTGCATGCTCTCTCAACTGGATACATCTGTGGTATTGTGTTGTGTGATACAACTGCACATTTTAGAGTGCAGTTTTATTGTCCAATGTGCACCTGTGTAATGATCATGCTGTTTAATCAGCTTTTTGATATGCCACACTTGTCAGGTGGATGGACTATCTGGGCAAAGGAGAAATGCTCACTAACAGAAATGTAAACAAATTTGTGGCCAACATTTTGGAGAAATAAGCTTTTTGTGTGTATGGATAATTACTGGGATCTTTCATTTCAGCTCATGAAACATGGGACCTACACTTTACATGTTGCATTTATGTTTTTGTTCAGTGTAGACAAAACACAGGAATATCACATTTTTTACTGGGCCCTTAACCTGATTTGGTCAGCGTTTAAAGGAAAGTACTGAGAATTATTATTACTTTGTATTATTCACAATCAAATCCTGAGGGCATACCAACCTAAACAAACTAGTAATGTACAGTATGTACAGCAGTTTTTACTAAACCAACATTGAAGTATGTTATCTACTCTAGCTATCTACTCCATTTTATAGTAAACTTAAAATTACAATATTAAGCAAAACTGCTACTTATACTGTGCCTTCAGAAAGTATTCACACCCCTTGACTTATACCACATTTTGTTGTGTTAAACATTGATTTAATTAAGATTTTGTGTCAATGCTCTACACACAATACCCCAAAATGGCAAAGTAAAAGTGTTTTTTGACATTTTTGCTAATGAATTAAAAATAAAAAGCTGCAATGTCTTGAGTCTATAAGCTTTCAACTCCTAAATAAGTTCACATAAATTGCATGGACTCACTCTGTGTGCAATAATAGTGTTTAACATGCTTTTTGAATGACTACCTCATCTCTGTACCCCACACATACATACAATTATCAGTCGAGCAGTGAATTTCAAACACAGATTCAACCACAAAAACCAGGGAGGTTTTCCAATGCCTCGCAAAGAAGGGCACCTATTGGTAGATGGATAAATAAAAAAGAAGCAGACATTGAATATCCCTTTGCACATGGTGAAGTTATTTATTACAGTTTGGATGATGTATCAATGGCCAGCAACATACCGGCCAGCAGCATACCAGCCTGCATGCAACTGCTGGCGTGCCTCTGGTTCTGGTCGGCCCCTGGGTGGGAGACCAGATGCTGCTGGAAGTGGTGTTGGAGGGCCAGTAGGCGGCAGTCTTTCATCTGGTCTAAATAAATATCCCAATTCCCCAGGGCAGGGTGCTGTCTTTCGGATGGGACATTAAACGGTTGTCCTGACTCTCTGTGGTCACTAAAGATCCCATGTCACTTAATGTAAGAGTAGGTGTGTTAACCCTGGTGTTCTGGCTAAATTCCCAATCTGGCCCTCATACCATCATGGCCACCTAATCAACCCCAGCTTCCAATTGTCTCTTTTGTCCTATCCCCTGTAAATGGTCCCCAGGTCGTTGCTGTAAATGAGAATGTGTTCTCAGTCAACTTACCTGGTAAAAGAAATAAATACAAATTAAACCCCCGGTCACTAGAAAGATGTAGGCGTCCTTCCTAACTCAGTTGCCGGAGAGGAAGGAAACCGCTCAGGGATTTCCCCATGAGGCTAATGGGGACTAAAACAGTTACATACTTGAATAGCTGTGATAGGAGAAAACTGAGGATGGATCAACATTGTAGTTACGCCACAATACTAGTGAAAAGAATAAAAATGTTCCAGAACATACAGACTTGCTCAAATGTGTTGGTACCGTTACAGCTCAATGAAATAATGCTTCATTCCTCGAAAAAAGTGATGAAATTAAAGCTATTTTATCATGTATACTTGCATGCCTTTGGTATGCCATAGAATAAAGCAAAGAAACTGTGAAAAAAAACAAGAATTATTCTACAAAGATATTCTAGAATGGCCTGGACACATTTGTTGGTACCCCTTAGAAAAGATAATAAATACTTGGATTATAGTGATATTTCAAACTAATTTGTTTCTTTAATTAGTATCACGTCTCCAATCTTGTAATCAGTCATTCAGCCTATTTAAATGGAGAAAAGTCGTCACTGTGTTGTTTGGTGTCATTGAGTGCACCACACTGAACATGAGAAAGCAAAGGAGAGATTTGTCTGATGAGAAAATAATAGACAAGCATGGTAAAGGCCAAGGCTACAAGACCATCTCCAAGCAGCTTGATGTTCCTGTGACAACAGTTGCAAATATTATTAAGAAGTTTAAGGTCCATGGAACTGTAGCCAGTCTCCTTGGACACGGCCGCAAGAGGAAAATATACCCCAGATTGAACAGAAGGAGAGTGCGAATGGTAGAAAAAGAAACAAAAACAACTTCCAAAGAGATACAAGCTGAACTCCAAGGTGAAGGTACGTCCATTTCTAAATCTTATCGAACACCTATGGAAAGAGCTGAAACTTGCAGTCTGGAGAAGGCACCCATCAAACCTGAGACAGCTGGAGCAGTTTGCTCAGGAAGAGTGGGCCAAACTACCTGTTCACAGGTGCAGAAGTCTCATTGAGAGCTACAGAAAACGTTTGATTGCAGTGATTGCCTCTAAAGGTTGTGCAACAAAATATTAGGTTAAGGGTCCCATCATTTTTGTTTATGCCATTTTCATTTGTTTTTTATTATTTACAATATTATGTTGAATAAAAAGTCTAAAGCAAAGTCTGATTTCTATTAAATATGGAATAAAAAATGGTGGATGTCAATTACTTTTGTCAGTTTCAAGTTATTTCAGAGAAAATGGTGTATTCTTCGTTTTTTGTGGAGGGTTACCAACAAGTTTGAGCATGTCTGTACATCCTGTTTGCAATAAGGAACTAAGCTAAAACTGCAGAAAATGTGGCTAAAAAATGTACTGCATCTCCTGAATACGAAGTTTTATGTTGGTGGCAAATCCAACACATCACTGAGTACCACTCTTCATATTTTTAAGCATGGTTGTGGCTGCATCATGTTAAGGGTTTGCTTGTCATCGGCAAGGACTAGGGAATTTTTTTAGTATAAAAAGAAACGGAATAGAGCTAAGCACAGGAAAAATCCCAGAGGAAAACCTGGTTCAGTCTGCTTTCCAACACTGGGAGACAAAACCTTTCAGCAGGACAATAACCTAAAACACAAGGCCAAATATATAGTGCATTCGGAAAGTATTCAGAACCCTTGACTTTTTCCACATTTTTTTAGGTTAGGGCCTTATTCTAAAATTGATTCAATTGTTTTTTCCCTCATCAATCTACACACAATACCCCATAATGACAAAGCAAACTGTTTAAAAAAATTTTTTTTTGCAAATGTATATAAAAACAAAAAAACAAAATATCACATTTACATAAGTATTCAGACCCTTTACTCAGTACTTTGTTGAAGCACCTTTGGCAGTGATTACAGCCTTGAGTCTTCTTGGGTATGACCCTGCAAGCTTGGCTCACCTGTATTTGGGGAGTTTGTGCCATTCTTCTCTGCAGATCCTCTCAAGCTCTGTCAGGTTGGATGGGGAGCATCGCTGCACAGCTATTTTCAGGTCTCTTCGGAGAAGTTCGATCAAGTTCAAGTCCGGGCTCTGGCTAGACCACTCAAGACCATTCAGAGACTTGTCCCAAATCCACTCCTGCGTTGTCTTGGCAGTGTGCTTACGGTCATTGTCCTGTTAGAAGGTGAACCTTCACCCCAGTCTGAGGTCCTGAGCGCTCTGGAGCAGGTTTTCATCAAGGATCTCTCTGTACTTTTCTCTGTTAATCTTTGCCTCGATCCTGACTAGTCTCCCAGTCCCTGCCACTAAAGAATATCCCCACAGTATGATGCTGCAACCACCATGTTTCACCGTAGGGATGGTGCCAGGTTTCCTCCAGACGTGATGCTTTGCATTCAGGCCAAAGAGTTCAATCTTGCTTTCATCAGACCAGAGAATCATGTTTCGCATCATCTGAGAGTCCTTTAGGTGCCTTTTGGCAAACTCCAAGTGGACTGTCATGTGCCTTTTACTGAGGAGTGGCTTCCGGCTTCCGTCTGGCCACTCTACCATAAAGGCCTGATTAGTGGAATGCTGCAGAGATGGTTGTCCTTCTAGAAGGTCCTCCCATTTCCACAGAAAAACTCTGGAGCTCTGTCAGAGTGACCATCGGGTTCTTGGTCACCTCCCTGACTAAGGCCCTTCTCCACTGATTGCTCAGTTTGGCTGGGTGACCAGCTCTAGGAAGAGTCTTGGTGGTTCCAATCTTCTTCCATTTAAGAATGATGGAGGCATTGTGTTCTTGGGGACCTTGAATGTTGTAGAAATGTTTTGGTACCCTTCCCCAGATCTGTGCCTTGACACAATCCTGTCTCAGAGCTCCACATACAATTCCTTCAACCTCATGCCTTGGTTTTTGCTCTGACATGCACTGTCAACTGTGGGACCTTATATAGACAGGTGTATGCCTTTCCAAATCATGTCCAATAAATTGAATTTACAATAGGTGGACTCAAATCTAGTTGTAGAAACATCTCAAGGATGATCAATGGAAAGAGGATTCACCTTAGCTACAATTTCGAGTCTCATAGCAAAGGGTCTGAATACTTATGTAAATAAGGCATTTCTGTTTTTTAAAATTTTTAATACATTTGCAAAAAAAATTAAGGAGTATTAAGGAGTATTTTGTGTAGATTAATTGTACACTCCCCAGCCAGTTTATTAGGTGCACCACCACTTTCATGAAAATGGTTCACTCCTACAGACAGTGAGTCACGTGGCCGTGGCTTGTTATATAAAGCAGGCAGACAGGCATCAAGGCCTTCAGTTACTGTTCGTTTGAACGTTAGAATGGGCAAAACAAGTGATCTAAGCGACTTTGAGCGTAATATGATCGTAGGTGTCAGGCGAGCCGAATCCAGTATCTCAGAAACAGCTTGTCCTACTCGGCTTTTTACGCGTGACACTGTCTATGGTTTACAGAGAACGGTGTGACAAACAAAAACCATCCAGTCAGCGGCAGTCCTGTGGGCGAAAACGGCTTGTTGATGAGAGAGGTCAAAGGAGGATGGCAAAAACCGTGCAAGCTAACAGGCAGGCCAGAAACAGAATAATAATAATAAGGGTGCAGTACAACAGTTTTGTGCAGAACAGCATCTTGGAACGCACAACTTGTCGATCCTTGTCACGGATGGGCTATTGCAGCAGATGACCACACCGGGTTCCACTCCCGAGTGGCGCAGCGGTCTAAGGCACTGTATTTCAGTGCTAGAGGCGTCACTACAGACCCTGGTTTGATTCCAGGCTGTATAACAACCAGCTGTGATTGGGAGTCCCATAGGGTGGTGCATAATTGGTCTAGCGTCGTCCAGGGTTAGGGTTTGGCCGGGGTAGGCCATCATTGTAAATAAGAATTTGTTCTTAACTTACTTGCCTAGTCAAATAAAGGTTAAATAAATAAAAAATGAAACTGTAGCTGCAACATTTACCTAACACAACAACATGAAACTGTAACAGCAACATTTACCTAACACAACAACATGAAACGGTAACTGCAACATTGAACTAACACAGCAACATTTATCTAACACAGCAACATTGAACTAACACAGCAACATGAAACTGTAACAGCAACATTGAACTAACACAGCAACATGAAACTGTAACAGCAACATGAAACTGTAACAGCAACATGAAACTGTAACAGCAACATTGAACTAACACAGCAACATGAAACTGTAACAGCAACATTGAACTAACACAGCAACATGAAACAAACACAGCAACATGAAACAAACACAGCAACATTTAACTAACACAACAACATGAAACGGCAACTGCAACATTGAACTAACACAGCAACATGAATCTGTAACAGCAACATTGAACTAACACAGCAACATTTAACTAACACAACAACATGAATCTGTAACAGCAACATTGAACTAACACAGCAACATGAAACTGTAACAGCAACATTGAACTAACACAGCAACATGAAACGGTAACTGCAACATTGAACTAACACAGCAACATTTATCTAACACAGCAACATTGAACTAACACAGCAACATTTATCTAACACAGCAACATTTAACAAACACAGCAACATGAAACAAACACAGCAACATGAAACAAACACAGCAACATGAAACAAACACAGCAACATTGAACTAACACAGCAACATTGAACTAACACAGCAACATTGAACTAACACAGCAACATTGAACTAACACAGCAACATAAACTTTTGTACATATTTTGTACAGTTCTTGAACTTCTATTTAGATTACTGCTGTACCTCCAGCAGGCTTGGCATGACGAATTTGATCCTGGTAATTATGACACACCTTTTCATTGACAACCTGTCAATGAGGAGAGATGAGCCCTGAGACTGTAGTTGTAACACCCTATTCCCTATATAGTGCATTACTTTGGACTGGGGCCCTGGTCAAAAGTAGGGCACTAGATAGGGAATAGGGTGCCGTTTTGGCAGTGCTGCTGCTTTGGCCATTCACTCTCAATTCCCGGGCCAAGGGTTCATTCATAGCCCGATGAAACATGCATCTATCAAATCAAAATTGGATGCCTTGGAAATGATCTACTAACCAGGATAAATGTACCACGTTGACAGAAATCGTCATGAAGGCTATACAAAGATACATATTATTCTCCATCTGTACTTTGAAGGTTCAGGTCCCTGCCGTTCTACTTTAAGTTTTAGAGGATCTGAGTTTGTATTTGTGTGAGAGAGATAGAGAAGGAGTGACTTGTGCGAAGAAGCGAGACAGCTGTGCTGAATGTGTCATATGTGCCCACAGTGGGACGTGCCAGATCAATGCAGCAGGCCAGGGTGGGTTAAGTAGCTGGGCAATGGCTCTCAAGCAGGTGGAAGGCAGGCTCCTGGCAGGCTGGCCTCCAGGCCATAGGCGCCCCTCTCATGTGCAGCTGTCCAGGCAGGGCCTGTTGTGGCTGTGGCAAGGATATGTTATAGGGCTGGGGCTGTCATGCCAAGGAATGAGCCAAGTGGGTGACTAACCACAGGCCGTGTGTCCTGGACACAGTGGACAGACCCCTGCAGGTGTTGCTCATGGGTTGTGCCATTACCCATCAGGCCCCTCCACAACGATGGCAACCACAACAGGCTAGAGATGCTAGCCAGAATAGGGAACATGATATTCTAGAGGCAACTGATAGGACAACAGTCACCACATGGAAACCTGGGGCATCACAGAGGTGGAAACAAACAGCTCGAATGACAAGAACTGGTTTTAGGAGGTGGTGATTAACTTTGCCAGTGAGAGTCACAATATTGTGTAGCAAATCTGTTGCCTGCAATTGTTATCACTGAATGAAATAAGCCTCATGGTTAGAAAACACAAATCTGTCTTGCTGTGCGACTGTTATATGAGCAGGGAAACTGTAAGTAAATTGGGGGCTAATGACTTTGAATCCGTTGTTGGCAAATGTTCTCCACAACATTCTCAGTTTGGATAAGCTACTGACCAGTCCTGGGTTCACACCAAGTAATCCAGGATCAGACTATTGGGTTTCGTCCAAATAAATTGTTTTTATGTAGCCATTTTGTTGTTGCTCTAATGGGAATTCATATCTTGCTGTTCCACAGGAAAACAACCCATAAGTCACTCTCAGTTGTGATTATGCTACAAAAAGGCTTGAATGTAATAGGTTTATTCCTCATAGTCTGAAGTGCTTTAAATTGATTGTAGCCTATTTATCTCACATTTTGTGTTCATGATTCATGATAACAATGCATACTAAGAAAAATAAGCTTGCAAAAAATCAGTCTAATTTAAGAATGCCATATCAATCAGAATCAAATCAAGCACATCCATTTCCAATAAAGACAAACAATCACAACCTCAGGATTTGTATCTTCTACATTTAATTTGGTGCAAATCTTGCATGCCTAATGCACAAACAGCAGAAAGTGGTGTCAAGGGAGGAAATCCTCTCACACACAGGGCACACACAGTAAGAGCCTTTCCCATTACCAACTCCGCCCCTCTCATCTTGTAGTTTACTGTAGCAGCAACTGCGGGCTTCAGACGGATCACACTTGCTTTCACCATCAGAGCTTAGTCAAATGTTCCTTTCTTACCTGCGCGCCTCATTCAGCCTTTTAAGTCCCACTTACCTCCGTAGCAATGAGGACATACCTTGCGACGGGACAGAGTTCATTCACTATTTCGGTTGTTTGTGGGATTTTTGTGTCCTTTTCCATCTCTCCGCATGGAGGGCTCTGTGGGCTGACTTGTAATAACCCCTCTCCCGTGGCTCCGCTGCAGGAGTTGGTGCACCGGTCTAGAGTTGTGTTTGAGGGAAAGCTTCAAGAAGACGGGCGCAAGAGAGATATCAACCGACGAGAGCGGGAAAAGCTACTCAATCAAAGAGCTGGTGGTATACGGAATGAGAGCGCGGTCCAGAGAATGAAAGGAGAAGTTGATTTGTCGTCAGAGTCCGTGCCAAACAGGACGTCAGAGTCGGAACCATACCAGGTTAGGATAAGGGTCCATCAAGTATGGGAAGTAAAAGCGGGGGGGCTCGAGAAGGATTCTGTCGTTTCTATTGTCTGGAACCGGGGTGATAACTGTTTGACATTGACTAAAGACACAAGATACATGTTTTTCATGGAACCCACGAATGACACCTCGGTGTTCCAAGCCGTTTTCCCACCTGTCGAGACGCGGCGAGCTGTCCGAAAGGATGTCAGCAAAGTGCTCTGCCAAGAATGTGGTAAGTGCAGGATGATTGCCCACTCTCTGCTAATAACGTGGAACTTTCTGCTGGTCCATAATCTGACAAAATGTCATTTCAAAATGTATGTTCAGACAGACAGGGCGTATGACCCTGTGATGCAAGGCCAAACCCCCATAAATGATCATTTCGGACAATTTTACAACTTTAAAGCATGACATTGACAGCCCAATTGTGTCCATACATTTCACTCAAGGCGAATTGGGGCAGCTGCAGTGAGCTCTGGATAAAGTTAAATATTGGAACGTAGCCAAAGAATGTCATATTGTCATATCCAAAATGACTTTGGTCACTAAGGGCATGCATGATTAGGCATGTAGGCTAAATGGGCGTCATGAGATGACAAGCCATGAGGTAAGAGAGCGGTGTTTACCGGGCGGGCTCACCCAGATGTGTCAATGTCGCGATACCTCGGGAGCTCTCTACACGCGGTGGTGCTGAATGTTCATTGACTGGGAATTCCAACTTCCGTTGCTAAACGGGGGTGGGGGGCACAGACGTCAGTTCACGTCTAGTTTTCATGTACATTTGGTTGAGTTAACAACTAACGTGACTTCAACGTGAAATAAACCAAAAATTGTCACCCTGTCATAGAATTTTGGTTAAAAGTTGGGTAAAAAAAAAATCCCTTATGCTCTTGACTTTTTGCAAATCCAATCAGTCTTCTATGTTGATTTAACTTCATCACATTGCATTTTTTGGGCTGAAATTATGTGGAAACAATCATTTTTTTGCCCAGTGGACAGGTAGGCTACATTTAGTAGAACACCTCATCTGTTTTGTGATAAAAGTTTATTGAGGATGGAAATCTAGCTATGTCATTCGAAAATGTTAGACTGGCCATATTCTGTCTAAGGGGACAATCACGTTTTTTATTTGATAGTTAACCCATTCAGTTAACTGGTATTCAGGGGGTAAGAGTTCATGCTCTCACAATATTTTCTCTTACATCAATTCTCTTTTCCGATAAGGTGAAACAGTTGTGTTATAAGCATATGTTGAAGATAATCTCTTACTCTTTAATCACATTCAACCACACCTAGTACATCTCATATTGTCTGTACACTGATGCAGTTATTTTATATGCCACAGAGGAAACACAAACATTCAGGAGTCGACAGACTTTATAATCCATTTTGGTTGACAGCATAATTACCCGGGGGAGGTGGTGCACTAATGTTATCAGGTTCACAATGAGGACCATTACCCAAATCCCCAGGGCATAAAGTGCACTCACTGTTCATGAACAGTGACAGTCGTTTGGGATGCAAATTCATCCAGTGGCCGTAAAATGCCCAGGATCTATAAAGGGGAATGCTTTTGTCATTTTGGAATGAGGGAGGTCCTCGTACACATCCCAGTGGCGCTCCTCTGTGACAAAACACTAATGAGAGAGAATATCATGTCTGTATTCTGCAGTGTCTACACACTGCTTGACTGCGTGTGGGTGGGAAATGACCATTATTGTGCACAATTTCAATAGTATTGATTAGGAAAAAAGTATTAATTAAATAACATAGACTAAGTTATATCATATAGGCTATGTTAGATAAGGTTGCCATTCACGTGTTGGATTCGGCATCAGTTTTTGCAGCCACATCAAATCCTTAATTTCTAAGTAGGCTATTGCTTCATGTACTATGGGCACATACATAATTCTTGTAAGGAGCTTTGGGTTGTTCATGAGCTCAATGTTTGGTTTTGTTTTCCTCTCAACTAGACTTTAGTACAAATGCTCAAGTATGTCTGATACATTCCTTTCCAAGTCCCGATTCCATTAGTTCTCCATGGAGACCCAACAATGTACTGTGAGTACAGTGCACTGTAGCCTAGATTGTCCCTTTCGTGGAACTACTGGTACAGAATGATGAGTACAGATTCTTTGTCTGTTAGTGATTGATAAACATGACAAACATGACAACCCTTCAGAACACCTATGCTATACTAAGAGTAGATCCAGTGAATGAGTGATAGTGGTTTCCATGACCTGTAAAGAATGGGTGTGTTTTCATTCAGGACCACCATAGCCCTGTATAGTCCATGGTGCTATGTTCACGCTCAGAGTGCCGTAGAAGAACTAAAGGGACATATGTCCATTTCCTCCCCAGCCCGAGGACAGGTGCTACTCTGATGATGTGAGGATGGATCCACCCTGGACAGAAGGGACAGCAGTGGCTCACAGTAGTAAAAAGGGTTTCAGGTGGCGAAACACAGTTTGTCATGAAAAGACCATGTGTTCCAAGTCCTGAAGCAAAACAAGGATCAAAGTAGAGAAGGTTTCTATGAAATACCTTGAAGTGCTGTATGTGAAACGTTCTGTTCCATTTCTCAATAGACGCCCACCCTTTGTTCATTGCTTTTGACCACATTTTCAGAGAATGCATGTGATATGCAAATGCTCCTGAGTGGTGCAGCCGTCTAAGGCACTGCATCTCAGTGCTTGAGGTGTCTCTACAGACACCCTGGTTCAAATCCAGGCTGTATCACAACCGGCTGTGATTTGGAGTCCCATAGGGCAGCGCACAATTGGCCCAGCATTGTCTGGGTTTGGCCGTTGTAGGTCGTCATTATAAATATATAAAATAATTTGTTCTTATCTGACTTGCGTAGTTAAATAAAGGTTCAACTAAAAATAGATGTACCATTCAAATGTATAGTCAGATCACAGTACATTAATACAATGTAGCTACTGAAGTGATTGCTAAGCAGTGGTCGCTGGGATAATGAAGGCAGTTTACACGCAAGCACATACTACTAAATGTCATTCTGGATATAGATGATGGAACAGGATCAAGTATTGGTTTCCTGATTCAAAACCGGCTATTTGACAGAGACTCAATGTAATGTGCTCAGCTTCAGCTCACAGGCCTAGAGGATAACCTCACGGTGTTCATTGTCTGTTGCTGCCCCGGTTTTAGTGGTGACTGTGTTTAGTTGGGGGGGGGGAAAGGGCATCGGTGTCGAAATAAACAATGCCTGCATTCCTGTTGTGAGAACTCTTTTTACCCATCTCAAGAGACAGTAAATGGCTCAGTGCGAAGAACAATTCTTTCAGACTGTGCAACCACACTGCACTAACGTCATTGTAAAGGCAGTTGTATGAGTCCCCTTTCAGAGAGGGAACAGTTTACGCTTTGCAGGGTCTTGGTAAATTCTTGTGAATTTACTATTTAGACCCAATCATGTGATGTTTCTACTCTTTAAACAATGTTTCCAGGACTGATTGATTGCAGAAAGCCACGCCTCCCTCGGGAATGACAAATGTGGATCTTTCCGACAGCGGACAGTTCCAGCTCATTTGCTTGATAATGGGGACAATGATAGAATAGATGTGTGATGCTTGAACGAAATAAGAGTCTTCTGAAAAGACGCTAGAACACTGGAGGCTGCTGAGGGGAGGACGGTTCATAATAACGGCTGGAACGAAGCAATGGAATGGCATCAAACACACGGAAGCCATGTGTTTGATGTATTTGATACCATTCCACCCATTCCGCTCCAGCCATTACTACGAGCCACCAGCCTCCTGTGTGATAGAACGTGTTGAGTCATGTGACTTACTACTTCACAGATTGAAGAAAATCATTCCCAGAGTGTGGAGGACATTGTTCGAGGTGCACAATCAATGCTGCATTATATGAAACACTATAGGCACCTAGAGCTAGGCTCGTGTTGTAATACAACAGTTGATTTTGGGGGGATTATTAGATAGTCGAGCAATGCTGAAACAATTATTGTATTGTTCTGTTGGGGTAAATAATATAACTGACCCACAAAGTAATTGTAAATCCAGTGTTTATGCAGAAAATACATCGTAGACTGTTGAAGTGTATAATTAAAGGCTTCTGCAAGTTTGATTCCCCTAAGAATCTAGGCTAGTTCTCACATAATCAGGAAATAAAATAAAACAACAAGCTAGACATTCTGTTTAGGGATACTGTAGCAAGGCTTTACAAGAGGAGAGAGAGGGAGAAAGATAATTTAGTTCTTATGTTTTTTTAACAGAACACTGTACTAGTGGCAGCAACATGCAGAACTGTGAGTACAACTCAGGGTGTTTTCACATATAGTCCTCTTTAAAATAACTGATCTCAGTCCTCTTTTTAAAGCAAAATCTCAGTCCTCTTACATTTTAATAGCTAATATATTGCATTTAGTTAAAATATTAGGCATAATAATTGTAAATTGAAGATACTATTAACATTATTATTAGTAACAATAAATAGCAGAAGAATAACTGCAGATTAAATAATGCTGTAATTGAAAATTGTACATCAAATGTAGGCTACTGGCCCTTTAAGAACTAGAACGTATGTTGTACCCTGTGTTGTGATTATCACCTAATATGCTGTTGTCTTCTCACACTGTTCAAACCCTCATGAAGTTCTCGCCTATAGATCACATATTGCAAACAAATAATCGGAACTAAAAACTCCAAAAACATATTTTTTCTTTCTGTGCGCTCTTGACAATCTCTAATCAGTATAAAGAAAACTGCACATGTTTTTTCCACGAACCTGAGGTATAATCATTAGCCAAACGGTCAACTAAAACGAGAGTTTCTATTGGACAAATTCAGGTAGGTTCCTCCCTGTTTTGTTCCGTCTGCTTCCTTTTAAGAAACGTTTTGCAAGATAAATCAAATCAAATCAAAATCAAGAATTTGTGTAATGAATACGCCCCTACATATCATCTTATCTATTTTATGGCACCAATATGAGTGAAGGGTTATGGCAGGGGAAACAGTATTGCAGTAATCTAGAGTGAGGGGTTATGGCAGGGGAAACAGTGTTGCAGTAATCTAGAGTGAGGGGTTATGGCAGGGGAAAAAGAGTAGCAGTAATCTAGAGTGAGGGCTTATGGCAGGGGAAACAGTATTGCAGTAATCTAGAGTGAGGGGTTATGGCAGGGGAAACAGGGTAGCAGTAATCTAGAGTGAGGGGTTATGGCAGGGGAAACAGTGTTGCAGTAATCTAGAGTGAGGGGTTATGGCATGGGAAAAATAGTAGCAGTAATCTAGAGTGAGGGGTTATAGCAGGGGAAACAGGGTTGCAGTAATCTAGAGTGAGGGGTTATGGCATGGGAAACAGTATTGCAGTAATCTAGAGTGAGGGGTTATGGCCGGGGAAACAGTGTTGCAGTAATCTAGAGTGAGGGGTTATAGTAGGGGAAACAGGGTTGCAGTAATCTAGAGTGAGGGGTTATGGCAGGGGAAACAGTATTGCAGTAATCTAGAGTGAGGGGTTATGGCCGGGGAAACAGTGTTGCAGTAATCTAGAGTGAGGGGTTATGGCAGGGGAAACAGTGTTGCAGTAATCTAGAGTGAGGGGTTATGGCATGGGAAACAGGGTTGTAGTAATCTAGAGTGAGGGGTTATGGCAGGGGAAACAGGATAGCAGTAATCTAGAGTGAGGGGTTATGGCAGGGGAACCAGTATTGCAGTAATCTAGAGTGAGGGGTTATGGCAGGGGAAACAGTGTTGCAGTAATCTAGAGTGAGGGGTTATGGCCGGGGAAACAGTGTTGCAGTAATCTAGAGTGAGGGGTTATGGCAGGGGAAACAGTGTTGTAGTAATCTAGAGTGAGGGGTTATGGCAGGGGAAACAGTGTTGCAGTAATCTAGAGTGAGGGGTTATGGCAGGGGAAACAGTGTTGTAGTAATCTAGAGTGAGGCTCTGGATAAGAGCGTCTGCTAAATGACTTAAATGTAATGTAAATGAGTTATGGCAGGGGAAACAGTATTGCAGTAATTTAGAGTGAGGGGTTATGGCAGGGGAAACAGTGTTGCAGTAATCTAGAGTGAGGGGTTATGGCAGGGGAAACAGTGTTGCAGTAATCTAGAGTGAGGGGTTATGGCAGGGGAAACAGTGTTGCAGTAATCTAGAGTGAGGGGTTATGGCAGGGGAAACAGGATAGCAGTAATCTAGAGTGAGGGGTTATGGCAGGGGAAACAGTGTTGCAGTAATCTAGAGTGAGGGGTTATGGCATGGGAAAAAGAGTAGCAGTAATCTAGAGTGAGGGGTTATAGCAGGGGAAACAGGGTGCAGGATTTAGAGTGAGGGGTTATGGCAGGGGAAACAGTATTGCAGTAATCTAGAGTGAGGGAATATGGCCGGGGAAACAGTGTTGCAGTAATCTAGAGTGAGGGGTTATAGCAGGGGAAACAGGGTTGCAGTAATCTAGAGTGAGGGGTTATGGCAGGGGAAACAGTATTGCAGTAATCTAGAGTGAGGGGTTATGGCAGGGGAAACAGTGTTGCAGTAATCTAGAGTGAGGGGTTATGGCAGGGGAAACAGTGTTGCAGTAATCTAGAGTGAGGGGTTATGGCAGGGGAAACAGTATTGCAGTAATCTAGAGTGAGGGGTTATGGCAGGGGAAACAGTATTGCAGTAATCTAGAGTGAGGGGTTATGGCAGGGGAAATAGTGTTGCAGTAATCTAGAGTGAGGGGTTATGGCAGGGGAAACAGTGTTGCAGTAATCTAGAGTGAGGGGTTATGGCAGGGGAAACAGTGTTGCAGTAATCTAGAGTGAGGGGTTATGGCATGGGAAACAGAGTAGCAGTAATCTAGAGTAAGGGGTTATGGCAGGGGAAACAGTATTGCAGTAATCTAGAGTGAGGGGTTATGGCAGGGGAAACAGTGTTGCAGTAATCTAGAGTGAGGGGTTATGGCAGGGGAAACAGTATTGCAGTAATCTAGAGTGAGGGGTTATGGCAGGGGAAACAGTGTTGTAGTAATCTAGAGTGAGGAGTTATGGCAGGGGAAACAGTGTTGTAATAATCTAGAGTGAGGGGTTATGGCAGGGGAAACAGTGTGGCAGTAATCTAGAGTGAGGGGTTATTGCAGGGGAAACCGTGTTGCAGTAATCTAGAGTGAGTGGTTATGGCAGGGGAAACAGTGTTGCAGTAATCTAGAGTGAGGGGTTATGGCAGGGGAAACAGTGTTGCAGTAATCTAGAGTGAGGAGTTATAGCAGGGGAAACAGGGTTGCAGTAATCTAGAGTGAGGGGTTATGGCAGGGGAAACAGTATTGCAGTAATCTAGAGTGAGGGGTTATGGCCGGGGAAACAGTGTTGCAGTAATCTAGAGTGAGGGGTTATGGCAGGGGAAACAGTGTTGCAGTAATCTAGAGTGAGGGGTTATGGCATGGGAAACAGGGTTGTAGTAATCTAGAGTGAGGGGTTATGGCAGGGGAAACAGGATAGCAGTCATCTAGAGTGAGGGGTTATGGCAGGGGAAACAGTATTGCAGTAATCTAGAGTGAGGGGTTATGGCAGGGGAAACAGTGTTGCAGTAATCTAGAGTGAGGGGTTATGGCCGGGGAAACAGTGTTGCAGTAATCTAGAGTGAGGGGTTATGGCAGGGGAAACAGTGTTGTAGTAATCTAGAGTGAGGGGTTATGGCAGGGGAAACAGTGTTGCAGTAATCTAGAGTGAGGGGTTATGGCAGGGGAAACAGTGTTGTAGTAATCTAGAGTGAGGAGTTATGGCAGGGGAAACAGTATTGCAGTAATTTAGAGTGAGGGGTTATGGCAGGGGAAACAGTGTTGCAGTAATCTAGAGTGAGGGGTTATGGCAGGGGAAACAGTGTTGCAGTAATCTAGAGTGAGGGGTTATGGCAGGGGAAACAGTGTTGCAGTAATCTAGAGTGAGGGGTTATGGCAGGGGAAACAGGATAGCAGTAATCTAGAGTGAGGGGTTATGGCAGGGGAAACAGTGTTGCAGTAATCTAGAGTGAGGGGTTATGGCATGGGAAAAAGAGTAGCAGTAATCTAGAGTGAGGGGTTATGGCCGGGGAAACAGTGTTGCAGTAATCTAGAGTGAGGGGTTATAGCAGGGGAAACAGGGTGCAGGATTTAGAGTGAGGGGTTATGGCAGGGGAAACAGTATTGCAGTAATCTAGAGTGAGGGGTTATGGCCGGGGAAACAGTGTTGCAGTAATCTAGAGTGAGGGGTTATAGCAGGGGAAACAGGGTTGCAGTAATCTAGAGTGAGGGGTTATGGCAGGGGAAACAGTATTGCAGTAATCTAGAGTGAGGGGTTATGGCCGGGGAAACTGTTGCAGTAATCTAGAGTGAGGGGTTATGGCAGGGGAAACAGTGTTGCAGTAATCTAGAGTGAGGGGTTATGGCAGGAGAAACAGTGTTGCAGTAATCTAGAGTGAGGGGTTATGGCAGGGGAAACAGTGTTGCAGTAATCTAGAGTGAGGGGTTATGTCATGGGAAACAGAGTAGCAGTAATCTAGAGTGAGGGGTTATGGCAGGGGAAACAGAGTAGCAGTAATCTAGAGTGAGGGGTTATGGCAGGGAAACAGTATTGCAGTAATCTAGAGTGAGGGGTTATGGCAGGGGAAACAGAGTAGCAGTAATCTAGAGTGAGGGGTTATGGCAGGGGAAACAGTGTTGCAGTAATCTAGAGTGAGGGGTTATGGCCGGGGAAACAGTGTTGCAGTAATCTAGAGTGAGGGGTTATGGCAGGGGAAACAGTGTTGCAGTAATCTAGAGTGAGGGGTTATGGCAGGGGAAACAGTGTTGCAGTAATCTAGAGTGAGGGGTTATGGCAGGGGAAACAGTATTGCAGTAATCTAGAGTGAGGGGTTATGGCAGGGGAAACAGTATTGCAGTAATCTAGAGTGAGGGGTTATGGCAGGGGAAATAGTGTTGCAGTAATCTAGAGTGAGGGGTTATGGCAGGGGAAACAGTGTTGCAGTAATCTAGAGTGAGGGGTTATGGCAGGGGAAACAGTGTTGCAGTAATCTAGAGTGAGGGGTTATGGCAGGGGAAACAGTATTGCAGTAATCTAGAGTGAGGGGTTATGGCATGGGAAACAGAGTAGCAGTAATCTAGAGTAAGGGGTTATGGCAGGGGAAACAGTATTGCAGTAATCTAGAGTGAGGGGTTATGGCAGGGGAAACAGTGTTGCAGTAATCTAGAGTGAGGGGTTATGGCAGGGGAAACAGTATTGCAGTAATCTAGAGTGAGGGGTTATGGCAGGGGAAACAGTGTTGTAGTAATCTAGAGTGAGGAGTTATGGCAGGGGAAACAGTGTTGTAGTAATCTAGAGTGAGGGGTTATGGCAGGGGAAACAGTGTGGCAGTAATCTAGAGTGAGGGGTTATTGCAGGGGAAACCGTGTTGCAGTAATCTAGAGTGAGGGGTTATGGCAGGGGAAACAGGGAGCAGTAATCTAGAGTGAGGGGTTATGGCAGGGGAAAAAATGTTGCAGTAATCTAGAGTGAGGGGTTATGGCCGGGGAAACAGGGAGCAGTAATCTAGAGTGAGGGGTTATGGCAGGGGAAACCGTGTTGCAGTAATCTAGAATGAGGGGTTATGGCAGGGGAAACAGGGAGCAGTAATCTAGAGTGAGGGGTTATGGCAGGGGAAAAAGTGTTGCAGTAATCTAGAGTGAGGGGTTATGGCAGGGGAAACAGGGAGCAGTAATCTAGAGTGAGGGGTTATGGCAGGGGAAACAGTATTGCAGTAATCTAGAGTGAGGGGTTATGGCAGGGGAAACAGTGTTGTAGTAATCTAGAGTGAGGAGTTATGGCAGGGGAAACAGTGTTGTAGTAATCTAGAGTGAGGGGTTATGGCAGGGGAAACAGTGTGGCAGTAATCTAGAGTGAGGGGTTATTGCAGGGGAAACCGTGTTGCAGTAATCTAGAGTGAGGGGTTATGGCAGGGGAAACAGGGAGCAGTAATCTAGAGTGAGGGGTTATGGCAGGGGAAAAAGTGTTGCAGTAATCTAGAGTGAGGGGTTATGGCCGGGGAAACAGGGAGCAGTAATCTAGAGTGAGGGGTTATGGCAGGGGAAACAGGGAGCAGTAATCTAGAGTGAGGGGTTATGGCAGGGGAAACAGTGTTGTAGTAATCTAGAGTGAGGAGTTATGGCAGGGGAAACAGTGTTGTAGTAATCTAGAGTGAGGGGTTATGGCAGGGGAAACAGTGTGGCAGTAATCTAGAGTGAGGGGTTATTGCAGGGGAAACCGTGTTGCAGTAATCTAGAGTGAGGGGTTATGGCAGGGGAAACAGGGAGCAGTAATCTAGAGTGAGGGGTTATGGCAGGGGAAAAAGTGTTGCAGTAATCTAGAGTGAGGGGTTATGGCCGGGGAAACAGGGAGCAGTAATCTAGAGTGAGGGGTTATGGCAGGGGAAACCGTGTTGCAGTAATCTAGAATGAGGGGTTATGGCAGGGGAAACAGGGAGCAGTAATCTAGAGTGAGGGGTTATGGCAGGGGAAAAAGTGTTGCAGTAATCTAGAGTGAGGGGTTATGGCAGGGGAAACAGGGAGCAGTAATCTAGAGTGAGGGGTTATGGCAGGGGAAACAGTGTTGCAGTAATCTAGAGTGAGGGGTTATGGCAGGGGAAACAGTGTTGCAGTAATCTAGAGTGAGGGGTTATGGCAGGGGAAACAGTGTTGCAGTAATCTAGAGTGAGGGGTTATTGCAGGGGAAACAGTGTTGCAGTAATCTAGAGTGAGGGGTTATTGCAGGGGAAACAGTGTTGCAGTAATCTAGAGTGAGGGGTTATGGCAGGGGAAACAGTGTTGCAGTAATCTTGTTTGTGTGTGGGAATAATGACTAGTGAACCTGGAGAGCTTTGTTTTCACATTGCCTTAAAAAAGGGAACCGCAGAATTCAAGCAAACCGATCTCAGACAACATCTCGAGATGGTCTCAGTTCGGATCGCTTCAGGGGCTCTTTTGAGGGGTATGAGTTCCTTTTGGAGTGTTCACATTGCACAACAAAAATAAGTGAACTGAACTGAGTTCACGAAAATGGGCTGAAAGGGACCAAGTGTGATAACATCCTTAAAAACCTCTAGAAGTCTAAACCTTTGGAGGGAGGGTGTTCTACTAAACTATCATATAGAATTGTTTAAAGATGGTCATGCCATGTTTTTGTGAAAAGACAGATTTTCTGGGTTGTTTAATGGTCGGACAAACACCACCGTAGCTCGGTCACCTTCCAGCGCAACTGCGGAAGACCGACATCGGAGGATGCTGTGGATTGAAACACAGCCCGTGCAGATATCTCTATCTTAAACTGACACATTCAGATGGGGATTTTCTTATTATGTTGTTTTATTGACACACTGTTAGTTTACAGAATTATTATTAAGACAAAACTTGAGTACAAACTTAAGACAAAAGGAATGTCTTATTCTCAAAGCCTAACATAGAGAGTCATGCCCTGCACATCTATGACTGATTGCTCATGTTTTGTCACATGAACTCCCAAATATGAGCTGACAGAATCAAAAAGAAGTCTTCTAAGATCCAATCCAGAGATCATCATAAATCACTCTGGCCTATTTTGAGGTTAGGGAAGTAAGCATTTGGACTGAGAGGTCCTATATCATTGACAGGTTAGACTGAGATATAGTTATAATCCCCACATGTTCTGGGACAGATTATCCCATAATTCCACATTTACACAGAATGGCTCACAATTTGTCCCACATTTGACTGTTCAATCCCAATAAAATCTTGCAGTAAAAGTTACATCCTACAAAAGTGTTGTCAATTGATAAATGACTAAGTGCTTATGGACTTTCTAGGAATAGGTTACAGCTACTCTACTGTAGTTAGTTTTCCTTGATGCCAATGGGAATGTGAGAATAGGATTTTAAAGAAATATGTGCATGAGAGAAAGCACTCTGAATAATGTGGGATTATCGAATCTATTTTGTGAGCCACAAAATACTGTTTTTCTAATCAAATGCTCAATTTCAGACATCGCAGCAGATCGAGAATGAATTAATCAAATCCAATTTGAGGTTAATGCCCAGTACACGGTGAACTGTGGATTTCTGCTGATTCTGAGAAAATGTTGGTGCCTATTTAGAGAACGCTTTCATAATGAGATTTTTTGACAATACATCTGACTTTGTTTTCTGTTGGTATGAACCAGTCTCCACCATAAACCATTGCCACTATGTTGTTTTTGTACATTTTTCATAACATGCAACTAACTGCTTTAGTATTCTTCATGACACATTGCACATGATGCATTGCAAGGTTTTTAAAGAGCCATCTATATGTAGAGAGAGAGACAATTTAATATGACCCTAGGAAATAGTTGTCATCACATTGAACATTGACTGCTGACAGGGATCCAAATGTTCCCTAATGTGGAAGCCTCACATTTTGTGTATGAAAGGCCACTACTTTGCCTCATGAAGGTTAAGCCAGCAAAACTTGTATTAGTCTCTCAACTCATCGTGAAAGGTCAATGAGGTGGTAATCTACGTCTTCATTAGCTGACATGCTCAATTTACATGGATCTCACGACCCTTCAGAATACAAACATGTTTGTCTCGTTGTTGCTGGTTTTTATTACAGCTGAGAGGCTGCTCCTTCGTTTGTACAATCCTGTAGCTTTTACTTTGACATGGATAATGTACTGTCATCTTTTGGCTGTGAATATTGCTCCAGACAGCCAACGATGGCAATATAAGGTTTCAGCAGTGCCAATAAACAAGGCTTATCATTTGCCAATTAAGTCCAAATTGAACTGTGTCTATGGTCATTAGTTTCAACAATACCCCATACAGTAAATGGAAACCAAGACAAACATTTCAAACAAAAATGGGCTCATGACACATTCTGGGTTGATAGTTGGTATTATATAACAGACACAAAACTATTTTTATCCCTTGATGAGATTCTCTTTGCCCAGTTATGTAATGTTTACATGTCTGGGGCTTACAAAGACAAACATGCAGTCTTTTATCATGCTGAAATCACATTAACAAATGGACTTTGGGATGAAGAATATTGAATCCTATTCTCCATTGTTTGAGATGGGCCCTTTCTGAATGTGCCTTTATCTGGGGTGGTTTTTGATTTTCCACAACGTACCAATTCATACCAGGCATATAACATCTAAGTAATATATTTTCACATTTAATCGTATTTGTTTAATATTAGTTTTGTGAAATGCTGTGTAAAGATATATATTCTAATCATTTGGTGGGTGCTTATATTTGTGCTATTTCACACATGTACAAGTGTGGTATTATACAATAATTATTTTGTTGTTGTTGCATATCCCTGCTCCCCCTGAGACACCCTCGGAGAGTGGGGTCACGATCAGGGTCAGCCATTATTAACGGCGACCCTGTAGCAATTAGGGTTAAGTGTCTTTCTCAAGGGCACATCAACAGATTTTTCACCTTGTCGGCTCCGGGATTCAAAGTAGCAACCTTTCAGTTACTGGCAGGGACGTCATGCACCCAAACATCTGAGGGGGAACAAAGTCTGTGTTGATGGCTAGGGGGTGGGGTGCCCCCTGTCTGTAAATTGGAGAATTTAGAATTTTACACATGTATGAAACAGCTTTTTCCTGCAATCTAGAGGCATAATCATTATGATTAATTATATAAAATAAAATAAAAACATGTTTATTTGTCTGCATATCTAAGCATATCGCTTGAGCTGTAGGTATCCTCCTGACAGGAGTTTCTTACTATGCATCTCTGCTAAAATTTGGGTAAAAGATTGAAAGGAATGTGAGTCTTATTCAGTACATTTAGTTATCGCTTCCTTTTCTAAAGTCTACCAACCATGCCAGCAAGCATACCAGCTAAGATAGTTAGACAAGCTAGCTACTCTAATTTGAGTGACTCTTCTTGGTAACTAGTTATGAGGTTGGCAGATTGAGAACCTATCTGGGCTAGCTAAAGCCAACTTCATACAATTACTATGTGGCTAGTAGTTAGGGATGTGACAAATGTGAACATTTTCTTAACATTTAAACTGCATTTTTTGTTTATCGTTGAAATTATACGAAAAAATCATAAAATGACATGAATTCACAATTCATATATGGTCTGTGTATGACCGCTGAATTGTTGTCACCAGTTACCACCGCCTATTTCTACAATATATCTATTTTTCTATTTTAAACCTAACCCAAACCTTAACCACAATGCCTAACCCTAAATTAGATGAAGACCTTAAAAGCACATTTTTGTTTTCATTCATTTTTTCGACAATTTTGTCTTTATGTCTGTGGTAACTAGTGGAAACTACCAGACGGTGCTTACCTTACCCACTCAACAACGATGGTAGTTAATAACGTTTTAGTTTATCTGCTGTGTGCATTTCCTCCATTTTCTCAGTTGTCAGTCGTACATGGGACTTCATGTCCCATTTCTCATCGATGTGATGGGTCGTGGCAGTGACGCATGACAGCGTCTACATAGACGTCCAACAACCTGTTGTATGGTGTTTGAGAGTTGGCGCTTTCTAGACCTACTTGCAGAACAATCCATTTCTCATCAATGTGATGGGTCGTGGCAGTGACGCATGACAGCGTCTACATAGACGTCCAACAACCTGTTGTATGGTGTTTGAGAGCTGGCGCTTTCTAGGCCTACTTGCAGAACAATCCATTTCTCATCAATGTGATGGGTCGTGGCAGTGACGCATGACAGCGTCTACATAGATGTCCAACAACCTGTTGTATGGTGTTTGAGAGCTGGCGCTTTCTAGGCCTACTTGCAGAACAATCCATTTCTCCATCCGTCATGTTTTTTGAACATGGTATCTTGTAGTCTGGTTCTAGTCATGCCATTAGGGCAGCACTGAAGCCTTAAGTCCTCTACCATTGACAATGGCTGCACATCAACTGCAATCATTTATGTAATCAGCGCTGTGATTTTCACACTCGGTCCCTTATCTCACTGCTGCCAGCAACGGTTTGGGTCTCACTGTGCCTCTCTTTCAGCATTGCACCTGTACTGCCACTATGGATCAATTACACCTCGCAAAGTTTGCATCTCATTTAACTTCTCAAAGTATTGCCGTACAGGTTGCTTCCCTGTCTCACCATGTGCCATTTCTTTCAACTGTTAACGAGGATAGAGTGTGGAGCGCTTTATGTCCGTGAAAAATAATTGTAAAGATGCATATCTTGTCCTACTAACATATCTCCTGCTACTAACATATCTCCTGCTACTAACATATCTCCTGCTACTAACATATCTCCTCTTACTAATATATCTCCTCTCACTAACATATCTCCTGCTACTAACATTTCTCTTCCTACTAACATATCTCCTCCTACGAACATATCCCCTCCTACTAACATATCTCCTGCTACTAATATATCTCCTGCTACTAACATATCTCTTCCTACTAACATATCTCCTCCTACGAACATATCCCCTCCTACTAACATATCTCCTGCTACTAATATATCTCCTGCTACTAACATATCTCTTCCTACTAACATATCTCCTCCTACGAACATATCCCCTCCTACTAACATATCTCCTGCTACTAATATATCTCCTGCTACTAACATATCTCTTCCTACTAACATATCTCCTTCTACTAACATATCCCCTGCTACTAACATATCCCCTCCTACTAACATATCTCCTGCTACTAATATATCTCCTGCTACTAACATATCTCTTCCTACTAACATATCTCCTCCTACTAACATATCTCCTGCTACTAACATATCTCCTGCTACTAATATATCTCCTGCTACTAACATATCTCCTCCTACTAACATATCTCCTCCTACGAACATATCCCCTCCTACTAACATATCTCCTGCTACTAATATATCTCCTGCTACTAACATATCTCTTCCTACTAACATATCTCCTCCTACGAACATATCCCCTCCTACTAACATATCTCCTGCTACTAATATATCTCCTGCTACTAACATATCTCTTCCTACTAACATATCTCCTTCTACTAACATATCCCCTGCTACTAACATATCTCCTCCTACTAACATATCTCCTCTTACTAATATATCTCCTCTCACTAACATATCTCCTGCTACTAACATTTCTCTTCCTACTAACATATCTCCTCCTACTAACATATCTCCTGCTACTAACATATGTCTTCCTACATACATATCTCTTCCTACTAACATATCTCCTCCTACTAACAAATCTCCTTCTACTAACTTATCTCGTCCTACTAACATATCTCCTGCTACTAACATATCTCCTGCTACTAACATTTCTCTTCCTACTAACATATCTCCTCCTACTAACATATCTCCTGCTACTAACATATGTCTTCCTACATACATATCTCTTCCTACTAACATATCTCCTCCTACTAACAAATCTCCTTCTACTAACTTATCTCGTCCTACTAACATATCTCCTGCTACTAACATATCTCCTGCTACTAACATATCTCCTGCTACTAACATATCTCCTCCTACTAACATATCTCCTGCTACTAACATATCTCCTGCTACTAACATATCTCATCCTACTAACATATCTCCTGCTACTAACATATCTCTTGCTACTAACATATCTCCTCCTACTAACATATCTCCTGCTACTAACATATCTCCTGCTACTAACATATCTCCTGCTACTAACATATCTCCTGCTACTAACATATCTCCTGCTACTAACATATCTCCTCCTACTAACACATCTCCTCCTACTAACATATCTCCTGCTACTAACATATCTCCTGCTACTAACATATCTCCTGCTACTAACATATCTCCTCCTACTAACACATCTCCTCCTACTAACACATCTCCTCCTACTAACATATCTCCTCCTACTAACATATCTCCTGCTACTAACACATCTCCTCTTACTAACATATCTCCTGCTACTAACATATCTCCTGCCACTAACATATCTCCTCCTACTAACATATCTCCTCCTACAAACATATCTCCTGCCACTAACATATCTCCTCCTACTAACACATCTCCTCCTACTAACATATCTCCTGCCACTAACATATCTCCTGCTACTAACATATCTCCTGCTACTAACACATCTCCTGCTACTAACATATCTCCTGCCACTAACATATCTCCTGCTACTAACATATCTCCTGCTACTAACATATCTCCTGCCACTAACATATCTCCTCCTACTAACATATCTCCTCCTACTAACATATCTCCTGCCACTAACATATCTCCTGCTACTAACATATCTCCTGCTACTAACACATCTCCTCCTACTAACATATCTCCTGCTACTAACATATATCCTCCTACTAACATATCTCCTCCTACTAACATATCTCCTCCTACTAACATATCTCCTCCTACTAACACATCTCCTCCTACTAACATATCTCCTGCTACTAACATATCTCCTGCTACTAACATATCTCCTCCCACTAACATTACAGCATTGCTGGTTTAGATAATTGTTTTCCTTTAATGATGATGATCAGGACCATTTACTGGTAGTTTTGTGATAACTGCACTGTGATTTTATACGTCACAGCCCTGCTAGTAGTATAAAAACTTTAAAAGAAAAATGTTAACAGGACAAATCTGTGTGGGCAAGTGCTCCTGTGACCCCTGTGGGAATGACGCCTCTGGTTACTGCCTCAACACTCTAACCGCCAGGGAACCTCCTCCTTTGCCGAGCAATTTTTTCCCCTTGTTTTTTAAATAACTAATTGACTGACATCAGTTCAATTCCATTTTTTTTCTTTTTTTTCTGTGAGCTCAATGCGCACATTGCATTGTACCATTTCTCTAGAGGTAAATCAGATCCAGCCTGAACTGTGCGATGTAGAAGGGAGTTGTAGTTTCCAACAGGCCAATATTGTACATAGTCTAGCGCACAAAACGTGGAAATAAGTACAATGACCATAATCATTTGGATGAATAATCCATCCATCTCCTTGTCCAGTCTGTGTTTCTTTTATGCCTGCTACAGAAGAGACAATAATGCAAGATCATGAGGGGATATAGAGAGCAGCTGTTGCTTTGTGAGGTATCTCTACCTGAAAATACATCATCTAAGTGATTAATGGTTGGTATTCAGCAGTCATAAAAGTATGTCTTATTTATTTTGAAGAAATACAAAATAGTGATTTTGTCAGACAGTATAGCTCTAAAGAGATTAGATGATGAGATGATGAAATGAAATAATAAATAATAAAGTCATCAAGTAAAACAAATATACACAACAACTGAAATATTTTAGTAAAGTAATGTGAATAAATGAGGGTTAATAAGTGATAAGCACTAATGGGCAGTCACTACCATCAAATATAATCACATTTTATTGGTCAAATACACGTGTTTAGTAGATGTTATTGCAGGTGTAGCGAAATGCTTGTGTTTCTAGCTCCGACAGTGCAGTAATATCTAACAAGTAATATCTGACAATTTCACGACAATACACTCAATACACACAAATCTAAGTAAAGGAACAGAATTAAGAATATATAAATATATGGACGAGCAATGTCAGCATGGCACAGACTGTGATACAGTACTATAGAATACAGTATATACATATGAGATGGGTAATGCAAAATATGTCAACATTATTAAAGTGACTAGTGTTTGTTATTAAAGTGGCCACTGATTTTAAATGTACAGTTGAAGTCGGAAGTTTACATACACCTTAGACAAATACATTTAAACTCAGTTTTTCACAATTCCTGACATTTAATCCTAGTAAAAATTCCCTGTCTTGGGTCAGTTAGGATCACCACTTTATTTTAAGAATGTGAAATGTCAGAATATTAGTAAAGATAATTATTTATTTGAGCTTTTATTTCTTTCATCACATTCCCAGTGGGTCAGAAGTTTACATACACTCAATTAGTACATTGCCTTCAAATTGTTTACCTTGGGTCAAACGTTTTGGGTTAGCCTTCCACAAGCTTCCCATAATAAGTTGGGTGAATTTTGGCCCATTCCTCCTGACAGAGCTGGTGTAACTGAGTCAGGTTTGTAGGCCTCCTTGCTCACACACGCTTTTTCAGTTCTGCCCACACATTTTCTGTAGGATTGAGGTCAGGGCCTTGTGATGGCCACTCCAATACCTTGACTTTGTTGTCCTTAAGCCATTTTGCCACAATTTTGTAAGTATGCTTGGGGTCATTGTCCATTTGGAAGATCCATTTGCGACCAAGCTTTAACTTCCTGACCGATGTCTTGAGATGTTGCTTCAATATATCAACATAATTTTCAATCCTCATGAAGCCATCAATTTTGTGAAGTGCACAAGTCCCTCCTGCAGCAAAGCACCCCCACAACATGATGCTGCCACCTCTGTGCTTCACGGTTGGGATGATGTTCTTCGGCTTAATTTAAATAATCTGTCTGTTAACAATTGTTGGAAAAATTACTTGTGTCATGCACAATGTAGATGTCCTAACCCACTTGCCAAAACTATAGTTTACTTGATAGCTACCTACACAAATAGCTAGCTAGAACATAGTGTTAATAAGATAAATTCATTAAAAAGATTAAAAGCAATACAAATAAGTTCTCCAGTAGGCATCTACTGAGGGAGCTAAGAGCTGTGTTGTCAGTCATTTCCCAGCAACATCAGTAAAAAGGCAGATCCCCAAGACATTTGTGGAGTGGTTAAAAAACAAGTTTTAATGACTCCAACCTAAATGTATGTAAACTTCCGACTTCAACTGTATATAGGGCAGCAGCCTCTAATGTGCTAGTGATGGCTATTTAACAGTCTGATAGTCTTGAGATAGAAGCTGTTTTTTAGTCTCTCGGTCCCAGTTTTGATGCACCTGTACTGACCTCGCATTCTGGATGATAGCAGGGTAAACAGGCAATGGCTCGGGTGGTTGTTGTCCTTGATGATCTTTTTGGCCTTCCTGTGACATCTGGTGCTGTATGTGACCTGGAGGGCAGGTAGTTTGCCCATGGTGATGCGTTGGGCAGACCGCACCAGCCTCTGGAGAGCCCGACAGGATGTTCTCAATTGTGCATCTGTAAAAGTTTGTGAGGTATTTAGGTGCCAAGCCAAATTTCTTCAGCCTCCTGAGGTTGAAGAGGCGCTGTTGCGCCTTCTTCACCACACTGTCTGTGTGGGAGGACCATTTGTGTTGTGTACACCGAGGAATATCATGGGACTTTTATTAATTGTTTTATTCCGTGTTGTTACAGCATTCACCGAACCATCCTCAGAAAGCACAAATCGCTCAGCACTACCGCTAGGCTACCTGCTGCCCTTTCTATATAATATGTAGCCTATAATTTCAATTTGGCTGTCCTATTTAAGAACTTAACTTTAAACATTATATTTGTTGAAATACTTTAGTGCTGGATTAATTTGTTGTCTATGGTGGGCAAAAGCTCTTGATAATGGATGCTGTAGTGAATGCAGAGTCAATGTGCCTGCTGCAGAGTCGATAACGATCTGAATAAAGACAGTTTTGCTTGGTCAGCAGCATAAAGTAGCTGATAAAAATCTACCCATATGGGTCAAATCTCTTTACCTTTTGAAGTTGGCTCTGGGAATAGTAAAGTATAAAATCAATGACACAAGTCATTCATCTTCATACAGTAACTGACATTTTAATTGAAACTCAAACGAGGCCTGTGGTTTTTAAATCAAAACATTACCTAAATTATGTTAGTGACCAGATGAGTGGCAACAAGGTGATTTTGCTAATTGGATTACAGTCTAAGAATGTTTACCAGTTGGAATAATTGTCTCTGGCATCTTGAGCTATCAGCCATATGTTGCAATAAGCAGCAATCTTAAAGGGGCCTGTTGATAATAGCACATTGTGTTTTTGTTTGGCAGATAGTGAATCCTGAGTGATGATCCTGCATGCCTACCACTCTTAATCATTCTGTCTTGGTGCTATCTTGATGATCCTACAGCATCTGAGCCCAGTGGCACACCACCGTTCTTCCAGGTGTTGCTGAATTACCAGTAGCACGTTGGCACTCTTGAGCTGAGCTAAAAAAGACATGCAATGATGTCATAATCTTTGCCACGAGTCACATCTACAAGAGAAGGATAAAAGCCACAGCTCATACCCTGTAAAGTAATGAAGGTCGTTCATCTTTTGGCCTAACCGTTCCACAGTAAAACCAAGCACGGCGGTTCAACAAATAGAAAGAGCAGATGTGACCGACGTTCTACACTGGGTAGACTAAGCCGGAAAGCTCCTGCAGGTGATGAATGAGAGATCATTACACAACCAAGGTCACATTTCCGTTCTACACAAGCCTCCTTGTGCGAACCGTAGATTCTCATTCCTCCCACAAAGTGCACCTGTCAGGGTGTTAAATTGGGGCAGAAGTGTTCTAATAAGGATACACATTTCTCCGGACTCCACTTCCGACAGAGGAAGACTTCACAGTGCTTCAGTTCAGATGCTGGGAAATGTAGTGTTAAGTGTTTGATGTTCAGACCTTCGGGCTGACTATTATACTGGTCAGTTTTCCAACGGTTACTCATTTTCAATATTCTGATCCACGCTCTGTTTTCAGCCGTTGCTGTGGTACTACATATCTGACACTATACTATCTACACTACACAATCTACACTATCTGACACTACACTATCTGAAACTACACTATCTACACTACACTATTTGACACTACACTATCTACACAACACTACCTAACACTACACTATCTACTCTACACAACACTATCTAACACTACACTATACTATCTACACTACACAATCTACACTATCCGACACTACACTATCTACACTACACTATCTGAAACGACACTATCTACACTACACTATCTGACACTACACTATCTACTCTACACTGTTTTACACCACACTATCTACACTCTACTGTCTACTCTACACTATCTACACAATATACTCTACACTGTCTACTCTACACTATATACAATACACGATCTACACAACATTATCTACACTAGTCTGAGTCTACACTAGTCTGATTCTACACTAGTCTGAGTCTACACTAGTCTGAGTCTGTTAGTCTGATTCTACACTAGTCTTAGTCTATACTTAGTCTATAATCTCCTCTGGAGATCACTGCTGACTGGACTTGTCAAGCAGAGCACACAGACCAATTGGGAGCTCCGACAGAACTTCAGGAACTCCGGGGCTGTCACGATCAACACAGGATCTCAGAGCAGAGGAGAGAAAGGACGGTTTGTACTTCTAAGAAGCTGAACACAAGAAACAGAGCTAAAAACCATTTAAACACCATGTAGACACCTGTCCCACAACAGACTGCCTGAACACTCCTTCAGCTGTGCACAGTTTGGTGTTCCTTCAGCTCTCTCTGCCAAGACGAATAAGAGATGGGTAGCCTGAGAGAGACGGATGGTCAGGGACATGTTCTCTGCATTTAAGACGGGATGCACGTTCAGATTCACTCATAGAAGCCAATTTGTACAAACACACTCGGTGAGGAACTCTCTGGCTTCTAACCTTTGACCTGCTCCCTCATGGCACCTTGGCCATTGTGAAGCGGTCAAACTTATCGCCAAGGGAGGGAGATGAAGGGAAACAAGGAGAGGTGTTGTGTACAGTGCGCTTCTCCCATAACCAGAGCAGGGGTGCCCACACAGATAATCTGGGAGGTAGACCTTGGGTGGAATTGTTATCTCCAGTACACCTCCCAGCAGCTGCACCACATGTAGAGGAAAGAACGGCTCGCCTTTTGTTTTCAAAGCACTCAACATAAAACATGACCCAAGCTGGCAGACACACGCACAGCAGCTGGCTGAGAAAGCAAAACCATGCCAAACATACTGCAGATGTTTTCCTCCTAGTAACATCGTTCGATGGAGTTGGAGAGTAGGAGCTTGACCATTAACCCCTTACACTGGTGGGAATTGGCCTATATGGGGTAGGGCTAAATTGAAATGTTTCTTACAGAATAAATATGGAAAGCATATGTATAACCATGGTAGCAATTACAAGGGAACAGTTTGGTGATTATGGGAAAATGATTAGACACAACAGTTCACCTGACGACTGAATCCAAACATTACACTGTTGATTTGATATTTTAATGTACTTTTCACTGCATTTGTTGATATGCATTTTTTGATAACAAAATCTGAAAATACTCTGGATACATTCAGTAACATGGTAAGAATATTATTGGAACATTTGGGGTAGGTGCAGGTCTTCGAAGTGTGTACAGTTCCTTAGTAATTTCAATTATTTTTATGACTCAAAGAAGATTCTTCAACTATAAAATATTTTTGGAGCTCTCCTAGCTGTGCCACTGAGGAACTAGAGCAAGCACACTTGTAGTTGTTTAGTTTGGAACACAACCCTGCATCCCCGACTTTACACAATTACTGTTGTTGTTTACGCAATCTGGTTCAGGTGGGCATCATTTGAAAGCTAAATGATAAAATACAATCTTACGTTGTTAAGCTTTCGCAAGGCAATTCAGGGAAGCAGATTGTCATTTTGGTGCGCATAGAATGGAGTCATGAGAGCTTTCAGATGCCTGGTCGGCAGCAAATTTTCTTCACAATACAACAAACATAGGCTCCTTCTATTCAGGACAACCCAGGGTATAACGCCATGTCATCTGGCCACTGTACATCAAACATAGGCTCCTTCTATTCAGGACAACCCAGGGTATAACGCCATGTCACCTGGCCACTGTACATCAAACATAGGCTTCTTCTATTCAGGACAACCCAGGGTATAACGCCATGTCACCTGGCCACTGTACATCAAACATAGTGATCATAAACACTGACACTGTATTACAGATGGAAATGTGAAATGCACATTTGTGCTGAGTGTTGCCAGGAGGCTGCAGCCTGGGGTAGAGGGGAATCGTCCTGCTCCAGGAGGCTGCCTCCTGGACGATTCAGCCTGGGGTAAAGGGGAATCATCCTGCTCCAGGAGGCTGCCTCCTGGACCATTCAGCCTGGGGTAAAGGGGAATCATCCTGCTCCAGGAGGCTGCCTCCTGGACGATTCAGCCTGGGGTAAAGGGGAATCATCCTGCTCCAGGAGGCTGCCTCCTGGACGATTCAGCCTGGGGTAAAGGGGAATCATCCTGCTCCAGGAGGCTGCCTCCTGGACGATTCAGCCTGGGGCAGAGGGGAATCGTCCTGCTCCAGGAGGCTCACAGATAGCAGATGTAAATCCTCCTACTACACACTCAACATGCATCAGTAATGAGGGCCCCACTAGTTTCTGCTCTGCTGCAAAGCTCACTGCACCTACATTACCATCACCATCATTTCACTGCCTGTGTGCAGTGTTTTCTCTCTGTATGTGAGTTAAGGTCCATGTAAACAGGTTGCCTCGGAAATGCACATTTGGAAATCATTCACATATAGAGATGGTGCAGCCATCAGAGAAGGCTCATGGCTTCCTGCTTAACAAAGGCAGATCACTGAACCTACTACGTGTCATGACACCTCCACAAAACATGACAAGTCATCTTCAATCATGTTTGTTAGAGGAGTGAAAGGAAAGAGGTTCAATAATCTTGAGTTTCAACCGACTGATAATAAATCTTTTCTGACTGGGCAGACTAGATTTCAGATTTGATCTCCTCAGGATATCTCCTAGCTTTCTTTGGTGTGCTATTATGAACAACGTCCTCTCTCTCTCTCCTCCCGCTCGGTCCCCACATCCCGATGAGCTGTTGTGCTCATCAGAAGATCAGAGATTTGACATGTTCTTTTATCGCTCAGACTTTATAATCCTGACCCTAGCTCATAATATTTTAAAAGAGCGATTAAAATAGTATTTTAATAAAGAGGACCCAAAATAGAATTCAACGTTGCTGAGTCGAAGTGGTGTGATTTTGTTTGACATTTTGACAGTTTTCTGCAAATCAAAGGATCGAACGATAATAATATAACATGCAGGCTCTCTATTTAGAATAAATTCATAATTTTTATGATGATGAATTTGTCAAGTGAAATTAAAGAAAAAAATTGTCAAGTGGTTCCAGGCCTTACCTTGTGGGTAATGTTTGGTGATAAACAGGAAGAATCAAACCGTCAAGCAACAGTTACCAACAAGGTTAATGGCATAGAAAATGATGGCCAGTTTTTTTTTTTTTTGTGAGACATGCGAGACAAATCTGTGCAAATGTACATCCAAAATTGATTTATTGCCCATTTGCCCATAATTTGAACTAAATGTGGATTCCACAGTTCATTTAGCATTTAAGTCAGGGTCTTTTCCTTCAAAATGGGGGTATGGGCGGTTTTTCAAGCCGTGGTGCACATTTCCAGGTCAATGGGCGGAATCTGGAGGCAACCAAGTGTGCATTCCCTCCCGCTTCAGGAGGCACATGGGACCTGAAATAAATACTAAATCCCACGAGGAACGTCCATATTCCCTGCTAAAAGTTTCCCAGCATGGCCTGAATCCCATGAGGAACAGCCATATTCACTGTTAGAAGTTTCCAGACATGGCTTGAGTTACGTGTATTTGTAGATGTCTGTCAGGTGAAGAACTTACTTGGGTTTGTGTACTTGTGATCCAGTTTAAAGTTGGACCACAAAACATGTCTGAATACTCATCAAATGGTACATGAATGAATACACGTCATGTTATAACACATGAATACACAATAATACCATGAGACGAATGCGATGACTCCTCTTGCCATGCAGAATGCCAGAAACAAATATCCGGCACGTTCACAGTGTATTAGACTTCCAAATTATTTTCCAGTGAAAACTAATGCCATTTGCCTTGAATAGTGCCCCAGTAATGCAGTGCGTTGGACGAGATCCAAGATATGTGGAGTCTCTTGTCCGATGGACGTGCAGTGTCATGATCAATTCCCTGGTCACGATCACTAAACTGCAGAATCATTGTCTTTTACACATCAGCGTCGCCTGCCTCTAGTGTCATCTAGCGTCACCCCCCTGTTATATTCTCATCTCCCGGCCTGCGCTCCATTCCTCACGCTGTCATTAATCTACCCTTTCCATTAGAGGAGGGAAGGATACAGCTAGTACTCCGGCAGCCGAGAGGGATCTGAACTCTGAACTGGTTGCTCTATTGCTCATTGGATCACAAATATACTTATTCTTATTCATTATGTTGTATGCTGTCTTTATTTGATGTACCTGGTAGTGTGTAATAATCCATTTGATTCCTAAATGAGTCTTCACCAACTGACTCACTACAACACGTTCATCTTACATGCAAACCTAAGCGTACACGATGCGTGTGAGAGCATTGCAAAACATTTTCATTTACACAGATGTTATTAAATAATTTCACCCACACCGCTGGCGTTTGCATAACAAAGCCCTAAAATAATATTTGGTTCTATTTGACATTACTGGCGCACTGCAAGTCCCACCTCCAATCTAGTCATTGGTTTTCGGGAGCATACAACCCCCACGTGGGTATTTGAAAGTTGAAGGGTAGGCTACTAAACACAGACTAGTAACATAATAAAACATAATATATGATATTATGTTCTTTTGAAATACAATGTATTCGTTTTTAAATGTTTCTAAAGGCCTGTCTAAACAAAATAATGTGTCCTGCGTGTCCTGATCGGGTCTGGTGTGGATGGACAAAATCAACATGCGGACGATCATTGGAAAGTACTGTAGCTGCAGAGCATTAAGCGTTTACCTGACTCCTGGGTGTCTCGAACGTTACATTGTATATTAATTAGAATTTTTTCATGAATATACAGTACCAGTCAAAAGTTTGGAACCACCTACTCATTCAAGGGTTTTTCTTTATTTTTTTAAACTATTTTCTACATTGAAGAATAATGGTGAAGACATCAACACTATGAAATAACACATATGGAATCATGTAGTAACCATAAAATTTGTTAACCTATAGTGACACCCCATCCTGTGAACGGGACCGTTGTCATCATCTGACACTAATTAGCATAAAGCAACGGACATAAATCTTCCTAGAAAATATTCCTATTCATGAAAATTACAAGTGAAATATATTGGAACACAGCTTAGCCTTTTGCTAATCACCCTGTCATCTCAGATTTTAAAGCAAATATGCTTTACAGCCAACGCTAGACAAGCATTTGTGTAAATTTACCATAGCCTAGCATAGCAGCAGGCAACCTTGTCACAGAAATCAGAAAAGCAATCAAATTAAATCGTTTACCTTTGATGAACTTCGGATGTTTTCACTTACGAGACTCCCAGGTAGACAGCCAAAGTTCATTTTTTCCCAAAATATTATTTTTGTAGGCGAAATAGCTTCATTTGTTCTTCACATTTGGCTGAGAAATCACCCGAAATTGCAGTCACCACAATGCAGAAAAATATTCCAAATTAGCTCCATAATATCGACAGAAACATGGCAAACGTTGTTTAGAATCCATCCTCAAGGTGTTTTTCTAATATCTATTCGATAATATATCCGTTGGGACAATTAGTTTTTCACTAGGACCGATTGGAATAATGGCTACCTCTGTATTTTACGTGAGAATCTCTCTCGGAGCCACCATGTGACCACTTACGCAATGTGGCCGCCTATGGCTATTCTTCAACAGAAATGCGTAAAACTACGTCACAATGCTGTAGACACCTTGGGGAATACGTAGAGAGCATAAGCTCGTTGATGGTACATTCACAGCTGAATAGGGAGTCATTGGAACGCAGCGCTTTCAAAACCTGGGGCACTTCCGGATTGGATTTTTCTCAGGCTTTCGCCTGCAACATCAGTTCTGTTATACTCACAGACAATATCTTTACAGTTTTGGAAACGTTAGTGTTTTCTATCCAAAGCGGTCAATTATATGCATATTCTAGCATCTTTCCCTGACAAAATATCCTGTTTAAAATGGGAATGTTTTTTTTCTAAAAATGAAAATACTGCCCCCTAACACCAAGAGGTTAAACAAATCAAAATATATTTTAGATTCTTCAAAGTAGCCACCCTTTGCCTTGATGACAGCTTTGGCTTTACACATGCTTGGCATTCTCTCAACCAGCTTCATGAGGAATGCTTTTCCAACACTCTTGAAGGAGTTCCCACATATGCTGAGCACTTGTTGGCTGCTTTTTCTTCACTCTGCGGTCCAACTCATCCCAAACCATCTCAATTGCGTTGAGGTTGGGTGATTGTGGAGGCAAGGTTATCTGATGCTGCACTCCATCACTCTCCTTGGTCAACTATCCCTTACACAGCCTGGAGATGTGTTTTGGGTCATTGTCCTGTTGAAAAACAAATGATAGTCTCACTAAGCGCAAACCAAATGGGATGGTGTATCGCTGCAGAATACTGTGGTAGCCATGCTGGTTAAGTGTGTCTTGAATTCTAAATAAATCACTGACAGTGTCACCAGCAAAGCACCCCCACACCATCACACCTCCTAATCCACGCATCACGGTGGGAACCACACATGCGGAGATCATCCGTTCACCTAATCTGCGTCTCACAAAGGCACAGCGGTTGGAACCAAAAATCTCAAATTTTGGCTAATCAAACCAAAGGACAGATTTCCACCGGTCTAATGTCCATTGCTCTCTTCTTATTATTGTTGCCCTGTAACTATTCCCCAGATCGTTGCTGTAAATGAGAATGTGTTCTCAGTCAATTTACCTGGTAAAATAAGGGTTAAATAAAATTAAAAGTAGTGGTTTCTTTGCAGCAATTCAACCATGAAGGCCTGATTCACGGAGTCTCCTCTGAACAGTTGATGTTCAGATGTGTCTGTTACTTGAACTCTGCATTTATTTGGGTTGCAATCTGAGATGCAGTTAACTCTAATGAACTTATCCTCTGCAGCAGAAGTAACTCTGGGTCTTCCTTTCCTGTGGCGGTCCTCATGAGAGTCAGTTTCATCATAGCGCTTGATGGTTTTTGCGACTTCACCTGAAGAAACTTGCAAAGTTCTTGAAATTTGCTGAATTGACATACATTCATGCCTTAATGTAATGATGGACTGTCGTTTTTCTTTGATTATTTGAGCTGATCTTGTCATAATATGGACATTTTACCAAATGTGGCTATCTTCTGTATACCACCCCTACATTGACACAGCACAACTGATTGGCTCAAACGCATAAAGAAGTAAAGAAATTCTACAAATTAACTTTTAACAATGCACACCTGTTAATTGAAATGCATTCCAGGTGACTACCTAATGAAGCTGGTTAAGAGAATACCAAGCGTGTGCAAAGCTGTCAACAAGGCAAAGGAATGCACTGTATGTCACAGTCACCCTCTAGTGGAAGCCTAGTGACCGATTCACCGGGTGCAACTTAATAACATTAGTTTTAAGCCCAAATGCAGTTACTCAAGTTTAGTTTATTTTCTTATCTTTTCTATATAATGATGTAAAACAGATTAATCTGCATTTTCTAGATCACATGAGCTCAGTGCCTGGTCTGAAAGAGGCTAATTGTGACTTGTTTCAGGAAACTAGGTGTATGTTTAGGCGGGTCACTACTTCACAGGAGAAGTAGTGACCCATTTTTAATAAAAATGCTTTTTGGGGGGCAGAAATGCCTTCTGGAACATGTGAAATTGTATGTGCCTTAATAAGAAACTTGTATGCCATCTATAAATGCATATAACATTGTTCAATTACGAGCCTACTGTAATTGGTTTAGCCACAGAAAAAGTCAGCAACCTTCATGCTAGTCATGATTGGATGAGATAATGAGTGGGCTGGACATACAGAGAGATGACTTCGGATTGGTCTTCCATGTAGCACGCTTCTTTCTGTCTGTTTGAGCTGGTCAATATGTGTAGGTAACCCTGTCTAACGCGGCATTAAAAAAATATATATATATTGCGTAGTAGAACTGCATAAGTGTTGCTCTCCACTTTCTGATTACATCTTCAAACTAAGGGCAACCATGGCATCTGTGACAGGGAGAAGCATCCATCCATATTGTATACAGGTAAGATAGTCTAGCTAGCTACATTTTCAGATATTACACATTTCTAATTTTGACAGAAAGTCATTTTCATTTCAAGTTAAAGTGTACTGTTAGCTAACTAACTAACATTAGCTGACTAGCTCGCTAGCTAACGTTACATGTATGATCTTATTATTCGTATCCCAAAGCCATTTGCTTTGCTAGTTATAGCCTAATGTCAGCTAGCTAATATTGAACCAGGTTGGTTAGCTACCTGCAGATTTTGTTTAGCTAGATAGCTATATGTCTTAACAAAAGACTCCACTATGCAAGTATCCATTTCAATAGAATGTCACTGCGACAACTGTTAGACGAAGCTGGTAAATTCGCTCTGGCTATCTACTCCGATATCACAGCACGGGTAAGATAGTCTAGCTAGCTACATTTTCAGACATTACATGTTTCTAATTTCGACAGAAAGTAGTTTTCATTTCAAGTTAAAGTTTACTGTTAGCTAGCTAACTAATGTTAGCTGGCTGGCTCGCTAGCTAACATTAGTTGTATGATCTTATTATTCGTATCTCAGAGCCATTTGCTTTGCTAGTTATAGCCTAATGTTAGCTAGCTAATATTGAACCTGGTTGGTCAGCTACCTGCAGATTCATGCGGGATAATAACGTCATGAGTTGGGATTATGGTTCATTGTTTACCTAGCTAGCTAGCTACATGTCTTAACAAAAGACTCCACTATCCAAGCATCAATTTCAATAGAATGTCACTGCGACAAATGTTGATAGACGTAGCTGGTAAATTCGCTCTGGCTATCTACTCCGATATCAGAGCACTATTGTCCGAGTGTGCCAGAGCGCAGAATAAATGACAAATTTACAAAAGCTCAACACCTGTTGAATATGGCCGGTGTCAGTAAACGTTGGAAAAAAAGTGTATTGTTGCCAGCAGCACAATTACAGTCACCAACGCTCTGGATGACATAAAAACAGCCTTACCAACTCTGCTAGGGCGAATAAAATGGTCAGTGAGCTGTTCTCACTGACCATTTTAGCCAGTTTGCTTGGGTGCATTACTGCTGTTATTATGACTTAATGCTCGGATCAACCCTTAAAGAGATGGGTGGGACTACATTTTAAGAGGGTGTGAACGATGCTGAATGGGTGTCGACAAAGAAGACCTCTCCAGTAGGTTCCAAAACATTCAAAGTCCATTTTTCTCAAAAGTGAGGTTACAAGTTTATCAACGTTCAAAGCAGCATTTACCTTCCCATTTTGTAGCTTTGTGTCTCTGCTTTCATCCAATGTAAAAAACACAATTTAAAATGTTCCTACATAAGACCTAATCAAGGTGGTCGGTCACAATTGACTTTAAATGGCTCAATCTCGCCACTTATTTGTTTAGCAGCCGTGGGATTTGTTGTGGAGCTGAACTTTGCCTTGTCCGATTCCGGGTGGGAATTTTCACCAGGATCCAGCTGTCTAAACATTCTTCAAACTACTTTCACATAATTCTAGAATGCTTGTCATTGATTAGTTTAGAAAGAGAGAGGATATTTCACTTTAATACCTGCCAATGACCACACTGAACAAAATGGTTATAAATGACGGTCATTATATGTTCATTGAGAAATTGGGCAAGCCGCGGCATGATGTGCCGTGTCACAATCGTTTTGGCTAATACTTTTGATTCACCGGCAGTTTATTTTGGCACTGTTTCCTGGCCTATTTCTAGGAGTATAGGATGGTTTTCTAAGTCATACTACACACACACGTTTGTGAGCCATTTAAGTAATTTATTTTGTAAATTCCTGGCAGTGTACTTATTAGTATGTTGTAAAAGAATCATCAAATTACTTTTGTTTGTTAACTGGAGATGTTTGAGGTAGGAATTTGTAATGCATTGCAACTGGTATTAAGCATATATATTTTTTAAATAAATGCACAAAATGCAAACGTGCTGCTCTCAAAGCTGCATCTTCGTAATGGATACCGATTGAACTGGTTGGCTATGTAACAATTACGTGAAACGTACCAGACCCTCGTCTGAACTTAAAGTCATATTTTAGCTAGACCCTTGCATGCACAGAATCAATCTGTGCACACTGTACAGTATCTGCAGCAAGAACAACTTAAATTTGCTTTCCTAAAATGCAGGGTTAGATGAATAACAGTAAATGAAATAATTGTTTGTTCACAGATAAAAACTGCCACCACTTCAGTTTGTCTCTTAGTGTCATTAGGTCCCTACTCAGTTTTCAGAGCTCCACATCCCTCTGGTCATGCTGTCAGTGTCTCACAGTAAAAGAAAAGTGTTATCCTGTGTAGTGTATTTGGTGAGAACTGCCCCATGAGCCTTGTACATTTCTGCACATACAGTAAGGTTCTCTAATGACTACATCTATGTTGCTATCATGCTGTGTGGCCAATGCAAACACAATGAACAACAACCACGGCTTAGGGAACGAATGGGGGTGCCAGGAGGGAGTCCTCTTCTGCTTGTATAGCTTGGCTGAGTGCCAACGGCCGCTCAATGAGGCGGGGAAACCATCTCCAGGACGCCTGAGCGCACTGGCATGTAGAGCGGGGTGTACCCCAGGGGCGACTGTGGGGCCTGCAAGTCTATAGACAGCCATGCTGTTTACAGGAGTCTATAGACAGCCATGCTGTTTACAGGAGTCTATAGACAGCCATGCTGTTTACAGATGTGTCTACCCAGCTAGCACATAACGTTCTGAGACCCATATGTTTCCAAGAGCTTGGTGAGAGCATTGTTGTCTTATAGTTATTTTGCATACAACTTTCCCAAAACGTTTGGGGAATAGTACAGGATAGTTGCTTGGCTTTAGAACATTCTCAGCACATTAAAGGAAAGTTCATGACTTTAAAAGAACGCTTCCTAAAAGTTTAAACATGGTTACTAGTGCTGAGGGATTAGTGCTTTTTGAGGACGGTTCGATAACTAAAAAAATAATCCAGTTTTTTTTCAAAGATATATATATATATATATTTTTTTTACATTAAATGCACTATGCATTATGTGGGTTTAATGCTGTAACAACACAGAATAAAACAATGAATAAAAGTCCCATGATGGTAGTGACTGTCCATTACTGATTATCACTTATTAACCATCATTTATTCACATTACTTTATTAAAATATTTCAGTTGTTGTGTATATTACATTAGTTTTATTTGATTACTTTATTTTTTCATTCCAAGTCATCATCTCATCTCTTTAGAGCTGCTGCCTATGCTGTCTGACACAATCACTATTTTAGTACAGTAGTTCTGTTATTTTCTACTGTGTTATTGACTTGTTAATTGTTTACTCCATGTGTAACTCTGTGTTGTCTGTTTACACTGCTATGCTTTATCTTGGCCAGGTCGCAGTTGCAAATGAGAACTTGTTCTCAACTAGCCTACCTGGTTAAATAAAGGTGAAATAAAATTGTAAAAAAGACAGCCATGATGCTTATAGGAGTCTATAGACAGCCATGATGTTTACAGGAGTCTATAGACAGCCATGATGTTTACAGGAGTCTATAGACAGCCATGATGTTTACAGGTGTCTATAGACAGCCATGATGTTTACAGGTGTCTATAGACAGCCATGATGTTTACAGGTGTCTATAGACAGCCATGATGTTTTACAGGTGTCTATAGACAGCCATGATGTTTACAGAAGTCTATAGACAGCCATGATGTTTACAGGTGTCTATAGACAGCCATGATGTTTACAGGAGTCTATAGACAGCCATGATGTTTACAGGAGTCTATAGACAGCCATGATGTTTACAGGTGCCTATAGACAGCCATGATGTTTACAGGAGACTATAGACAGCCATGATGTTTACAGGTGTCTATAGACAGCCATGATGTTTACAGGTGTCTATAGACAGCCATGATGTTTACAGGTGTCTATAGACAGCCATGATGTTTTACAGGTGTCTATAGACAGCCATGATGTTTACAGGTGTCTATAGACAGCCATGATGTTTACAGAAGTCTATAGACAGCCATGATGTTTACAGGTGTCTATAGACAGCCATGATGTTTACAGGAGTCTATAGACAGCCATGATGTTTACAGGAGTCTATAGACATCCATGATGTTTACAGGAGTCTATAGACAGCCATGATGTTTACAGGTGCCTATAGACAGCCATGATGTTTACAGGTGTCTATAGACAGCCATGATGTTTACAGGAGTCTATAGACAGCCATGATGTTTACAGGTGTCTATAGACAGCCATGATGTTTACAGGTGCCTATAGACAGCCATGATGTTTACAGGTGTCTATAGACAGCCATGATGTTTACAGGTGTGTATAGACAGCCATGATGTTTACAGGTGTCTATAGACAGCCATGATGTTTACAGGTGTCTATAGACAGCCATGATGTTTACAGGTGTCTATAGACAGCCATGATGTTTACAGGTGTCTATAGACAGCCATGATGCTTACAGGTGTCTATAGACAGCCATGATGTTTACAGGTGTCTATAGACAGCCATGATGCTTATAGGAGTCTATAGACAGCCATGATGTTTACAGGAGTCTATAGACAGCCATGATGTTTCCAGGAGTCTATAGACAGCCATGATGCTTATAGGAGTCTATAGACAGCCATGATGTTTACAGGTGTCTATAGACAGCCATGATGCTTACAGGTGTCTATAGACAGCCATGATGCTTATAGGAGTCTATAGACAGCCATGATGCTTATAGGAGTCTATAGACAGCCATGATGTTTACAGGAGTCTATAGACAGCCATGATGTTTACAGGTGTCTATAGACAGCCATGATGTTTACATGTGTCTATAGACAGCCATGATGTTTACAGGTGTCTATAGACAGCCATGATGTTTACATGTGTCTATAGACAGCCATGATGTTTACAGGTGTCTATAGACAGCCATGATGTTTACAGGTGTCTATAGACAGCCATGATGTTTACAGGTGTCTATAGACAGCCATGATGTTTACAGGTGTCTATAGACAGCCATGATGTTTACAGGTGTCTATAGACAGCCATGATGTTTACAGGAGTCTATAGACAGCCATGATGTTTACAGGTGTCTATAGACAGCCATGATGTTTACAGGTGTCTATAGACAGCCATGATGTTTACAGGAGTCTATAGACAGCCATGATGTTTACAGGTGCCTATAGACAGCCATGATGTTTACAGGAGTATATAGACAGCCATGATGTTTACAGGTGTCTATAGACAGCCATGATGTTTACAGGAGTCTATAGACAGCCATGCTGATTATAGGAGTCTATAGACAGCCATGATGTTTACAGGAGTCTATAGACAGCCATGATGCTTATAGGAGTCTATAGACAGCCATGATGTTTACAGGAGTCTATAGACAGCCATGATGCTTATAGGAGTCTATAGACAGCCATGATGCTTATAGGAGTCTATAGACAGCCATGATGTTTACAGGAGTCTATAGACAGCCATGATGTTTACAGGATTCTATAGACAGCCATGATGCTTATAGGAGTCTATGGACAGCCATGATGCTTATAGGAGTCTATAGACAGCCATGATGCTTATAGGAGTCTATAGACAGCCATGATGTTTACAGGAGTCTATAGACAGCCATGATGCTTATAGGAGTCTATAGACAGCCATGATGTTTACAGGTGTCTATAGACAGCCATGATGCTTATAGGAGTCTATAGACAGCCATGATGTTTACAGGAGTCTATAGACAGCCATGATGTTTACAGGTGTCTATAGACAGCCATGATGTTTACAGGTGTCTATAGACAGCCATGATGTTTACAGGTGTCTATAGACAGCCATGATGTTTACAGGTGTCTATAGACAGTCATGATGTTTACAGGAGTCTATAGACAGCCATGATGTTTACAGGTGTCTATAGACAGCCATGATGTTTACAGGTGCCTATAGACAGCCATGATGTTTACAGGTGTCTATAGACAGCCATGATGTTTACAGGAGTCTATAGACAGTCATGATGTTTACAGGTGTCTATAGACAGCCATGATGTTTACAGGTGTCTATAGACAGTCATGCTGTTTACAGGAGTCTATAGACAGCCATGCTGCTTATAGGAGTCTATAGACAGCCATGATGCTTATAGGAGTCTATAGACAGCCATGATGCTTATAGGAGTCTATAGACAGCCATGATGTTTACAGGAGTCTATAGACAGCCATGATGCTTAAAGGAGTCTATAGACAGCCATGATGTTTACAGGTGTCTATAGACAGCCATGATGCTTATAGGAGTCTATAGACAGCCATGATGTTTACAGGAGTCTATAGACAGCCATGATGTTTACAGGAGTCTATAGACAGCCATGATGCTTATAGGAGTCTATAGACATCCATGATGTTTACAGGTGTCTATAGACAGCCATGATGCTTACAGGTGTCTATAGACAGCCATGATGCTTATAGGAGTCTATAGACAGCCATGATGCTTATAGGAGTCTATAGACAGCCATGATGCTTATAGGAGTCTATAGACAGCCATGATGTTTACAGGAGTCTATAGACAGCCATGATGTTTACAGGAGTCTATAGACAGCCATGATGTTTACAGGTGTCTATAGACAGCCATGATGCTTACAGGTGTCTATAGACAGCCATGATGCTTATAGGAGTCTATAGACAGCCATGATGCTTATAGGAGTCTATAGACAGCCATGATGTTTACAGGAGTCTATAGACAGCCATGATGTTTACAGGAGTCTATAGACAGCCATGATGTTTACAGGTGTCTATAGACAGCCATGATGTTTACAGGTGTCTATAGACAGCCATGATGTTTACAGGTGTCTATAGACAGCCATGATGTTTACAGGTGTCTATAGACAGCCATGATGTTTACAGGAGTCTATAGACAGCCATGATGTTTACAGGTGTCTATAGACAGCCATGATGTTTACAGGTGTCTATAGACAGTCATGATGTTTACAGGAGTCTATAGACAGCCATGATGTTTACAGGTGTCTATAGACAGCCATGATGTTTACAGGTGCCTATAGACAGCCATGATGTTTACAGGTGTCTATAGACAGCCATGATGTTTACAGGAGTCTATAGACAGTCATGATGTTTACAGGTGTCTATAGACAGCCATGATGTTTACAGGTGTCTATAGACAGTCATGCTGTTTACAGGAGTCTATAGACAGCCATGCTGCTTATAGGAGTCTATAGACAGCCATGATGCTTATAGGAGTCTATAGACAGCCATGATGCTTATAGGAGTCTATAGACAGCCATGATGTTTACAGGAGTCTATAGACAGCCATGATGCTTATAGGAGTCTATAGACAGCCATGATGTTTACAGGTGTCTATAGACAGCCATGATGTTTACAGGTGTCTATAGACAGCCATGATGTTTACAGGTGCCTATAGACAGCCATGATGTTTACAGGTGTCTATAGACAGCCATGATGTTTACAGGAGTCTATAGACAGTCATGATGTTTACAGGAGTCTATAGACAGCCATGCTGCTTATAGGAGTCTATAGACAGCCATGATGCCCTTAGGAGTCTATAGACAGCCATGATGCTTATAGGAGTCTATAGACAGCCATGATGTTTACAGGAGTCTATAGACAGCCATGATGCTTATAGGAGTCTATAGACAGCCATGATGCTTATATGAGTCTATAGACAGCCATGATGTTTACAGGTGTCTATAGACAGCCATGATGTTTACAGGAGTCTATAGACAGCCATGATGTTTACAGGTGTCTATAGACAGCCATGATGTTTACAGGTGCCTATAGACAGCCATGATGTTTACAGGTGTCTATAGACAGTCATGCTGTTTACAGGAGTATATAGACAGCCATGATGTTTACAGGTGTCTATAGACAGCCATGATGTTTACAGGTGTCTATAGACAGCCATGATGTTTACAGGTGTCTATAGACAGCCATGATGTTTACAGGTGTCTATAGACAGCCATGATGTTTACAGGTGTCTATAGACAGCCATGATGTTTACAGGAGTCTATAGACAGCCATGATGTTTACAGGTGCCTATAGACAGCCATGATGTTTACAGGTGTCTATAGATAGTCATGCTGTTTACAGGAGTATATAGACAGCCATGATGTTTACAGGTGTCTATAGACAGCCATGATGTTTACAGGTGTCTATAGACAGTCATGATGTTTACAGGTGTCTATAGACAGCCATGATGTTTACAGGTGTCTATAGACAGCCATGATGTTTACAGGTGTCTATAGACAGCCATGATGTTTACAGGTGTCTATAGACAGCCATGATGCTTATAGGAGGCTATAGACAGCCATGATGCTTATAGGAGTCTATAGACAGCCATGATGTTTACAGGAGTCTATAGACAGCCATGATGTTTACAGGTGCCTATAGACAGCCATGATTTTTACAGGTGTCTATAGATAGTCATGCTGTTTACAGGAGTATATAGACAGCCATGATGTTTACAGGTGTCTATAGACAGCCATGATGTTTACAGGTGTCTATAGACAGCCATGATGTTTACAGGTGCCTATAGACAGCCATGCTGTTTACAGGAGTATATAGACAGTCATGATGTTTACAGGAGTATATAGACAGCCATGATGTTTACAGGTGTCTATAGACAGCCATGATGTTTACAGGTGTCTATAGACAGCCATGATGTTTACAGGTGTCTATAGACAGTCATGATGTTTACAGGAGTCTATAGACAGCCATGATGTTTACAGGTGTCTATAGACAGCCATGATGTTTACAGGTGCCTATAGACAGCCATGATGTTTACAGGTATCTATAGACAGCCATGATGTTTACAGGTGTCTATAGACAGCCATGATGCTTATAGGAGTCTATAGACAGCCATGATGCTTATAGGAGTCTATAGACAGCCATGATGTTTACAGGTGTCTATAGACAGCCATGATGTTTACAGGAGTCTATAGACAGCCATGATGTTTACAGGTGTCTATAGACAGCCATGATGTTTACAGGTGTATATAGACAGTCATGATGTTTACAGGAGTCTATAGACAGCCATGATGTTTACAGGTGCCTATAGACAGCCATGATGTTTACAGGTGTCTATAGACAGCCATGATGTTTACAGGTGTCTATAGACAGCCATGATGTTTACAGGTGTCTATAGACAGCCATGATGTTTATAGGAGTCTATAGACAGCCATGATGCTTACAGGTGTCTATAGACAGCCATGATGTTTACAGGTGCCTATAGACAGCCATGATGTTTACAGGTGTCTATAGACAGCCATGATGTTTACAGGTGTCTATAGACAGCCATGATGTTTACAGGAGTCTATAGACAGCCATGATGTTTACAGGTGTCTATAGACAGCCATGATGTTTACAGGTGTCTATAGACAGCCATGATGTTTACAGGTGTCTATAGACAGTCATGATGTTTACAGGTGTCTATAGACAGCCATGATGTTTACAGGTGTCTATAGACAGCCATGATGTTTACAGGTGTCTATAGACAGCCATGATGTTTATAGGAGTCTATAGACAGCCATGATGTTTACAGGAGTCTATAGACAGCCATGATGTTTACAGGTGTCTATAGACAGCCATGATGTTTACAGGTGTCTATAGACAGCCATGATGTTTATAGGAGTCTATAGACAGCCATGATGTTTACAGGAGTCTATAGACAGCCATGATGTTTACAGGTGTCTATAGACAGCCATGATGTTTACAGGAGTCTATAGACAGCCATGATGTGTACAGGTGCCTATAGACAGTAGTGCTGAGTGGTAAACCAACATTTACTTGAATTCCATTTAGTTCAGTTTGGGTTTTCTAGAGAGAAATCAAATCATTCACTGGATAAATCAAGTCAAGAACTACGTGGGACACTGTGCTGGAGGGAGTTGTAGTTTTCATTAAGCAAATATTCAACCTAGTTCAGAGCAGAAACGTGGTAATTAACTACAATGACCATAATCTATTGCGCCTGTTCTTTCCGGCTTGGACAGATATGGATACACTTTTACGCCTGCTACTTTATGTTAGATACACACAGACTGCATAGACGGCATGAGAAAGGAATGTACACAACACAATGACGATAGAGGGGGATAGAGACCGTTCATGAAAGTGTGCCTCATTTACTTTGAAGAGCTAGTCAAATGATTTAGTCAGACAGCTCTGCAACATGCTTAGGCAGGCTAGCCTAGCTAAATAGGATGACTACAGACAGTATGGTATGGGGTGCACAGAGATAACCTTGTCTGAGCAGAGATGAGATGATGACTCTAAGGAATTAAAAAATAATTAAGTGATAAAATAAAAACTAAGTAAATATACACAACTTCTATATTTTATTATTTCATAGTAATTTCCTATTTTTCTATTGATGCCTACCCAATGTGGACCTGACAGAGCTAATGGAGACAATGTTGCAACCAAATGGAATATAATGTTCCTGATAAACACATTTTCATGTGTACAACATCATCACTATCATCACCTGCATCACTATACTGAGAGCTTTGCCGTTTCTAAAAGGACGTATTTGGGTGTTTTTGGCACTTCTGTTCATGTTTTTTCAGGGCCCCAAGTGATTTGTACGTTTCTCTAAAACTTTTGAAATCACATAAAAGCTTTCTATAACATTCCATTTCCATAAATGTTTTTGATTTGGTTGAAAAAAAGAAAACTTCTCCTTTAAGGATACTATAGTTATCATGTTTCACATTGGATTTATTAACTACAAAAAGGTACACATTTTTATTGAAATTCTTGTGCCGCTCTGCACACACAAACTTCTTAGCTAGCTGGTCCAACGTTTAGCCAACTCACGGAAGTTTAAAGACATTCGAAGTTCCTTCATAGAAGCCGCTCCTCTGTGGGCCTAATTGAGATAATGCCTGTTATAACAAGATGCTCAGTGCTTCAAGCCAAGCCTTCTCCACCCTCTCTCGCTTTCTCTCTTTAATGTTGAGCTAAATGTTTTTAAAAAAAATACATATTTCAGAGGTTTAAAAAGGAGCAGAAAGGAACGATATAAACCATAACTTTTTTTGGTTCAAACCAGTTCAGAACTTAATTTTTTCTGGTTGGAACTGCGGAATGGAACAAAAAGAAAATGGATATGTTCAGAACAAAACGGTTCTAACCCCTGTTAATAAATTATCAGCATTAATGGGCAGTCACTACCATTATGGGACTTTTATTAATTGTTTTATTTTGTGTTGTTACAGTATTTGTAGCTCAATTGGTAGAGTATGGTGTTTGTAACGCCACTGTAGTGGGTGCGTTTCTCGGGACCACCCATTCGTAAAATGAATACGCACATGACCGTAAGTTGCTTAGGATATAAGCTTCTGCTAAATGGCGTATGTTATTATTATATTATAATGCATTTCATGTTGAAAAAGCTATCAAAACCAAAATCGAAAATGGTGATAATGTTTTGGGGAATCGAATCGAACCGAAACCAAACCAATCTCAAAAAGCACTAATCGCTCAGCACTCAGTTATCCTTAAACTTGTTCTGTGTGTGATTTTAAAAGAATCGGTTTAAGGACATACATCTAGTGTATTAGAAGCAATTATTGGTACCATGATTGATTTGTATTTATTTACACAAACATTGACCATTTTTTCATTCACTATAATGGGGATCCTGTTTTCTGCTAACGATGCCTGCAGTACCGTGTTCAGCCTTGAACGTCCTTGGCTTCAATGAGAGGGGGCAGGAATCCTCCCCTGGTATAGACAGCCATGCTGTTTACAGGAGAGGGAGTAAAGTCCTGTATCAAGAACCTCTCTTCATAGAGTGATCCCACAGTGTCAGGAGAAACCTGCCCTGCCTGGCAATCCTCTAGAGCTGCTTCCAGTCACAAACACTGCACATCAAATCACATCATTATTTGCTACCCCTATCGATTTTAGGTCTCCATTAGAAGCACACATACCTCAAGTGAACCTGTTAAAGTGATTAAATGTGCTTCATTGACAGACAGGCTATTGGTGTGACCTGGTTGATGAAATGTGCTTCACTGACAGACAGGCTATTGGTGTGACCTGGTTGATGAAATGTGCTTCACTGACAGACAGGCTATTGGTGTGACCTGGTTGATGAAATGTGCTTCACTGGCAGACAGGCTATTGGTGTGACCTGGTTGATGAAATGTGCTTCACTGACAGACAGGCTATTGGTGTGACCTGGTTGATGAAATGTGCTTCATTGACAGACAGGCTATTGGTGTGACCTGGTTGATGAAATGTGCTTCATTGACAGACAGGCTATTGGTGTGACCTGGTTGATGAAATGTGCTTCACTGACAGACAGGCTATTGGTGTGACCTGGTTGATGAAATGTGCTTCACTGACAGACAGGCTATTGGTGTGACCTGGTTGATGAAATGTGCTTCACTGACAGACAGGCTATTGGTGTGACCTGGTTGATGAAATGTTCTTCACTGACAGACAGGCTATTGGTGTGACCTGGTTGATGAAATGTGCTTCACTGACAGACAGGCTATTGGTGTGACCTGGTTGATGAAATGTGCTTCACTGACAGACAGGCTATTGGCGTGACCTGGTTGATGAAATGTGCTTCACTGACAGACAGGCTATTGGTGTGACCTGGTTGATGAAATTGGCTTCACTGACAGACAGGCTATTGGTGTGACCTGGTTGATGAAATGTGCTTCACTGACAGACAGGCTATTGGTGTGACCTGGTTGATGAAATGTCCTTCACTGACAGACAGGCTATTGGTGTGACCTGGTTGTAGCTGTAAACAGAGAATGTTGACAAATGTTTTGATAATTTATATTTCTGTCTGTGGACGACTTTGTCAGTGTTAAGCATTTGTTCCTTTAGAGGGATAAGTCATGCCCCACAGTCAGAAGGCCTATGTTTCAATGTATTATAAGGAAGTTAGGTCTCATGTCTGGTATGTTTTCCTCATTAAATGTGTTGTATTGATTCTGCTAGCCTGTCTGTTGAATAAATCAACACCAAGATGTGTGGAAAGATATCTTTCCCATTAAAGTTTAACGACTGTTCAAGACAAATTACCACTATTTTGTCACAGAGCACTTTGAATAACATGTATCTCAGCATTCTGCATGGTCTTTTGGCCGAGGTAGACTGTGCACTTTTATATGTATTTCCTCTTGTAGCTGACAGACATGAGCTGCTGAAACAATAACAATGTAGCTGACAGAGAAGAGCTGCTGAAACAATAACAGTGTAGCTGACAGAGATGAACTGCTGAAACAATAACAATGTAGCTGACAAAGAGAGATGAACTGCTGAAACAATAACAATGTAGCTGACAGAGATGAACTGCTGAAACAATAACAATGTAGCTGACATAGATTAACTGCTGAAACAATAACAATGTAGCTGACAGAGATTAACTGCTGAAACAATAACAATGTAGCTGACAGAGAATAACTGTTGAAACAATAACAGTGTAGCTGACAGAGCTGAACTGCTGAAACAATAACAGTGTAGCTGACAGAGATGAACTGCTGAAACAATAACAATGTAGCTGACAGAGTATAACTGTTGAAACAATAACAATGTAGTTGACAGAGTATAACTGCTGAAACAATAACAATGTAGCTGACAGAGTATAACTGTTGAAACAATAACAGTGTAGCTGACAGAGATGAACTGCTGAAACAATAACAATGTAACTGACAAAGAGAGATGAACTGCTGAAACAATAACAATGTAGCTGACATAGATTAGCTGCTGAAACAATAACAGTGTAGCTGACAGAAATGAACTGCTGAAACAATAACAATGTAGCTGACAGAGAATAACTGTTGAAACAATAACAGTGTAGCTGACAGAGATGAACTGCTGAAACAATAACAATGTAGCTGACAGAGATGAACTGCTGAAACAATAACAATGTAGCTGACAGAGTATAACTGTTGAAACAATAACAGTGTAGCTGACAGAGGGAGATGAACTGCTGAAACAATAACAATGTAGCTGACAAAGAGAGATGAACTGCTGAAACAATAACAATGTAGCTGACAAAGAGAGATGAACTGCTGAAACAATAACAATGTAGCTGACATAGATTAACTGCTGAAACAATAACATTGTAACTGACAGAGTATAACTGCTGAAACAATAACATTGTAACTGACAGAGTATAACTGTTGAAACAATAACAGTGTAGCTGACAGAGATGAACTGCTGAAACAATAACAATGTAGCTGACAAAGAGAGATGAACTGCTGAAACAATAACAATGTAGCTGACAGAGTATAACTGTTGAAACAATAACAGTGTAGCTGACAGAGATGAACTGCTGAAACAATAACAGTTTAGCTGACAGAGATGAACTGCTGAAACCATAACAATGTAGGCAAAATGCAGGGATTATTGGGGGAAAATATAAACCCTGTTTCTGTGACACAGATTAGGACTATTCCTGGAGTGTGCTTTTTAGTGGAGGATTTGGCTTGATCCCTGTCTGGGAGAAAAACCTGGCCCATAGAGCACAATGTTAAATCCAACACGGGGTATAAGTTAGCATTACTCAAAGTTTGAACAGTTCAAATGGACAGTACACAGTGAAATCCGAACCTCCAGCGTGAAGGACCTAACTGGCCCAATCAATCATACAGTAATGCTACACATCCTCTTTTCTGAATGGAAGGTGTGTCTCATATTCTATCACTGGATCAAATGTCCCAGGAGACAGAGGGGTGTGTGTGTACAGTGTGTGGTACAGTGTGTGTGTGTGTGTGTGTGTGTGTGTGTTCAGCGCTCTGTGGTTAGAACTGGAGCCATTGTTGGCACTAATCCCTAACTGCATGCACACACATGTGAGCATCAGCGATGCAGCATATGCACAGGCTCAATCTTATGAGGGCGGGCTGACTAACTTCCCTCTGCTCTGGGTGGGACAGACTGACTAACTTCCCTCTGGGTGGGACGGGCTGACTAACTTCCCTCTGCTCTGGGTGGGACAGACTGACTAACTTCCCTCTGCTCTGGGTGAGACAGACTGACTAACTTCCCTCTGCTCTGGGTGGGACAGACTGACTAACTTCCCTCTGGGTGGGACGGGCTGACCAACTTCCCTCTGCTCTGGGTGGGACAGACTGACTAACTTCCCTCTGCTCTAGGTGGGACGGACTGACTAACTTCCCTCTGCTCTGGGTGGGACAGACTGACTAACTTCCTCTGCTCTGGGTGGGACAGACTGACTAACTTCCCTCTGCTCTGGGTGGGACAGACTGACTAACTTCCATCTGCTCTGGGTGGGACAGACTGACTAACTTCCCTCTGCTCTGGGTGGGACAGACTGACTAACTTCCCTCTGCTCTGGGTGGGATGGGCTGACTAACTTCCTCTGCACTGGGTGGGACAGACTGACTAACTTCCCTCTGCTCTGGGTGGGACAGACTGACTAACTTCCCTCTGCTCTGGGTGGGACAGACTGACTAACTTCCCTCTGCTCTGGGTGGGACGGGCTGACTAACTTCCCTTTGCTCTGGGTGGGACAGACTGACTAACTTCCCTCTGCTCTGGGTGGGACAGACTGACTAACTTCCCTCTGCTCTGGGTGGGAAAGACTGACTAACTTCCCTCTGTTCTGGGTGGGATGGGCTGACTAACTTCCTTCTGGATGAAATGTTGAAATAGTCAGGTGTTCATACAGATACTGGAAAAGTTTGAACTGCGAAAATTATTGTAATGGAACAACAGCTGGCCTTAGTCTTCTTTGGACCCATAAATAATATAGAGGTGTCAGAACCTCCCAAATGGAGTCTCAGGACTACCTGTTTGGTCCTTTTGAGTCTCAGGACTACCTGTTTGGTCCTTTTGAGTCTCAGGACTACCTGTTGGGTCTTTTTGAGTCTCAGGACTACCTGTTGGGTCCTTTTGAGTCACAGGACTACCTGTTTGGTCCTTTTGAGACTCAGGACTACCTGTTGGGTCCTTTTGAGTCTCAGGATTACCTGTTGGGTCCTTTTGAGTCTCAGGACTACCTGTTGGGTCCTTTTGGGTCACAGGACTACCTGTTTGGTCCTTTTGAGTCTCAGGACTACCTGTTGGGTCCTTTTGGGTCTCAGGACTACCTGTTGGGTCCTTTTGAGTCTCAGGACTACCTGTTGGGTCCTTTTGAGTCACATGACTACCTGTTGGGTCCTTTTGAGTCTCAGGACTACCTGTTTGGTCCTTTTGGGTCTCAGGACTACCTGTTGGGTCCTTTTGGGTCTCAGGACTACCTGTTGGGTCCTTTTGGGTCTCAGGACTACCTGTTGGGTCCTCTTGGGTCTCAGGACTACCTGTTTGGTCCTTTCGGGTTTCAGGACTACCTGTTGGGTCCTCTTGGTCTGTGGACTACCTGTTGGGTCCTCTTGGTCTGTGGACTACCTGTTGGGTCCTCTTGGGCGGTGGACTACCTGTTGGGTCCTCTTGGGCGGTGGACTACCTGTTGGGTCCTCTTGGGCGGTGGACTACATGTTGGGTCCTCTTGGGCTGTGGACTACCTGTTGGGTCCTCTTGGGCGGTGGACTACCTGTTGGGTCCTCTTGGGGGGTGGACTACCTGTTGGGTCCTCTTGGACTGTGGACTACCTGTTGGGTCCTCTTGGGCGGTGGACTACCTGTTGGGTCCTCTTGGACTGTGGACTACCTGTTGGGTCCTCTTGGGCTGTGGACTACCTGTTGGGTCCTCTTGGGCTGTGGACTACCTGTTGGGTTCTCTTGAGCTTTGGACTAGCTGTTGGGTCCTCTTGGGTCATGGCTAAAGCCTGGATTGTGGTGAAAGATTTTGTGTATTTGGTGGGTCACAAGAAAATTTGAAATACCTTTTCAAAGAAGAAGAATAGTTTATTGTCCATTTTCTTTTCAGATAATGAAACTGTATTTTGCTTTTAACTCAACCCCCCAATAAACACACACAGACACACAGACACACAGACACACAGACACACACACACACACACACACACACACACACACACACACACACACACACACACACACACACACACACACACACACAAACAGGAGCTGGAAGCCAGGGTCAGCCACAGTGCTAAAGTAGTTTTTGTAAGGTCACAAATGCAAAAACGTTGTCCAATAGCGTCATGAATTGATGTTAAATGACACTGCTTGCATCTGACCGCTCTGGAGACTGTAGTCAGATTCTCTTTCTTGGTATTGTACAGTAGAGTAAGCCCTAGGGCACATAAAAGGGTTTTTTGGGGCCTTCTACCAAAACTGGAGGGAGATAGAGAGAGAAGGAAGAGGAAAGAGAGACCTGAGCGGAGAGGGGATCGAGGCTGCCAGAGTTAAATTGATAGTGGCAGCTGGTGAAGCCCTCTCCATTTCCTCCGTACAGAGGCGGCTATTGTCCACAGGGGCTTTTCCTTGCCAGGGCATTCCCCACTTTAAGTCCACTCATGGCTGACACACACACACACACACACACACACACACACTCACTCACTCACTCACTCACTCACTCACTCACTCACTCACTCACTCACTCACTCACTCACTCACTCACTCACTCACTCACTCACTCACTCACTCACTCACTCACTCACTCACTGCATGGGAGAGGGGCTGATGGGCTGGTGTCATCCCCTTTTCTTTACTGGTCTGATAAGTTCCTGTCTGATATGGCCATGTCCTGTCTGATAAGGCCCTGTCATGTCTGATAAGGCCATGTCCTGTCTGATATGGCCATGTCCTGTCTGATAAGGCCCTGTCCTGTCTGATAAGTTCCTGTCTGATAAGGCCATGTCATGTCTGATAAGGCCCGGTCCTTTCTGATAAGGCCCTGTCCTGTCTGATAAGGCCCTGTCCTGTTTGATAAGGCCTGGTCCTTTCTGATAAGGCCCTGTCCTGTTTGATAAGGCCTGGTCCTTTCTGATAAGGCCTTGTCCTTTCTGATAAGGCCCTGTCCTGTCTGATAAGGCCCTGTCCTGTCTGATAAGGCCCTGTCCTGTCTGATAAGGCCCTGTCATGTCTGATACGGCCCTGTCCTGTCTGATAAGGCCCTGTCCTGTCTGATAAGGCCCTGTCCTGTCTGATAAGGCCTTGTCCTTTCTGATAAAGCCCTGTATGCTGATGGTTATCAGATACTCAGCTTTACTTATACTTTGGTCTATCTACACAAACATCGTCACACACATACACACGTTTGTTTTACTACCCTTGTGGCGACCAAACAATTGATTCCCTCTTTCAAAATCCTATTTTCCCAAACCCTTAACCTAACCCTAACACCAAACCTAACCCTAACCCCTAAACCTAACCCCTAAGCCTAAAATAGCCTTTCCTTTGTGGGGACCGGCAAAATATACCCACTTGTGCGAATTATGTTCCTTGTTTAACTATCTTTGTGAGGACTTCTGATCCGCACATGGGATAGTAAAACCAAAACCAAACATACACGCACACACACTCCCTCTCTCAAGGGGATGTGCTGCACTGTCTGCCCCAGACAACCATTACTACTGCTGCTTACATACTGATGACAGTACAGTGATGAGGGGGTTTCAGAGATCATGATGTATTGTTGGTGTGCTTTTCCACTGCTCTGCACTGTCTGTAAGATCGGGTCATGGCACTTTGATGGGACAGGCTCTCAGCTCTTGTGTAAACTGTAGTTGCACTCTAGATGGCAGTGTTGCCCATCTATGAGCGACAACCAAGGTAAGTGAACAGGGTTTCATCTGTGTATATAGAGGCTAGTGTATTTTTGCTATATATAAGCCTTCTGGGTACCACAACAATTACTATAGATATCAAACACAAACACTGTATACATTGTCTTCCATCTTCTTTTTCCAAATAAACCCAGTCAACCCTTATAGCCTCCTCTCTGATGAAGCTGGACAGATGACAGCCCGGGGTCGTGGGTGTAACATAGGCCCTCTGTGTCCTCGAACAACCAAAATATGACTGATACCCCTATCTATTGCGGAGGAGATGGAACAATGTGGACGCGTCCCAGACTGCACCCTATTACCTATAGAGTGCACTACTGTTAACCAAGGCCCATGGGGCTCTCGTCAATGGTAATGCACTATTCAGAGAACAGGGTGTCACTTGGGACGCAGGCTATGTGTGAGCTGGAGGTCAGTGTGATAGAGAGGGCTATGGCTGCACTGCAGAGGTGGAAGAGCCAGCTGTTTACTGGCCGTACAGACCTACTGGACATCCAGGCTGTATATGTGGTGGGGGTAATCTACTGGACGTCCAGGCTGTATATGTGGTGGGGGTAATCTACTGGACATCCAGGCTGTTTACTGGCCATACAGACCTACTGGATATCCAGGCTGTATATGTGGTGGGGTAATCTACTGGACATCCAGGCTGTTTATGTGGTGGGGGTAATCTACTGGACATCCAGGCTGTATATGTGGTGGGGTAATCTACTGGACGTCCAGGCTGTATATGTGGTGGGGTAATCTACTGGACATCCAGGCTGTATATGTGGTGGGGTAATCTACTGGACATCCAGGCTGTATATGTGGTGGGGTAATCTACTGGACATCCAGGCTGTATATGTGGTGGGGGTAATCTACTGGACATCCAGGCTGTTTATGTGGTGGGGTAATCTACTGGACATCCAGGCTGTTTATGTGGTGGGGGTAATCTACTGGACATCCAGGCTGTATATGTGGTGGGGGTAATCTACTGGACATCCAGGCTGTATATGTGGTGGGGGAATCTACTGGACATCCAGGCTGTATATGTGGTGGGGTAATCTACTGGACATCCAGGCTGTATATGTGGTGGGGGTAATCTACTGGACATCCAGGCTGTATATGTGGTGGGGGTAATCTACTGGACATCCAGCCTGTATATGTGGTGGGGGTAATCTACTGGCCATACAGACCTACTGGACATCCAGGCTGTATATGTGGTGGGGGTAATCTACTGGCCATACAGACCTACTGGACATCCAGGCTGTATATGTGGTGGGGGTACTCTACTGGACATCCAGGCTGTATATGTGGTGGGGGTAATCAGTGTCTCGCTGCGAGCTCCCTGTCACCCGCATGGCAGGCTACAGACTCGAAGAGAGAGAGAGAGAGAGAGAGAGAGAGAGAGAGAGAGAGAGAGAGAGAGAGAGACCAGTAGAGAGAGAGATAGAAAGAACAAGAGAGGGAACAATAGAGAGAGAGAGAACAAGAGAGAGAGTGAATATCCACAGTGAGAAAAAGAGAATCTCCAGAGGCAGAAAGAGAGAATTTCCAGAGACAGACAAAGAGAGAATCTCCAGAGGCAGAAAGAGAGAATCTCCAGATGCAGAAAGAGAGAATCTCCAGATGCAGAAAGAGAGAATCTCCAGAGGCAGAAAGAGAGAATCTCCAGAGACAGACAAAGAGAATCTCCAGAGACAGACAAAGAGAGAATCTCCAGAGGCAGACAAAGAGAGAATCTCCAATGACAGACAAAGAGAGAATCTCCAATGACAGACAAAGAGAGAATCTCCAATGACAGACAAAGAGAGAATCTCCAGAGGCAGACAAAGAGAGATTCTCCAATGACAAAGAGAGATTCTCCAGAGGCAGACAAAGAGAGAATCTCCAATGACAGACAAAGAGAGAATCTCCAGAGGCAGACAAAGAGAGAATCTCCAGAGGCAGACAAAGAGAGATTCTCCAGAGGCAGACAAAGAGAGAATCTCCAATGACAGACAAAGAGAGATTCTCCAGAGGCAGACAAAGAGAGAATCTCCAATGACAGACAAAGAGAGAATCTCCAGAGGCAGACAAAGAGAGAATCTCCAGAGGCAGACAAAGAGAGAATCTCCAGAGACAGACAAAGAGAGATTCTCCAGAGGCAGACAAAGAGAATCTCCAGAGACAGGCAAAGAGAGAATCTCCAGAGGCAGACAAAGAGAGAATCTCCAATGACAGACAAAGAGAGAATCTCCAATGACAGACAAAGAGAGAATCTCCAATGACAGACAAAGAGAGAATCTCCAGAGGCAGACAAAGAGAGATTCTCCAATGACAGACAAAGAGAGATTCTCCAGAGGCAGACAAAGAGAGAATCTCCAATGACAGACAAAGAGAGAATCTCCAGAGGCAGACAAAGAGAGAATCTCCAGAGGCAGACAAAGAGAGATTCTCCAGAGGCAGACAAAGAGAGAATCTCCAATGACAGACAAAGAGAGATTCTCCAGAGGCAGACAAAGAGAGAATCTCCAATGACAGACAAAGAGAGAATCTCCAGAGGCAGACAAAGAGAGAATCTCCAGAGGCAGACAAAGAGAGAATCTCCAATGACAGACAAAGAGAGAATCTCCAATGACAGACAAAGAGAGAATCTCCAATGACAGACAAAGAGAGAATCTCCAATGACAGACAAAGAGAGATTCTCCAGATGCAGACAAAGAGAGAATCTCCAATCAGGATTAGCTTGTTAGTGTAGGACACTGAAGCATCCCACTGGGTACACACTGGTTGAATCAGTGTTGTTTCCACGTCATTTCAATGAAATGACTTTGAACCAACGTGGAATAGACGTTGCATTGACGTCCGTACCCAGTGCGATGTCCCGGTAGTAGTAGTTAAGAGAACATCATAACACATGACCTATATGTTAGTTGTGGGCAGAATGCCTGCTTGGATTATCCTTGAGAGATCCCTATCAGTAACTGATATCGTCAAACAAGTTACTGTTTTTCTTTCACCTGAGTGGGAAAAGCCTGCACTTCTCTTTAGTGCACAAAGAGATGTCATGTAGAAAGCTTGTGGATTGTAGATTTTCAGCAGAGATACGGATAACAAGAATGCAAGACAAGTCCCATATGATTCAACCAATGTCCTCATCTTTCACCAAACATGCCCATATTTGTCCATTGGCTTTTGTTCTGGAAACTTCCGATGGGCATGAAATAACAACTCTGAACACCCACTGCAAGCGGTCAGAGGACGGCCCAAATGTGTCATGACACGCAGTGTGCACGTGCCAGAATTTAAGTCATCAAAGAAATACCCAAGGTTTTGGGTCATATTATGAACAAATGTATAATTTCACCTTCTGGTTATAACCCCTTTTAGTTAAGTCAGTGAGTTTGTGTGGAGGTGGTCTAGACAATGTGTAAAATGGCTGATATAGCATAATGACTTTACTAGGCTAATTCATATTACAATATTTCTAGTGTTGGACTTGCCAGCTGTATACTATGGTTCATCTGTATTATGAATAGATGAACGTCGGTGAGCGATCCTGTAAGTATACAGGCATTTCCATGTAGAAAGCTCTGTGAGCACTAACATGTCAAGGTCATAGGAGCACATCAAATGTGGTGTCAAATGAAAGCTAAGAGAAATTAAGGCGAATATAAAATGTTCCACCATTTTCCATCCTGAAAATGAGGAATAAGCAAAGGCTTTGATTTCTAGTCAAACAGATGGAAAAGGGGTAGAAAAAGTCTTAAAGGGTATTAGAAACACATCAAAACACAATAAGATCCCTGCCAACTACTATCAACATTTACATTTAGTTTAGCATAACTGAAATATAATATTTCTTGTCATTCTGTTACCATATAGGTAACAGAATGACCAAAAACTCCATAACAGAATGACTACTACTGAATTGGCTACAATGGTAATTCATAATAGTCACAAAGCACACGTGTGTCTCCTGCTACTGTCCTCTCTTCCGCTATGTAGTGTTCAGCTCATAACGGATTTCTTTCTCTTTCTGTCGTCTGGTGGTCAAAGTGTTAAAGAGAATGTTAAAACTGTCTGGACATCCCCTACCTCTCTCTCTCCCTGTGTTTCTTCATTCTCTCTCCCTGTGTTTCTTCTCTCTCTCTCCCTGTGTTTCTTCTCTCTCTCTCCCTGTGTTTCTTCATTCTCTCTCCCTGTGTTTCTGCATTCTCTCTCCCTGTGTTTCTTCTCTCTCTCTCCCTGTGTTTCTGCATTCTCTCTCCCTGTGTTTCTTCTCTCTCTCTCCCTGTGTTTCTTCTCTCTCTCTCCCTGTGTTTCTTCATTCTCTCTCCCTGTGTTTCTGCATTCTCTCTCCCTGTGTTTCTTCTCTCTCTCTCCCTGTGTTTCTGCATTCTCTCTCCCTGTGTTTCTTCTCTCTCTCTCCCTGTGTTTCTGCATTCTCTCTCCCTGTGTTTCTTCTCTCTCTCTCCTTGTGGCTCCTCTCTCTCTCCCTGTGTATCTCTCTCTCTCTCTCTCTGTGTCGCTTCTCTTTTTCTCCCTGTATCTCTTCTCTCTCTCTCCCTGTGTATTTTTTCTCTCTCTCTCTCTCTCTCTCTCTCTCTCTCTCTCTCTCTCTCTCTCTCTCTCCCCTGTGTCTCTTCGCTCTCTCTCTCTCTCTCCTTGTGGCTCCTCTCTCTTTCTCCCTGTATATCTTCTCTCTCTCTCTCTCTCTCTCTCTCTCTCTCTCTCTCTCTCTCTCTCTCTCTCTGTGCCTCTCCTCTTTTTCTCCCTGTATCTCTCTCTCTCTCTCTCTCTCTCTCTCTCTCTCTCTCTCTCTCTCTCTCTGTCTCTGTGTCTCTTCTCTCTCTCGGTGTCTCTCCTCTTTTTCTCCCTGTATCTCTTCTCTCTCTCTCTCTCTCTCTCTCTCTCTCTCTCTCTCCCTGTGTCTCTTCGCTCTCTCTCTCTCTCTCCTTGTGGCTCCTCTCTCTCTCTCCCTGTGTATCTTCTCTCTCTCTCTCTCTCTCTCTCTCTCTCTCTCTCTCTCCTCTTTTTCTCCCTGTATCTCTTCTCTCTCTCTCTCTCTCTGTCTCTGTGTCTCTTCCCTCTCTCTGTGTTGCTTCTCTTTTTCTCCCTGTATCTCTTCTCTCTCTCTCTCTCTATCTCTCTCTCTGTCTCTATGTCTCTCTCCCTGTCTGTCCTCTCTCAATTCAATTCAATTCAAGGGGCTTTATTGGCATGGGAAACATGTGTTAACATTGCCAAAGCAAGTGAGGTAGATAATATATACAAAAGTGAAATAAACAATAAAAATTAACAGTAAACATTACACACACAGAAGTTTCAAAACAATAAAGACATTACAAATGTCATATTATATATATATATATACAATGTTGTAACAATGTACAAATGGTTAAAGTACACAAGGGAAAATAAATAAGCATAAATATGGGTTGTATTTACAATGGTGTTTGTTCTTCACTGGTTGCCCTTTTCTTGTGGCAACAGGTCACAAATCTTGCTGCTGTGATGGCCCACTGTGGAATTTCACCCAGTAGATATGAGAGTTTATCCAAATTGGGTTTGTTTTCGAATTCTTTGTTGATCTGTGTAATCTCAGGGAAATATGTGTCTCTAATATGGTCATGCATTTGACAGGAGGTTAGGAAGTGCAGCTCAGTTTCCACCTAATTTTGTGGGCAGTGTGCACATAGCCTGTCTTCTCTTGAGAACCATGACTGCCTACGGCGGTCTTTCTCAATAGCAAAGCTATGCTCACTGAGTCTGTACATAGTCAAAGCTTTCCTTCAGTTTGGGTCAGTCACAGTGGTATTCTGCCACTGTGTTCTCTCTGTTTAGGGACAAATAGCATTCTAGTTTGCTTTGTTTTTTTGTTAATACTTTCCAATGTGTCAAGTAATTATCTTTTTGTTTTCTCATGATTTGGTTGGGTATAATTGTGCTGCTGTCCTGGGGCTCTGTGGGGTGTGTTTGTGTTTGTGAACAGAACCCCTGGACCAGCTTGCTTAGGGGACTCTTCTCCAGGTTCATCTCTCTGGCTTTGTTATGGAAGGTTTGGGAATCGCTTCCTTTTAGGTGGTTGTTTTCAATGGGGTTCAAGCTCGGAGCCTGATGGTCAATATTTTTTTTTAAATTAACGTCTCTTTTCTGGATTTTGATAATTAGTGGGTATCTGCTCTGCATGCATTATTTGGTGTTCTACGTTGTACACAGAGGATATTTTTGCAGAATTCTGCATGTAGAGTCTCAATTTGGTGTTTGTCCCATTTTGTGAAATCTTGGTTGGTGAGCGGACCCCAGACCTCACAACCACAAAGGGCAATGGGCTCTATGACTGATTCAAGTATTTTTAGCCAGATCCTAATTGGTATGTTGAATTTTATGTTCCTTTTGATCGCATAGAATGCCCTTCTTGCCTTGTCTCTCAGATCTTTCACAGCTTTGTGAAAGTTACCTTTGGCGCTGATGTTTAGGCCAAGGTATGTATAGTTGTTTGTGTGCTCTAGGGCAATGGTGTCTAGATGGAATTTGTATTTGTGGTCCTGGCGACTGGACCTTTTTTGGAACACCATTATTTTGGTCTTACTGAGATTTACTGTCAGGGCCCAGGTCTGACAGAATCTGTACAGAAGATCTAGGTGCTGTTGTAGGCCCTCCTTGGTTGGTGACAGGAGCACCAGATCATCAGCAAACAGTAGACATTTGACTTCAGATTCTAGTAGGTTGAGGCCGTGTGCTGCAGACCTTTCTCGTGCCCGTGCCAATTCGTTGATATATATGTTGAAGAGGGTGGGGCTTAAGCTGCATCCCTGTCTCACCCCACTGCCCTGTGGGAAGAAATCTGTGTCTTTTTTGCCAATTTAACCACACACTTGTTGTTTGTCGACATGGATTTTATAATGTCTTATGTTTTACCAGCCATTCTTGTGATTATTGTGACTTTGCCATTGTAATTGTTTGTAAACTTGTATAGTCAAATTAATCTATGATCGTATGCTATCCATTTGTTTGTATGCTATTTTTATGACATTTTAATATTTGATTATTAACCAATGATATTAGGCCACTCCTGGCCATGATTACAGACACCTGTGTCTTTTGACACTATATAAACGAGTCATCCCGCAGTGTTTGTGATTATACCCTGATGAAGACAGCTTGGCTGTTGAAACGTTGGTATTACATTTTTGCATCTGAGCTCCTAGAGTGTGCGGCTCTCTTTTATTTTTATGTTTTACCCCCAACACCACTTTCCATCAATTTGTATAGCAGACCCTCATGCCAAATTGAGTCGAAGGCTTTTTTGAAATCAACAAAGCATGAGAAGACTTTGCCTTTGTTTTGGTTTGTTTGGTTGTCAATTAGGGTGTGCAGGGTGAATACATGGTCTGTTGTACGGTAATTTGGTAAAAAGCCAAATTGACATTTGCTCAGTACATTGTTTTCATTGAGGAAATGTACGAGTCTGATGTTAATGATAATGCAGAGGATTTTCCCAGGGTTACTGTTGACGCATATCCCACGGTAGTTACTGGGGTCAAATTTGTCTCCACTTTTGTGGATTGGGGTGATCAGTCCTTGGTTCCAAATATTGAGGAAGATGCCAGAGCTAAGGATGTTGTTGAAGAGTTTTAGTGTAGCCAATTGGAATTTATTGTCTGTATATTTGATCATTTCATTAAGGATACCATCAACACCACATGCCTTTTTGGGTTGGAGGGTTTTTATTTTGTCCTGTAGCTCATTCAAGGTAATTGGAGAATCCAGTGGGTTCTGGTAGTATTTAATAGTTGATTCTAAGATTTGTATTTGATCCTGTATATGATTTTGCTCTTTATTCTTTGTTATAGAGCCAAAAAGATTGGATAAGTGGTTTACCCATACATCTCCATTTTTGAAAAGATAATTCTTTGTGTTGTTGTTTGTTTAGTGTTTTCCAATTTTCCCAGAAGTGGTTAGAGTCTATGGATTCTTAATTTACATTGAGCTGATTTCTGATGTGCTGTTCCTTCTTTTTCCGTAGTGTATTTCTGTATTGCTTTCTTTCTTAGATTTTTGCATTCTTCATCAAATAATTTGTCATTGTTGTTCATTTTCTTCGGTTTTCTATTTGAGATTTTTAGATTTGATATGGAAGCTGAGAGATCAATCAAATTGTTAAGATTTTCTACTGCCAAGTTTACACCTTCACTATTACAGTGGAATGTTTTACCCAGGAAATTGTCTAAAAGGGATTGAATTGGTTGTTGCCTAATTGTTTTTTGGTAGGTTTCCAAACTGCATTCCTTCCATCTATAGCATTTCTTAGTGTTACTCAGTTCCTTTGGCTTTGATGCCTCATGATTGAGTATTGCTCTGTTCAAGTAGACTGTGATTTTGCTGTGGTCTGATAGGGGTGTCAGTGGGCTGACTGTGAAAGCTCTGAGAGACTCTGGGTTGAGGTCAGTGATAAAGTAGTCTACAGTACTACTGCCAAGAGATGAGCTATAGGTGTGCCTACCATAGGAGTCCCCTAGAAGCCTACCATTGACTATGTACATACCCAGCGTCTGACAGAGCTGCAGGAGTTGTGACCCGTTTTTGTTGGTTATGTTGTCATAGTTGTGCCTAGGGAGGAATATGGGGGAGGGAATGCTGTTACCTGCAGGCAGGTGTTTGTCCCCCTGTGTGCTGTGGGTGTCAGGTTCTTGTCCGGTTCTGGCATTTAGGTCGCCACAGACTAGTACATGTCCCTGGGCCTGGAAATGATTGATTTCCCCCTCCAGGATGGAGAAGCTGTCTTCATTAAAGTATGGGGATTCTAGTGGGGGGATATAGGTAGCACACAGGAGGACATTTTTCTCTGTTAAGATCATTTCCTTTTGAATTTCTAGCCAAATGTAAAATGTTCCTGTTTTGATTAATTTAATGGAGTGAGTTAGGTCTGCTCTATACCAAATTAGCATACCCCCTGAGTCCCTTCCCTGTTTCACACCTGGTAGTTTGGTGGATGGGACTACCAGCTCTCCGTAACCTAGAGGGCAACCAGTGGGTCCGTCTCCTCTATACCAGGTTTCTTGCAGGATGACAATGTCTGTATTACCGATTTTTACAATAGAGTACAGTACAATAGAACACAGTACAGTAAAGTAGAGTACAGTACAATAGAGCACTGTACAGTAGAGTACGGTACAGTACAGTACAATAGAGTACAGTACAATAGAGCACTGTACAGTACAGTAGAGTAGAGTACAGTACAGTACAATAGAGTACAGTACAGTACAATAGTGTAGAGTACAATAGAACACAGTACAGTACAATAGAGTACAGTACACTAGAGTACAGTACAGTACAGTACAATAGAACACAGTACAGTACAGTAGAGTACAGTAGAGTACAGTACAATAGAGTACAGTACAATAGAACACGGTACAGTACAGTACAATAGAGTACAGCACAATAGAACAGTGCAGTACAGTAAAGTAGAGTACAGTACAGTACAATAGAGTAAGATACAGTACAATAGAACACAGTACAGTACAATAGAACACAGTACAGCACAATAGAGTATAGTACAATAGAACACAGTACAGTACAATAGAGTACAGTACACTACAATAGAACATAGTACAGTTCAATAGAGTACAGTACAATAGAACACAGTACAGTACAGTAAAGTAGAGTACAGTAAAATAGAGTACAGTACAATAGAGCACTGTACAGTACAGTACAATAGAGTACAGTACAATAGAGCACTGTACAGTACAGTAGAGTACAGTACAGTACAGTACAATAGAGTACAGTACAATAGAACACGGTACAGTACAGTACAATAGAGTACAGTACAGTACAATAGAACACAGTACAGTACAGTACAATAGAGTACAGTACAGTACAATAGAACACAGTACAGTACAGTACAATAGAACACAGTACAGTACAATAGAGTAGAGTACAATAGAACACAGTACAGTACAATAGAGTACAGTACCGTACAATAGAACACAGTACAGTACAATATAGTACAGTACAATAGAACACAGTACAGTAGAGTACAGTACAATAGAGTACAGTACAATAGAACACGGTACAGTACAGTACAATAGAGTACAGTACAGTATAGTACAGTACAATAGAACACGGTACAGCAGAGTACAGTACAATAGAGTACAGTAGAGTACAGTACAATAGAGTACAGTACACTAGAGTACAGTACAGTACAATAGAACACAGTACAATATAGTACAGCACAATAGAACAGTGCAGTACAGTACAGTACAATAGAACACAGTACAGTACAATAGAGTACAGTACACTAGAGTACAGTACAATAGAACACAGTACAGTACAGTAAAATAGAGTACAGTACAATAGAACACAGTACAGTACAGTAAAGTACAGTACAGTACAATAGAGTACAATACAATAGAGCACTGTACATTACAATAGAGTACAGTACAATAGAGCACTGTACAGTACAGTAGAGTACAGTACAGTACAATAGAGTAGAGTACAATAGAACACGGTACAGTACAGTACAATAGAACACAGTACAGTACAGTACAATAGAACACAGTACAGTACAATAGAGTATAGTACAATAGAACACAGTACAGTACAATAGAGTACAGTACCGTACAATAGAACACAGTACAGTACAGTACAATATAGTACAGTACAATAGAACACAGTACAGTAGAGTACAGTACAATAGAGTACAGTACAATAGAGCACTGTACAGTACAATAGAGTACAGTACAATAGAACACGGTACAGTACAGTACAATAGAGTACAGTACAGTATAGTACAGTACAATAGAACACGGTACAGCAGAGTACAGTACAATAGAGTACAGTAGAGTACAGTACAATAGAGTACAGTACACTAGAGTACAGTACAGTACAATAGAACACAGTACAATATAGTACAGCACAATAGAACAGTGCAGTACAGTACAGTACAATAGAACACAGTACAGTACAAGAGTACAGTACACTAGAGTACAGTACAATAGAACACAGTACAGTACAGTAAAATAGAGTACAGTACAATAGAACACAGTACAGTACAGTAAAATAGAGTACAGTACAATAAAACACAGTACAGTACAGTAAAGTAGAGTACAGTACAATAGAGTACAATACAATAGAGCACTGTACATTACAATAGAGTACAGTACAGTACAATAGAGTAGAGTACAATAGAACACGGTACAGTACAGTACAATAGAGTACAGTACACTAGAGTACAGTACAGTACAATAGAACACAGTACAGTACAGTAAAATAGAGTACAGTACAATAGAACACAGTACAGTACAGTAAAATAGAGTACAGTACAATAGAGTACAATACAATAGAGCACTGTACAGTACAATAGAGTACAGTACAATAGAGCACTGTACAGTACAGTAGAGTACAGTACTGTACAGTACAATAGAGTACAGTACAATAGAACACAGTACAGTACAATAGAGTACAGTACACTAGAGTACAGTACACTACAATAGAACACAGTACAGTACAGTAAAATAGAGTACAGTACAATAGAACACAGTACAGTACAGTAAAATAGAGTATAGTACAATAAAACACAGTACAGTACAGTAAAGTAGAGTACAGTACAATAGAGTACAATACAATAGAGCACTGTACAGTACAATAGAGTACAGTACAATAGAGCACTGTACAGTACAGTAGAGTACAGTACAGTACAATAGAGTAGAGTACAATAGAACACGGTACAGTACAGTACAATAGAGTACAGTACACTAGAGTACAGTACAGTACAATAGAACACAGTACAGTAGAGTACAGTACAATAGAGTACAGTACAATAGAGCACTGTACAGTACAATAGAGTACAGTACAATAGAACACGGTACAGTACAGTACAATAGAGTACAGTACAGTATAGTGCAGTACAGTACAATAGAGTACAGTACAATGGAACACTGTACAGCAGAGTACAGTACAGTACAATAGAGTACAGTACAGTACAATAGAGTACAGTAGAGTACAGTACAGCACAGTACAATAGAGTACAGTACAGCACAGTACAATAGAGTACTGTACAGTAGAATACAGTACAATAGAGCACAGTACAGTAGAGTACAGTACAGCACAGTACAATAGATTACCATACAGTAGAATACAGTACAATAGAGCACAGTACAGTAGAGTACAGTACAGTACAGTACAATAGAGCAGAGTGTGTGGGTGCGTAATTTAGAAAATAATATATACAAAAAAATGTACTTGTAAATCACTGATTTGCCATTAGTTCACCCTGAAGTCATGATTTGAAGATCATTTTCTTGCAGACATGATCTAGGGCCCAGCCCAATGATCTAGTATATATTCATGTTTATTCTGGTCCATTCTACATTTAGATTCCTAAAGGTTATTTTTACCCACAACCAGGGTGGTTCAATACCCACCATAGACTCTCCATGGAACAATATAGTCACAATCACCAAATCTACATCCCAAATGGCACCCTATTCACTTTACAGTGCACTACCTATAGGGCTCTGCTAAAAAAAAAGGTGCACTAAATAGGGAATAAGGACATTTGGGACGGTCCCAACGGTTGACAAGAACAGGAAATATCCAACAAGCCAGCTCTGCCCAGAGCAAACAGAGTGATGTCATGATATCCATATTCTGCCTGTTCTGTTTCCAACAGGCATGCACACCTAGATAAGCCACTTCCTGGTGGTAAAGCAAGAGGAGTTGGTGGAACTCAGTGTGGACCCATTTTTAAACCACTCATGGCTTATTTTTGGGACAGTTTTGTTTCTTTATATGGTCTTAAGTGGCTTGAATATGATTTTGTTTGAATATGAATATTACATTTTGTTTGAATATGATTTTGTTTGAATATGAATATTACATTTTGTTTGAATATGAATATTGAATTGAATTTGAATATGAATATGAGAGTTTGTTTCAATATGATTGAGTTTGAATATGAATATTCAATTTTGTTTCAATATGATTTAGTTTGAATATGAATTTGCATTTTAATTTGAATATGAATATTGAATTTTATTTCAATTTGATTTAGTTTGTATATGAATATTAAATGTTGTTTGAATATGATTTAGTTTTGTATATGAATATTAAATGTCATTTGAATATGATTTTTATGTTTCGTTTTTTAAACTTGTATTTTTCCTACACAATTTGTCACTTAATGTTTAGAGTCTGCCTTATGTTTACGGGGCTACAGTAGAGTCAATGAATATACCTTCTGGAACCAAAATGGACACCTAACATAAAAGCAAGATGGTAAATATTTTTACGTAATCATGATGTATATACTCATAACTGTAACGTGTTTTCTAAACCACTAACATGTCAAATGTAGGAAACCTCTTGGTAAAACATTAAGCTTTCCCTTAGTAATAATTTGAATTTCACTGTCATCCTATGTACACAACTTTCTTTGATTTGTAAAGAAAGGACATTGGTTTTCCACACTGAGTCTCATAGGATCATACCAATGATGTAGCCTAGGTAATCATCAGAGGCACCATCTTGCCTCCATTTTGCCCACAGCCAGGTAAGCCAACTGTGACGACCCTCCCACTCTGTCTGCCGTATTCTCTCTTTGTTCTTGTTTCCTTATTAGGATGCCGGTGGGCGGAGTTGGGAGGGTCGTCAGCTACATGGGAAACACCTGGGCCAGGTGTCTCCCAGGATAAATAGACCTCTTCCACATTCATGGAAGAGACTCTCTCCATGCAGACACCTTTGTAGATTGTGTTGTGGTTCTTGGTGGCCTTTTGTTTGTTTGCTTTGGCACCTTTCAACACCCTGCATTATCACATTCATGCATGCAAAACACTCACTTACACTACTGATTACTGATTACACACACCATTGTATATTTTCCTTAGTTGCTTTAGTTAATAAATATATATTTTGTTACTCCTTATCTCCACGTTGTCTCCCTTTGTTACGGGCTTTGAGCCGGTTCGTGACTCAACCTACCTGATAACATTAGTGATTCCCACATACTGGGCTCATCTGCTGAGCACCAGAACAGTGTCATAAAGCTGCTACCCCATTTCCTTCCAAGTTGTTTAACATTGAGTTCTCCCATTGAAACATAACATTACATTATTGTATAATGTTAGCTGGTGTCACCAATGATAGATATATAGTGTCAAGGATTTAGAGTTTGGGCTAAGTTGCCTTCAAACACAGCACCACTGTAGAAATATTGCCTTCAGAATGTTTTCACACCACTTGACGTTTTCCAAATGTTGTTGAGAAAAGCTAAGCCTCTCGACCTTCGCCTCTCCCGAGTCCGTACGGGAGTTGCAACGATAGGACAAGACTGTAACTACCAACTGTGGAGAAAATGGGTAAAATAATAAGAATTAAAAGCTGAAATGTCTTGAGTCAAAAAGTATTTAACCCCTTTGTTATGGCAATTATAAATAAGTTCAGGACTAAACATTTGCTTAACAAGTCACATAATAAGTTACAATAATAGTGTTTAACATGATTATTTTATGACTACCTCATCGCTGTACCCCATATAGACAATTATCTGTAAGGTCCAGTCCCTCAGTCGACCAGGGAGGTCACCTATTGGTAGATGGGTAAAAATAAAAAAGCAGACATTGAATATCCATTTGAGCATGGTGAAGTTATCAATTACACTTTGGATGGTTTATCAATACACCCAGTCACTATAAAGATACAGGCATCCTTCCTAACTCAGTGGCTGGAGAGGAAGGAAACTATACACAGGAAGCGGCGCAGGTCCTAATCCAGGCACTTGTCATCTCCCGTCTGGATTACTGCAACTCGCTGTTGGCTGGGCTCCCTGCCTGTGCCATTAAACCCCTACAACTCATCCAGAACGCCGCAGCCCGTCTGGTGTTCAACCTTCCCAAGTTCTCTCACGTCACCCCGCTCCTCCGCTCCCTCCACTGGCTTCCAGTTGAAGCTCGCATCCGCTACAAGACCATGGTGCTTGCCTACGGAGCTGTGAGGGGAACGGCACCTCAGTACCTCCAGGCTCTGATCAGGCCCTACACCCAAACAAGGGCACTGCGTTCATCCACCTCTGGCCTGCTCGCCTCCCTACCACTGAGGAAGTACAGTTCCCGCTCAGCCCAGTCAAAACTGTTCGCTGCTCTGGCCCCCCAATGGTGGAACAAACTCCCTCACGACGCCAGGACAGCGGAGTCAATCACCACCTTCCGGAGACACCTGAAACCCCACCTCTTTAAGGAATACCTAGGATAGGATAAAGTAATCCCTCTCACCCCCCCTCCCCCTGAAAAGATTTAGATGCACTACTGTTCCACTGGAGGTCATAAGGTGAATGCACCAATTTGTAAGTCGCTCTGGATAAGAGCGTCTGCTAAATGACTTAAATGTAAATGTATAAAACAGTGACTATAAAACAGTTATATAGTTTAATGGCTGTGATAGGAGAAAAGTGAGGATGGATTAACAACATTGTAGTTACTCCACAATACTATAATACTATAGTACACAATACACAACACTGGGGCGGCAGGGTAGCCTAGTGGTTAGAGCATTTGACTACCAGCTGAGAGGTTGCAAGTTCCAATCCCTGAGCTGACAAGGTACAAATCTGTCATTCTGCACCTGAACAGGCAGTTAACCCACTGTTCCTAGGCTGTCATTGAAAATAAGAATTTGTTCTTAACTGACTTGCCTAGTGAAATAAATAAAAAATAACCTAATTGACAGAGTGAAAAGAAGGAAACCTGTACAGAATAAAAATATTCCAAAACATGCATCCTGTTTGCAACAAGGCACTGAAGCAATACTGCAAAAAAATGTGGGAAAGCAATTCACTTTTTGTCCTGAATACAAAGTGTTATGTTTGGGGCAAATCCAATACAACACATTACTGAGTACCACTCTCCATATTTTCAAGCATAGTAGTGGCTGCATCATGTTATGGGTATGCTTCTATTCGTTAAGGACTGGGGAGTTTTTCAGGATAACAAAAAAAACAGAAGCTAAGCACAGGCAAAGTCCTTGAGGAAAACCTGGTTCAGTTTGCTTTCCACCAGACACTGGGAGATGAATTCACCTTTCAGCAGGACCACAACCTAAAACACAAGGCCAAATCTACACTGGAGTTGCTTACCAAGAAGACAGTGAATGTTCCTGAGTGGCCGAGTTACAGTTTTAAATTAAATATACTTATATATATATATATATACTTAAATATACTATAATCTATGGCAAGACCTGAAAATGGTTATCTAGCAGTGATCAACAACCAACTTACAAATAATAATAGGCAAATGTTGCACAATCCAGGTGTGGAATGTTCTTAGAGATTTACCTAGAGAGACTCACAGCTGTAACCGCTGCCAAAGGTGCTTCTACAAAGTATTGACTCAAGGTTTTGAATACTTACTGTATTTCATTTTTTAATAATTAGCAAAAATGTCTAAAAACATGTTTTCCCTTTGTCGTTATGGAGTATTGTGTGTCGATGAGTGAGAGTGTAAAATCAATTGAATCAATTTTGAATTCAATCTGTAACACAACAAAATGTGTTATAAGTCAAAGGGTGTACTTTCTATTGAACGTTTTTTGCTGTTGCTAAAAGTGCAAAGAAAAACAGCAACCTCTGTATTTAACGAACAGCTTGCTTTATCTGGGTGTCTTTATCCGCACATGTACCCTATTTACAGCAGTTGAGTGACTTGTTTAAACCTATTGCTTCTGGAGACCCTCAGATGTTCATGTGTTCTCTGGAAATGTTCCATCACTTCAATGGGCTGGCCCCGGCTGGCCCCTTTAGTCAGTGTGTGTGGTAGATGTAGCTAAGAGTTGGGGGCGGTGGGTGCAGCCCTGCTGCCATGATAAGCTACAGAAAACCCTCTAATGGATGACTTCTCCCCAGCTCTGAATTCAGTCTGAAAGGGGTTAAATTGGCATGTCTACCCCTGAAGTGGAAAAAAAAGGGCTTTTATCAACAAAAGTTTCCCGTCCTGTGTAGAGCAGCTGTCGAAAGGTTGCGCTGCGTAGGAGAGAGGCAACACTCCAGTCCTCGGCGAAGAAGCAGTTGTGGAGGTTTTGTACACACAGTGCTCATTAAATCAAAGCTCCTGCAGCTGTTTGTATACGTTGCTGACTCGCACACCACTGACTAATAGTCTATGGGTGAACCACTGGACTGGAGGAGCTTACCTCTCCGGAGTAGCCTTCAATCTCGAGGAAAACTAAAACTAGGCAAAATGACACTGTGACTTAAAGCACATGAAGTACTTCTATGGGAGGGAAAGTACTCCTCACCCCACTAAAACACTTGATTATGTCAATGTGTTTGCATCGTAATGTTTGATGCAATATTGCATAGCAGTGTAGTGTTTTCCCCCAGTGGGTGTGACCATTCAGCCATTAGCCTATTCTTGGAAGTAGATTGACTAACCACCATTTGTTTCGTGTAAGTGGCAAAAATGTACCTCTACCATATACAATGTTCCTCCACTGGTACAACAGACCCACTCATGGGTGGCCATAAATAACTATCTGAAAGCCACGCCCCCACTTAGCCGTGCCTCCATTCAGCCATTTTTTTCACCTTTATTTAACCAGGTAGGCTAGTTGAGAACAAGTTCTCATTTACAACTGTGACCTGGCCAAGATAAAGCAAAGCAGTTCACCACATACAACAACACAGAGTTACACATGGAATAAACAAACATACAGTCAATAATACAGTAGAAAAGTTTATATGCAGTGTGTGCAGATGAGGTAAGATAAGAGAGGTGGCAAAGTAATTACAATATAGCAATTAAACACTGGAGTGATAGATGTGCAGCAAGATGAATGTGCAAGTAGAAATACTGGGGTGCAAAGGAGCAAGATAAATAAATAAATAAATAAATACAGTATGCGGATAAGGTAGTTGGATGGGCTATTTACAGATGGGCTATGTACAGGTGCAGTGATCTGTGAGCTGCTCTGACAGCTGGTGCTTAAAGTTATTGAGGGAGATATGAGTCTCCAGCTTCAGTGATTTTTGCAGCTCGTTCCAGTCATCGGCAGCAGATAACTGGAAGGAAAGGCGGCCAAAGTAGTAATTGGCTTTGGGGGTGACCAGTGAAGTATACCTGTTGGAGCGTGTGCTACGGGTGGGTCCTGCTATGGTGACCAGTGAGCTGAGATAAGGCGGGGCTTTACCTAGCAGAAACTTGTAGATTACCTGGAGCCAGTGGGTTTGGCAACGAGTATGAAGCGAGGGCCAGCCAATGAGAGCGAATGGCACTGTGACAGACTGCATCCAGTTTGTCGAGTAGAGTTTTGGAGGCTATTTTGTAAATGACATCGCTGAAATCGAGGATCGGTAGGATGGTCAGTTTTACGAGGGTATGTTTGGCAGCATGAGTGAAGGATACTTTGTTGCGAAATAGGAAGCCGATTCTAGATTTAATTTTGGATTACAGATGCTTAATGTGAGTCTGGAAGGAGAGTTTACAGTCTAACCAGACACCTAGGTATTTGTAGTTGCCAACATATTCTAAGTCAGAACCGTCCAGAGTAGTGATGCTGGACAGGCAGGCAGGTGCGGGCAGCGATCGGTTGAAGAGCATACATTTAGTTTTACTTGCATTTAAGAGCAGTTGGAGGCCACGGAAGGAGAGTTGTATGGCATTGAAGCTCGTCTGGAGGTTAGTTAACACAGTGTCCAAAGAAAGGCCAGAAGTATACAGAATGGTATCATCTGCGTAGAGGTGGATCAGAGAATCACCAGCAGCAAGAGCGACATCATTGATGTATACAGAGAAGAGAGTCGGCCTGAGAATTGAACCCATTAGTCTTTTCTTGGAAGTAGATTGACTAAATAAAACCGTGACGAACTGACTGTATTGGATGAAGCATTTGATCGTTGAGACCAGTGACCAGGAGCTCTTCATAATATTAGTCCACACTAGGGCATTAGTGGCTCCACTCTCAGAAATAAAGGTTTAAATTTGTTTCTAAAAGGGTACAACCGCTTGTCACTGAGGTGGCACCCTGTAAGTCAGGCATCATCAACTAGATTCAGCCGCATGCGGATTTGTTCTTGGGCGAATGGTCGGGGGGCCGGAACATAATTACAAATCATTTGTAGACTGCAAAATGACCACAAGAAGCCCAAACATATATAATATTTGACTAAAACATAATCATTTCAAACCATGCTTATGTTTGTATACGATCACATGTCTCTCTATTTTGCAAGGGAACAGATTAAAACATTGTACACTTGGATCTGATTTCCTGGTGTTTTTACAGTCTTTTATGTCTAACAATGAAAATGAAACTACAAAAAACAACCGTGCTGTAAGGTCCTCCTTTATACTTTTAGTTATAGGTACATACAGTTATATACAGTGGGGAGAACAAGTATTTGATACACTGCCGATTTTGCAGGTTTTTCTACTTACAAAGCATGTAGAGGTCTGTAATTTGTATCATAGGTACACTTCAACTGTGAGAGACGGAATCTAAAACAAAAATCCAGAAAATCACATTGTATGATTTTTAAGTAATTAATTTGCATTTTATTGCATGACATAAGTATTTGATCACCTACCAACCAGTAAGAATTCCGGCTCTCACAGACCTGTTAGTTTTTCTTTAAGAAGCCCTCCTGTTCTCCACTCATTACCTGTATTAACTGCACCTGTTTGAACTCGTTACCTGTATAAAAGACACCTGTCCAAACACTCAATCAAACAGACTCCAACCTCTCCACAATGGCCAAGACCAGAGAGCTGTGTAAGGACAAAAGATAGATTCCGTCTCTCACAGTTGAAGTGTACCTATGATAAAAATTACAGACCTCTACATGCTTTGTAAGTAGGAAAACCTGCAAAATCGGCAGTGTATCAAATACTTGTTCTCCCCACTGTATAGTTGAAATCGGATGTTTACATACAATTAAGTTGGAGTCATTAAAACTCATTTTTGAACCACTCCACAAATGTCTTGTTAAAGAACTATAGTTTTGGCAAGATGGTTAGGACATCTACTTTGTGCATGACACAAGTAATTCTTCCAACAATTGTTTACAGACAGATTATTTCACTTATAATTCATTGTATCTATAATTCCAGTGGGTCAGAAGTTTACATACACTAAGATGACTGTGCCTTTAAACAGATTTGAAAATTCCAGAAAATGATGTCATGGCTTTAGAAGCTTCTGATAGGCTAACTGACATAATTTGAGTCAATTGGAGGTGTACCTGTGAATGTATTTCAAGGCCTACCTTCGAACTCAGTGCCTATTTGCTTGGCATCATGGGAAAATCAAAATAAATCAGCCAAGACCTCAGAAAAAATATTCTAGACCTACACAAGTCTGGTTCATCCTTGGGAGAAATTTCCAAATGCCTGAAGGTACCATGTTCATCTGTACAAACAATAGTACACAAGTATAAACACCATGGGACCACGCAGCCGTCATACCGCTCAGGAAGGAGATGCGTTCTGTCTCCTCGAGATGAACGTACTTTGGTGCAAAAAGTGCAAATCGATCCCAGAGCAACAGCAAAGGACCTTGTGAAGATGCTGGAGGAAACAGGTACAAAAGTATCTATTTTCACAGTAAAACGAGTCCTATATCAACATAACCTGAAAGGCCGCTCAGCAAGGAAGAAGCCACTGCTTCAAAACCGCCACAAAAAAGCCAGAATACGATTTGCAACTGCACATGGAGACAAAGATTGTACTTTTTGGAGAAATGTCCTCTGGTCTGATGAAACAAAAATAGAACTGTTTGGCCATAATGACCATCGTTATGTTTGGAGGTAAAAGGGGGAGGCTTGCAAGCCAAAGATCACCATCCCAACCGTGAAGCATGGGGGTGGCAGCATCATGTTGTGGGGGTGCTTTGCTGCAGGAGGGACTGTTGCACTTCACAAAATAGATTGCATCATGAGGTAGGAAAATGACGTGGATATTATGAAGAAACATCTCTAGACATCAGTCAGGATGTTAAAGCTTGGTCGCAAATTTATTGTGGGAAGCTTGTGGAAGGCTCCCCAAAACGTTTGACCCAAGTTAAACAATTTAAAGGCAATGCTACCAAATACTAATTGAGTGTATGTGTAAACTTCTGACCCACTGGGAATGTGAAGAAAGAAATAGCTGAAATAAATCATTCCCTCTACTATTTTTCTGACATTTCATATTCTTAAAGTAAAGTGGTGATCCTAACTGACCTAAGACAGGGAATTTTTACTAAGATTAAATGTCAGGAATTGTGAAAAACTAAGTTTAAATGTATTTGGCTAAGGTATATGTAAATTTCCGACTTCAACTGTATATACCACAGTTTTTACCTTTATATAGTACCATCAAATCCATCTGTTTTGTGTAAGTGGCAAAAATGTACCACACTTCCACTCATGGGTGGTCAAAAATAACTATCTCAAAGCCATGCTTCCACTAAGCCATGCCTCCAAAATAATTTCCTAGTGTGCCTTGCCTTTTCAAGTGAATTGTAGAGTTAACAATGATTTATTAGTGACAGATGATTGTTGTCCTGGGGCCTTCGTCAATTGAGTTCCTAGGTGTATATTATCATTCAAATTAAGCTCTTTATGACAATTCATTACATATCTCATAAGACCTACTTTTGAAGCCTAGTTTTACCCTAATACAGTGGCCTGAAACTCATGGTTTAGAGGCCACATCAGGTCTGCAAGTAGGCTTGCAAATATTCAGTAGTTTCCCAACAATTCCCAGAACTTCAAAAATCCTGGTTGAACGTGTTCCTACTTATTCCCTCCTTGATCCAGGGATATTTCAACTCAGATTTTTGAAAACCTGGGAAATCTGAGAAAGTAACCAGACTTTTGCAAGTCACATTATGCTCGTTTACAAAGTAATTTGTAATTCAAATTAGAATTCAGCCAGAGTTAAGATATCCAACAGATGTCATTTTTATTCACCTGCAACCTGCATTTATAATAACTGTCATGATTTGGAACATTATGATGAGCCTATCTTAACCATTTAAGCTGGAACAACCATTTCAGCAATGGGTGCAAAAAAAACGAACTAACTGATTGGATTAGTTTAAAAATCTATTTAATCTATAGATAACTTTGTGTAGCATAAGATTAATCGATCAATGTACATGGAAAAAACTAAAATGTTTTAACAAAAATCAAACTGGAGTAGAGCATGCTGGGAAATATGATGATGATAATAATGATGGTACAAATGTGCCTTTTTTAGGGTACCACCCCAGTGGCAAAGCCATTAGTTCCTTTTCGGTGGCAAAAAAATCCTAATTGTACCTTATGGTAGGTATTAAGGATATTGAAGGTATACTAAATATGTTTGTACCCTGGGAAACAGAAATATACCTTCACATTGTGTGTTTGTACCCGTTTTTTTGAGAGTTAGTGTGATGTGTTTTGGGGGTACAAACATTTACCATTATACTCTTTATCTGCACATACTGTAACAGGTGAGATCCTTATGTGTAACTCTGAAGGTATACTATGTGTATTTTGATATTTTTGTACCCCAGGGAAACCTTATTTCTAAGAGTTTAGGGATAGGTAATATTGGTCCCCATTGGGGCGTTAGTGGTTAGGGATATAATCTTATGAAGACAGCATAAAACATGTTAAACCTCATATTTTGAAAATAAATCTCTCAGGGATTGGGTCCACAGGCCGGACGCCATTTGCCCATCATGGAAAGAGCAGGTGTTCTTAATGTTTTGTATACAGTGTATAACTTCATTACCATACACTATTATTAAAGTAAGTGCTAGCTGGTATAATAGGAACAGATTTGAACACATATGGGTCAATTTTTTAAATGGTGCTTGACTGATAACATGGTGTAGTTCGGTTACTATTACAAACAGATTCATTCCCATAGAAATAGCTTCATCGCCTGGTGGTGTCTGTCTCACAGTAGAGGGTGCTGTGTGCTGAGGACTCCATCTGGAGGCAGTCTGATTTTGAGAGAGACTCCAAAATGGTACCCTATTCTCTATATAGTGCACTACTTTTGACCAGAGCCCTGATCAAAAGTAGTGCACTTTATAATGTAGGGGATATGGGTGCCATTTTGGAGGCATCCTAAATTACTTAACGCTCCAGCTGTGTTACAGAGAAGGCGAGGGTCAGTGGTTTAAGTGAACTGATCTGATGGTTGCATTTGATTACTCAATAATTAATGGTGGTGCGGTGAACTATTTTGGCAAATGGATTGGACAGGGAGTGATTTATCCTTCTCTCCTCTTCTCCTCCTCTCCGCTTCTCCTCCTTCTCTACTCTTCTCCTCCTCTCTCTATCGTTCTCTCCTCCTCATCTCTGACCCAGCGTGGTCTCTGAACACCTTGACCCAAAATACACATCCAAAATGTTTTACCATCCTCTGAGAGATTTATAGTTGGAAGATATTAAAATATTGTAATATACTGTCCGTGGATATTGCATATTCTACCAATGGCCTCATTTTTTAACGCCCTGTCTAAAATCTAGGCTTATAAATGATTCAAACTTGAAATATTTGGAACGTTCACAAATTCTGCCAGTCCACAGTCCAAGACGGCAGGATGCCTTTTGTTGCTTACCTTTTGTTACTTACAGATCTGGTACAGACTGTGGACAGGGTTAAATATGTTGATCGCAGGAGTTAGACCTCATGTTTGGATTTCTCAAACTACATTAACCGATGAACAATACCGCTTCCATTTAAAGAAAGTAAATAAAAGTCGTATGATGTCACTAAACTATGAAAACTAGTCATTGAAGTGTGTGACATTTAAGGATGAGAGTGTGACATTTAAGCAAAGATTATATTGTGAAGAACTATTTTAAATCCAAAGAAAACTTTGGAAAGAGATATACTGCAGCCTCTGAATATCTCTAATCTTTCGTCTCACCCACAAACTGGGGCCGCCTATCTAATGGCCTTCTTTAAACCTGTCACCACGGATAATGGAGTCATGTTTTCAGGCAAATCCACAAATAGTTGTATGATGTACAATACCACACCCCTGTAAAGAATTCCCCAAGGAAACAGTGATAATATTGTTTGGGGGAAAAAAGTATCTGTACATGTGCCCTTTGTCGCAATTGCTAGTAGTATCGCTATAGTCTGTAAGAACATGTTCTGAGACCCATTTGTTCATGTTTGTAATGAAATGTCAGATTTAAAAAGTATCTGTTCTTTATTTGACCCCTTTTTCTCCCCAATTTCGTGATTTCCAATTGATAGTTACAGTCTTGTCCCATCGCTGCAACTCCCATATGGACTCAGGAGAGGCCAAGGTCGAGAGCCATATGACCCCCGAAACACGAACCCGCCACAGGAGTTGCTAGAGCGAGATGGGACAAGGACAATCCGGCCGGCCAAACACTAGGGGTGGCTTGGCAGCCTAGTGGTTAGAGCGTTGGACTAGTAGCCAAAAGGTTGCAAGATCGAATCCCTGAGCTGACAAAATAAAAATCTGCCGTTCTGCCCCTGAACAAGGTAGTTAGCCCACTGTTCCTAGGCTGTTATTGAAAATAATTTGTTCTTAACTGACTTGCCTAGTTAAATAAAGATAAAATCAGTTTAAAAAGCTCCCCTAACCTGGATGGTGCTGGGCCTCAGTGGTCTCCCAGTTGTGGCCAGCTGCGACACATCCTGGGATTGAACCTGGGCCTGTAGTGACGCAGTGCCTTAGACTGCTGCGCCACTCGGAAGGCCCCTTAAAATATCAGTGTTATCTACCGGTATGTTTATTTATTCAAACAAAACCTATATCTGTTGACTAATCAACGGCAACAAATACAGAAAACAGAAAGCTCTAGATATTGAATGAACATATTGGTCAACGCGTCATGTTTCCCCTTAATCCACTGAGTCAGTAATGTTTAGCAACAAATGGACTACAGGGGGAGTGGGTTTATTTGGAGGACGTATCCTGTTGTAAGTCACTAGTCCGCCTCCACTCGGCTCAGTGACACACAGTTCGCCAGCCCACTCTGAGAATATACAGGTGGTGGACTGCAATCTGTTCAATCAGCTCTAATATTTATGTTAGAAGATGTAGTGTTTCATGAGAAGTCTCTCGTTCCTCAGGGGGCTGTGTGTGATACAGGTGGGAGGGGGTTTGGGATCCCTTGTACCGTTATCAGCTCCATCTGAAATACCTTTATTTGTGGTTGTTCGCTTACACACACACTGAAACAACATTCCAGAGCAGTTACTATGTAACTGCATGTTAATACGTTACTGTTGTTTAGTTACATAGGTAAAAGGGAAACTTGTTAGTCCACTACAGCACTATTTCAAAAAGAAATGTCACTACTGACATTTGACTCACTGTTGTTTACTTACGACGCTCCTATGTGGTTGTTTAATACTCCTCGTTTGAACTCACTTATTGTCTGTCGCTCTGGATAAGAGCATCTGCTAAATTACTACAGTCTAAATGTAAACAGACAGTAGGTTCTTGCCAGAGTATTTGAAATGCCATTTTATGTGGGGAGGTTGGGGAGGGGGGGGTGTGTAGTGGCCAGGGTAGTTAATTGAGTATGCAATTGTGTAATTGAGGCTTGATTTACCAGCTAAGACACAAATCATCATTGTCACGATTCATGACATTTTACTAGCTATTTGTTTGGTATAGTCTTTACATTTACAAAACTCTATCTTATTATTTGGACCAGAATATTCTATAAATCAAATACTATCCTGGAGTATCATTATACCAGTAGGTGATGCTGCAGTTGTCAAGCTCAGTTCAGATGCAGTGAACCATAAACTAGTGGAGCAAGAAAAGTGAATAAATATTTTAGATGGCCCACTTTACCTCAAAAACAAAAACAGAGCATTTCATACTGACCTCAGTGACTGTAGTGGACTACTCAATAGATTTTGTATCACATAGCAAACCAATGGTCATCATGGCTAATATCTTGATTATTGCAATGTTAAGGATCAACTCACCTACTATAAGTCTAACTTCAGAGACTTATTTCAGTAAGACTAATTTCAGTAAGACTTATTTCAGTAAGACTATTTTAAGTAAGACTAATTTCAGTAAGTAAGACTCATTTCAGTAAGTAAGACTAATTTCAGTAAGACTAATTTCAGTAAGTAATTTCAGTAAGAATTATTTCAATAATACTAATTTCAGTAAGACTATTTTAAGTAAGACTCATTTCAGTAAGACTTATTTAAATAATACTCATTTCAGTAAGTAAGACTATTTTCAGTAAGACTAATTTCAGTAAGACTTATTTCAATAATACTAATTTCAGTAAGACTAATTTCAGTAAGACTATTTTAAGTAAGACTCATTTCAGTAAGACTTATTTCAATAATACTAATTTCAGTTAGTAAGACTAATTTCAGTAAGACCTATTTCAGTAAGACTAATTTCAGTAAGACTAATTCCAATAAGAATTATTTCAGTAACACTCATCTCAGAGACGAACTTCAGTTAGAGTCTTGTCAGTAAGGCTATTTTCAGTAAGACTTTTTTTTTGGGGGGGGGTATTTCAGTAAGACTTGATTCAGAGGACAGACTGTCACTCATCATGTTGATGTAACAGTAGCTAAGATGGGGAGATGTCTGTCCATAATAAAGTGCTAGCCTGTCTTCTTCAACTCATAAGTGTATATACTGTATTCGATTCGTCTGTATTTTAGTCTATGCCACTCCGACATTGCTTGATCTAATATTTATATATTTCTTAATTCCATTGTTTTACTTTTAGATCTGTGTGTATTGTTGTGAATTGTTAGATATTACTGCACTGTTGGAGCTAGGAACACAAGCATTTTGCTACACCCACAGTAACATTGCTAAATATGTGTATGTGACAAATACATTTTGATAACAACACGATCAATGCACTCAGAGTGCTAACATTAATAATATGCATGTAAATCTCTCATGGCTCAAAGTAGAGGAGAGATGGACTTCATCACTACTTGTTTGTATTGACATGCTGAATGCATTGAGCTGTCTGTTTAAACAACTAGCTCACAGCTTGGACACACATTCATACCCAACAAAACATGCCACCAGTGTTCTCTTCACAATCCCCAAGTTCAGAACAGACTATGGGAGGCGCACAGTACTACATAGAGCCATGACTACGTGGAACTCTATTCCACAGTACTACATAGAGCCATGACTACGTGGAACTTTATTCCACAGTACTACATAGAGCCATGACTACATGGAACTCTATTCCACAGTACTACATAGAGCCATGACTACGTGGAACTCTATTCCACAGTACTACATAGAGCCATGACTACATGGAACTCTATTCCACAGTACTACATAGAGCCATGACTACGTGGAACTCTATTCCACAGTACTACATAGAGCCATGACTACATGGAACTCTATTCCACAGTACTACATAGAGCCATGACTACATGGAACTCTATTCCACAGTACTACATAGAGCCATGACTACATGGAACTCTATTCCACAGTACTACATAGAGCCATGACTACATGGAACTCTATTCCACAGTACTACATAGAGACATGACTACATGGAACTCTATTCCACAGTACTACATAGAGCCATGACTACATGGAACTCTATTCCACAGTACTACATAGAGACATGACTACATGGAACTCTATTCCACAGTACTACATAGAGCCATGACTACGTGGAACTCTATTCTACAGTACTACATAGAGCCATGACTACGTGGAACTCTATTCCACAGTACTACATAGAGCCATGACTACGTGGAACTCTATTCCACAGTACTACATAGAGCCATGACTACGTGGAACTCTATTCCACAGTACTACATAGAGCCATGACTACGTGGAACTCTATTCCACAGTACTACATAGAGCCATGACTACGTGGAACTCTATTCCACAGTACTACATAGAGCCATGACTACGTGGAACTCTATTCCACATCAACTAACTGACGCAAGCATTAGAATTGGATTTAAAAAACAGATAAAAATACACCTTACACCTTGTGAAAAGTGTTATGAAATATCATATTTGTAATTGTATATAACTGCTAATGGGGATCCTTATTAAATACAAAAATACAAATACCCCTCCGTGTGTTATGCAACATAACAAAATGAAACACAAGTACCACATAAAACTAAGGAATGGGGCAGGCAACTCCAAGTTTATAGTTAAGCTAATCAAATGAACAAAGCAGCAAAGAGCAGCTGTAGTAACGTGTCCGCTCACGTGTACCCATTGCATCTTACTGCCTGAGGACTGAAGGATGATGGCACTGCATAGATTCAGCTAGGAGGCTTTGTCAAAACAGCAATACACAATGTATTGAAGGGTGGATTTTTTTTTTATCTTGAGGACTTTGTCTTGAGAGCTGCCAAATGTATTTCTTTAATGTTTAGAAAATGGGACCTTGGTAAGAACTTGTGAGAGAGGGTTGCTCTATCATGATGGGATAAAAGGATTATTCTGAGGAGAATGGAAATGAAACTGGACACTATATAGTTTTTATTTTTTACTGAAACGTGGACTTTGTAAAAATCCCTTTATGAGCTGGAATGTCCTGCAAATATACAGTCAGAGACTGTATATTATGTTTACAAGCTCTCATTAGCATTTAGCTAGCATTCGCTATGGGATTTTACATATACTTGTTAGCATTGCTAACTTTCATCTCAAAAAGTAGCACTCACGTCCGTAGCCATGAAGTGCTTTTAAAGGCTGGCAATGGCTCACATTAACGCCATTATCCCAGAAACCTTAGACCCACTCCAATTTGCATACCGCCAAAACAGATCCACAGATGGTGCAATCTCTATTGCACTCCACACGGCCCTTTCCCACCTGGACAAAAGGAACACCTATGTGAGATCGCAATTCATTGACTACAGCTCAGCGTTCAACACCATAGTGCCCTAAAAGCTGATCGCTAAGTTAAGGACCCTGGGACTAAACACCTCCCTCTGCAACTGGATCCTGGACATCCTGACGGGCCGCCCCCAGGTGGTGAGGGTAAGTAGCAACACATCCGCCATGCTGATCCTCAACACAGGAGCCCCTCAGGGCTTCGTGCTCAGTCCCCTCCTGTACTCCCTGTTCACCCCTGACTGCGTGGCCAGGCACGACTCCAACACCATCATTACGTTTGCAGACGACACAACAGTGGTAGGCCTGATCACCGACAATGACGAGACATCCTATAGGGAGGAGGTCAGAGACCTGGCCGGGTGGTGCCAGAATAACAACCTATCCCTCAACGTAATCAAGACAAAGGAGATGATTGTGGATTACAGGAAAAGGAGGACCGAGCACACCCCCAAGATTTGGCATGGGTCCTCAGATCTTCAAAGGGTTCTGCAGCTGCCACATCAAGAGCGTTGCATTACTGCCTGGTACGGCAACTGCTCGGCCTCCTACCGCAAGGCACTATAGAGGGTAGTGCGTACGGCCCAGTACATCACCGGGGCCAAACTGCCTGCCATCCAGGACATCTACACCAGGCGGTGTCAGAGGATGGCCCTAAAAATGGTCAAAGACCCCAGCCACGCCAGTCATAGATTGTTCTCTCTGCTACCGCACAGCAAGCGGTAGCGCCACGTCTAGGACCAAAAAGGCTTCTCAACAGCTTTTACCCCCAAGCCATAAGACTCCTGAACAGGTAATCAAATGGCTTCTCAACAGCTTTTACCCCCAAGCCATAAGACTCCTGAACAGCTAATCAAATGGCTTCTCAACAGCTTTTACCCCCAAGCCATAAGACTCCTGAACAGGTAATCAAAAGGCTTCTCAACAGCATTTACCCCCAAGCCATAAGACTCCTGAACAGGTAATCAAAAGGCTTCTCAACAGCTTTTACCCCCAAGCCATAAGACTCCTGAACAGGTAATCAAATGGCTTCTCAACAGCTTTTACCCCCAAGCCATAAGACTCCTGAACAGGTAATTAAATGGCTTCTCAACAGCTTTTACCCCCAAGCCATAAGACTCCTGAACAGGTAATCAAAATGCTCCTCAACAGCTTTTACCCCCAAGCCATAAGACTCCTGAACAGGTAATCAAAAGGCTTCTCAACAGCTTTTACCCCCAAGCCATAAGACTCCTGAACAGGTAATCAAAAGGCTTCTCAACAGCTTTTACCCCCAAGCCATAAGACTCCTGAACAGGTAATCAAATGGCTTCTCAACAGCTTTTACCCCCAAGCCATAAGACTCCTGAACAGGTAATCAAAAGGCTTCTCAACAGCATTTACCCCCAAGCCATAAGACTCCTGAACAGGTAATCAAAAGGCTTCTCAACAGCTTTTACCCCCAAGCCATAAGACTCCTGAACAGGTAATCAAATGGCTTCTCAACAGCTTTTACCCCCAAGCCATAAGACTCCTGAACAGGTAATTAAATGGCTTCTCAACAGCTTTTACCCCCAAGCCATAAGACTCCTGAACAGGTAATCAAAATGCTCCTCAACAGCTTTTACCCCCAAGCCATAAGACTCCTGAACAGGTAATCAAAAGGCTTCTCAACAGCTTTTACCCCCAAGCCATAAGACTCCTGAACAGGTAATCAAATGGCTTCTCAACAGCTTTTACCCCCAAGCCATAAGACTCCTGAACAGCTAATCAAATGGCTTCTCAACAGCTTTTACCCCCAAGCCATAAGACTCCTGAACAGGTAATCAAAAGGCTTCTCAACAGCTTTTACCCCCAAGCCATAAGACTCCTGAACAGGTAATCAAATGGCTTCTCAACAGCTTTTACCCCCAAGCCATAAGACTCCTGAACAGCTAATCAAATGGCTTCTCAACAGCTTTTACCCCCAAGCCATAAGACTCCTGAACAGGTAATCAAAATGCTCCTCAACAGCTTTTACCCCCAAGCCATAAGACTCCTGAACAGGTAATCAAAAGGCTTCTCAACAGCTTTTACCCCCAAGCCATAAGACTCCTGAACAGGTAATCAAAAGGCTTCTCAACAGCTTTTACCCCCAAGCCATAAGACTCCTGAACAGGTAATCAAATGGCTACGTGGACTATTTGCATTTTCACTGTCTTTTTTACTGTTGTTTTTATTTCTTTACTTATCTATTGTTCACCTAATACCTATTTTTTTACTTAAAAATTGCACTGTTGGTTAGGGCCTGTAAGTAAGCATTTCACTGTAAGGTCTACTACACCTGTTGTATTCGGCGAACGTGACAAATAAACTTTGATTTGATTTGGTTTGAGAGAGGCTCAGTGGGGTTTGAAAATAGCTCCCATTGTGTTCAGTGCCGGTCTTACCAAATATCCTGGGATGGCACAATGTCGATAGGAAGGTATGACAGTCTGAAAACCATCCAAGCCTAATTAACATATTTCAGATCCGTAGAGAGGGTATCTGTGGCCACCTCTATTGCACTCTCAGAGGAAGTGAAGGACTGCAGTATATGCAGGATATGCAGTTGTCAAATTGCATCAGGATACATCAGGATGCATTCTGACAAGTCTCTGCACTAAAGCAGAGACTTGTCCAGTTGGTGAAGCCCATCAGGGCTCCTTATTGAAATTCTACATTCATTATTTAAAGTAGAGAGCTTAAGAGTGATTAATATATTGAACTTTGGTTGAATCCACTTGAACTATTTCTATCTTATAACTTTGTGTTTCAGTTGTCTTGTTTTCCCATTGGTTATGTAAAAAAAAACTATCCCAAAACATTTTTAGAAGAGAGTTTTATAATATATGTGAACATTATAACAGTCATTTTAAAGTGAACTGATGGTGTGTAGATATTAGAGGTTGACCGATTAATCGGAATGGCCGATTAATTAGGGCCGATTTCAAGTTTTCATAACAATCGGAAATCGGTATTTTTGGGCGCCGATTAAAATAAAAAAAAGTTTATACCTTTATTTAACTAGGCAGGCAATGACGGCCTAGGAACGGTGGGTTAACTTCCTTGTTCAGGGGCAGAACGACAGATTTTCACATTGTCAGCTCGGGGAATCCAATCTTGCAACCTTACAGTTAACTAGTCCAACCACCTGCCTCTCATTGCACTCCACGAGGAGCCTGCCTGTTACGTGAATGCAGTAGAAGCCAAGGTAAGTTGCTTGCTAGCATTAAACTTATCTTATAAAAAACAATCAATTAATCATATACACCAGTTATAACTACACATGGTTGATGATATTACTTGTTTATCTAGCGTGTCCTGCGTTGCATATAATCGATGCAACGCTGGGGGATGATTTAACAAAAGCACATTTGCGAAAAAAGCACAATCGTTGGATGACTGTACCTAACCATAAACACCAATGCCTTTCTTAAAATCAATACACAGAAGTATATATTTTTAAACCTGCATATTTAGCTAAAAGAAATCCAGGTTAGCAGGCAATATTAACCAGGTGAAATTGTGTCATTTCTCTTGCGATCATTGCACGCAGAGTCATTTACATTACATTTAAGTCATTTAGCAGACGCTCTTATCCAGAGCGACTTACAAATTGGTGCATTCACCTTATGACATTCAGTGGAGCAGCCACTTTACAATAGTGCATCTAAATCTTTTAAGGGGGGAGGGGGTGAGAAGGATTACTTTATCCTATCCTAGGTATTCCTTAAAGAGGTGGGGTTTCAGGTGTCTCCGGAAGGTGGTGATTGACTCCGCTGTCCTGGCGTCGTGAGGGAGTTTGTTCCACCATTGGGGGGCCAGAGCAGCGAACAGTTTTGACTGGGCTGAGCGGGAACTGTACTTCCTCAGTGGTAGGGAGGCGAGCAGGCCAGAGGTGGATGAACGCAGTGCCCTTGTTTGGGTGTAGGGCCTGATCAGAGCCTGGAGGTACTGAGGTGCCGTTCCCCTCACAGCTCCGTAGGCAAGCACCATGGTCTTGTAGCGGATGTGAGCTTCAACTGGAAGCCAGTAGAGAGAGCGGAGGAGCGGGGTGACGTGAGAGAACTTGGGAAGGTTGAACACCAGACGGGCTGCGGCGTTCTGGATGAGTTGTAGGGGTTTAATGGCACAGGCAGGGAGCCCAGCCAACAGCGAGTTGCAGTAATCCAGACGGGAGATGACAAGTGCCTGGATTAGGACCTGCGCCGCTTCCTGTGTGAGGCAGGGTCGTACTCTGCGGATGTTGTAGAGCATGAACCTACAGGAACGGGCCACCGCCTTGATGTTAGTTGAGAACGACAGGGTGTTGTCCAGGATCACGCCAAGGTTCTTAACGCTCTGGGAGGAGGACACAGTGGAGTTGTCAACCGTGATGGCGAGATCATGGAACGGGCAGTCCTTCCCCGGGAGGAAGAGCAGCTCCGTCTTGCCGAGGTTCAGCTTGAGGTGGTGATCCGTCATCCACACTGATATGTCTGCCAGACATGCAGAGATGCGATTCGCCACCTGGTCATCAGAAGGGGGAAAGGAGAAGATGAATTGTGTGTCGTCTGCATAGCAATGATAGAAGAGACCATGTGAGGTTATGACAGAGCCAAGTGACTTGGTGTATAGCGAGAATAGGAGAGGGCCTAGAACAGAGCCCTGGGGGACACCAGTGGTGAGAGCACGTGGTGAGGAGACGGATTCTCGCCACGCCACCTGGTAGGAGCGACCTGTCAGGTAGGACGCAATCCAAGCGTGGGCCGCGCCGGAGATGCCCAACTCGGAGAGGGTGGAGAGGAGGATCTGATGGTTCACAGTATCGAAGGCAGCCGATAGGTCTAGAAGGATGAGAGCAGTGGAGAGAGAGTTAGCTTTAGCAGTGCGGAGCGCCTCCGTGATACAGAGAAGAGCAGTCTCAGTTGAATGACTAGTCTTGAAACCTGACTGATTTGGATCAAGAAGGTCATTCTGAGAGAGATAGCGGGAGAGCTGGCCAAGGACGGCACGTTCAAGGGTTTTGGAGAGAAAAGAAAGAAGGGATACTGGTCTGTAGTTGTTGACATCGGAGGGATCGAGTGTAGGTTTTTTCAGAAGGGGTGCAACTCTCGCTCTCTTGAAGACGGAAGGGACGTAGCCAGCGGTCAGGGATGAGTTGATGAGCGAGGTGAGGTAAGGGAGAAGGTCTCCGGAAATGGTCTGGAGAAGAGAGGAGGGGATAGGGTCAAGCGGGCAGGTTGTTGGGCGGCCGGCCGTCACAAGACGCGAGATTTCATCTGGAGAGAGGGGAGAAAGAGGTCAGAGCACAGGGTAGGGCAGTGTGAGCAGAACCAGCGGTGTCGTTTGACTTAGCAACGAGGATCGGATGTCGTCGACCTTCTTTTCAAAATGGTTGACGAAGTCATCTGCAGAGAGGGAGGAGGGGGAGGGGGAGGGGGATTCAGGAGGGAGGAGAAGGTGGCAAAGAGCTTCCTAGGGTTAGAGGCAGATGCTTGGAATTTAGAGTGGTAGAAAGTGGCTTTAGCAGCAGCGACAGAAGAGGAAAATGTAGAGAGGAGGGAGTGAAAGGATGCCAGGTCCGCAGGGAGGCGAGTTTTCCTCCATTTCCGCTCGGCTGCCCGGAGCCCTGTTCTGTGAGCTCGCAATGAGTCGTCGAGCCACGGAGCGGGAGGGGAGGACCGAGCCGGCCTGGAGGATAGGGGAAATAGAGAGTCAAAGGATGCAGAAAGGGAGGAGAGGAGGGTTGAGGAGGCAGAATCAGGAGATAGGTTGGAGAAGGTTTGAGCAGAGGGAAGAGATGATAGGATGGAAGAGGAGAGAGTAGCGGGGGAGAGAGAGCGAAGGTTGGGACGGCGCGATACCATCCGAGTAGGGGCAGTGTGGGAAGTGTTGGATGAGAGCGAGAGGGAAAAGGATACAAGGTAGTGGTCGGAGACTTGGAGGGAGTTGCAATGAGGTTAGTGGAAGAACAGCATCTAGTAAAGATGAGGTCGAGCGTATTGCCTGCCTTGTGAGTAGGGGGAAGGTGAGAGGGAGAGGTCAAAGAGGAGAGGAGTGGAAAGAAGGAGGCAGAGAGGAATGAGTCAAAGGTAGACGTGGGGAGGTTAAAGTCGCCCAGAACTGTGAGAGGTGAGCCGTCCTCAGGAAAGGAGCTTATCAAGGCATCAAGCTCATTGATGAACTCTCCGAGGAACCTGGAGGGCGATAAATGATAAGGATGTTAAGCTTGAAAGGGCTGGTAACTGTGACAGCATGGAATTCAAAGGAGGCGATAGACAGATGGGTAAGGGGAGAAAGAGAGAATGACCACTTGGGAGAGATGAGGATCCCGGTGCCACCACCCCGCTGACCAGAAGCTCTCGGGGTGTGCGAGAACACGTGGGCGGACGAAGAGAGAGCAGTAGGAGTAGCAGTGTTATCTGTGGTGATCCATGTTTCCGTCAGTGCCAAGAAGTCGAGGGACTGGAGGGAGGCATAGGCTGAGATGAACTCTGCCTTGTTGGCCGCAGATCGGCAGTTCCAGAGGCTACCGGAGACCTGGAACTCCACGTGGGTCGTGCGCGCTGGGACCACCAGATTAGGGTGGCCGCGGCCACGCGGTGTGGAGCGTTTGTATGGTCTGTGCAGAGAGGAGAGAACAGGGATAGACAGACACATAGTTGACAGGCTACAGAAGAGGCTACGCTAATGCAAAGGAGATTGGAATGACAAGTGGACTACACGTCTCGAATGCTCAGAAAGTTGAGCTTACGTAGCAAGAATCTTATTGACTAAAATGATTAAAAATGATACAGTACTGCTGAAGTAGGCTAGGTGGCAGTGGCTGCGTTGTTGATTACGTTACGTTGCGTTAAAAGAACGACAATAGCTGGCTAGGTAACCTAGAAAATCGCTCTAGACTACACAATTATCTTTGATACAGAGACGGCTATGTAGCTAGCTATGTAGCTAGCTACGATCAAACAAATCAAACCGTTGTACTGTAATGAAATGAAATGAAAATGTGATACTACCTGTGGAGCGAGGCGGAATGCGACCGGGTTGTTGAGTTCTAATCGGTAGACGTTGGCTAGCTGTTAGCTAGCTAGCAGTGTCTCCTACATTAAGGACGACAAATAGCTGGCTGCGTTGTTGATTCAGGGGCTAGCTGGCTAGCTAGCTAGCAGTGTTGATTACGTTACGTTGCGTTAAAAGAACGACAATAGCTGGCTAGGTAACCTAGAAAATCGCTCTCGACTACACAATTATCTACACAATTATCTTTGATACAGAGACGGCTATGTAGCTAGCTATGTAGACGGTGGGCGTTAGCTAGCTGGCTAGCTGCTGGGCAGATACGTTAGGACGACGAAATACGATAATTACGCAATTATCTTTGATACAAAGACGGCTATGTAGCTAGCTAAGAAGAAATTGCTAAGATTAGACAAATCAAACCGTTGTACTATAATGAAATGTAATGAAATGTAATGAAAAGTTATACTACCTGCAGACCGAAGTGCAGACCGAAGTGCGGATGCGAGTCAGTGTCTATGCAACAGTTTGGGCAGCCTGGCTCATTGCGAACTAATTTGCCAGAATTTTACGTAATTATGACATAACATTGAAGGTTGTGCAATGTAACAAGAATATTTAGACTTCGGGATGCCATCCGTTAGACAAAATACAGAACGGTTCCGTATTTCACTGAAATACTAAACGTTTTGTTTTCGAAATGATATTCGATATCCGGATTCGACCATATTAATGACCAAAGGCTTGTATTTCTGTGTGTTATTATGTTATAATTAAGTCTATGATTTGATAGAGCAGTCTGACTGAGCGATGGTAGGCAGCAGCAGGCTCGTAATCATTCATTCAAACAGCACTTTTGTGCGTTTTGCCAGCAGCTCTTCGCAAGCACAGCGCTGTTTATGACTTCACGCCTATCATCCTAATGGCTGGTGTAACCGATGTGAAATGGCTAGCTAGTTAGCTGGGTGTGCGCTAATAGCGTTTCAAACATCACTCGCTCTGAGACTTGGAGTAGTTATTCCCCTTGCTCTGCAAGGGCCGCGGCTTTTGTGGAGCAATGGGTAACGCTGCTTCGAGTGTGGCTGTTTACGATGTGTTCCTGGTTTGGCCCAGGTAGGGGCGAGGAGAGGGACGGAAGCTATACTGTTACACTGGCAATACTATATTGCCTATAAGAACATCCAATAGTCAAAGGTATATGAAATACAAATGGTATAGAGAGAAATAGTCCTATAAATACTATATTAACTACAACCTAAAAACCTATTACCTTGGAATATTAAAGTCTCATGTTAAAAGGAACCACCAACTTTCACATGTTCTCATGTTCTGAGCAAGGAACTCAAACGTTTTTTACATGGCACATATTGCACTTTTACTTCTCCAGCACTTTGTTTTTGCATTATTTAAACCAAATTGAACATGTTTCATTATAGCAGGGTAGTCTAGTGGTTAGAGCGTTATAGCAGGGTAGCCTAGTGATTAGAGTGTTGGACTAGTAACCGCGTTGGACTAGTAACCAAAAGGTTGCAAGTTCAAATCCCCGAGCTGACAAGGTACAAATCTGTCGTTCTGCCCCTCAACAGGCAGTTAACCCACTGTTCCTAGGCCGTCATTGAAAATAAGAATTTGTTCTTAACTGACTTGCCTAGTAAAATAAAGGTTAAAAAAATATATATATATATATTTCAGGCTACATTTATTTTTATTGATGTATTATATTAAGTTAAAATAAGTGTTCATTCAGTATTGTTGTAATTGTAATTCAGTATTGTTGTAATTCAGTATTGTTGTAATTGTTGTAATAAATAACTAAAAATTGTCCGATTTAATCGGTATCAGCTTTATTGGTCACCCAATAATCGGTATCGGTATCGGCGTTGAAAAATCATAATCGGTCGATAGCAGGTTTTAATGAACCGGATCCACAGCATAATAGATGGTGGTCAGAGGGGATTGTAAACTCTGCAGGTAGATGACCCCCAGACAAAACAGCATGCTTGCTAAGTGTCAAATCAAAAAACAGCCAGTACTGTGGAATGATGTACCCTGGACCGAGATCTGTTTGTGCTGTTTTGTTTTTAGCCGTGACAATGACCCTAGGACGTGACAAGACAGCACAAACAGATTTGGGACCAGGCTATGGATGATTAGCCTTATTAGCAGATGAAAAGAAAACATGTCAATTCAAACAATATTATCCCACAAATTTGTTAGAATTTGTTGATCAGGTTGTGCATGTTCTAGATGTTTTTACAACTGCCGGCTATAACCGATTACAGTACTGCCGTCTAGCCTTGCAAAGATTACAGTACTGCTATCTAGGCTAGCATCGATTACAGTACTGCCATCTAGCCTAGCACAAATTACAGTACTGCTGTCTAGGCTAGCACAGATTACAGTACTGCTGTCTAGGCTAGCACAGATTACAGTACTCCTATCTAGGCTAGCACAGATTACAGTACTGCTGTCTAGGCTAGCACAGATTACAGTACTGCTGTCTAGGCTAGCATCGATTACAGTACTGCCGTCTAGCCTAGCACAGATTACAGTACTGTTGTCTAGGCTAGCACAGATTACAGTACTCCTATCTAGGCTAGCACAGATTACAGTACTGCTGTCTAGGATAGCACAGATTACAGTACTGCTGTCTAGGCTAGCACAGGTTACAGTACTGCTGTCTAGGCTAGCACAGATTACAGTACTGCTGTCTAGGCTAGCACAGGTTACAGTACTGCTGTCTAGGCTAGCACAGATTACAGTACTCCTATCTAGGCTAGCACAGATTACAGTACTCCTATCTAGGCTAGCACAGATTACAGTACTGCTGTCTAGGCTAGCACAGGTTACAGTGCTGCTGTCTAGGCTAGCACAGATTACAGTACTCCTATCTAGGCTAGCACAGATTACAGTACTCCTATCTAGGCTAGCACAGATTACAGTACTCCTATCTAGGCTAGCACAGATTACAGTACTCCTATCTAGGCTAGCACAGATTACAGTACTCCTATCTAGGCTAGCACAGATTACAGTACTCCTATCTAGGCTAGCACAGATTACAGTACTCCTATCTAGGCTAGCACAGATTACAGTACTGAAGGTGATGAAGAGTATGAACTAGCGGTGCTTTTATGTTTTTTAGGGACAAGATCACATATTGTACAGTAGATGAAGAGCTGCATTTGAATAATTAAGGTATGAGGGCATTCTTTTCCCACAGAGACAATCCTTCTCTTTTTAAGACTCTCACACCCACTCAGAGAAATTATATGCAGAATATATTCCACACACCATATCTTTATTTAGCCAGGATATATCTTTATTTAGCCAGGATAGTCCACTCAGTGATATTGTCACGGTTTTCCAGTGTTTTCCACAGAACTGTGCTCTAGAACTATACTGAGACAATAGCTTTCCCTTGGTATAAAACGGCTGAGAAACACTTATAGTGAACATGGTTTGGATCCTTGCAGAGAGCATCCAAAACATGCTGGCTAGTTTCAGTATGTGGCTCGAGAATTAAACAGCCTGAGAATTGAAATGTGTTTGATATGCTGCAACGATGAAGTAACATTCCTAACATTAGCTGAGAAGACGTAATAAAATACTAATAAACAAGATGATTCACTTCAATAGCTATGTGAGTCGCTGACTGCCACGACTGTTGTTTCCCTGTTTACTTCATTATCTGTGAAATATGGGAACCCTTGACACAGATGCTCTCCAACTAAGCAAAAACAAACTGACGTCAAGAAATTGACGTCAATTTAGAAAAACATGAAATTGGTCATCACTATTTGGTCATCCTCCAGCAAGCAAGATTGTAACTTAGATGTAATTGTGCTATGAATGAGATATGAATCATATACTACAGTGAGTACGCTCTGTTGTATGTAAGAGATTTTAGAGATTTTAGAGAGACAGAGAATATTTATAATGCAGTATTGAAACCTATATTTGACTGTCTTTGGGTTATTTGTGCAATCGTGAGTCATATTTACGGCCCGGGACGCCTAGGGACATGCACGTATGTACATATATGTATTGCGACTGTGCATTAAAAATGCTAGGCTGGATATATGCAGCGAGGGCTTTTATGTGGTGAAATATTTTGTTGTTCGAGATATACCGTGTTTACTAAATAAACCCTAACAAACTTCCCGCTGGAACAGGCATCGAGAAAACACTTCATGACAAGAAGTACACACATCATCGCGAGACATCTGGATCATCCCGGCAAAAAAAGAGTAGGAGTCTTTGATGATTCAGCTGTGCGCTCTTTTTCATTGAACTAAACGTTATAACACACTGAAGCATTAGTGGCGTGTTTAATGTTAGCCTCGTCACACACTCATAATATTTACAATGAGATACTTTAATAGTAGTCTTTGTGCTGTTCTTTTTGGCCGGCAGAGCCTTTTATGGAGGTAAAAAACTTAGACTACAACACCTGTGAAGTCAGTCTATTGATTTTCAACTCCCACGTGTTGTTCGAAAGAGCACTGACGAATTACCGAATCCAAGTCCAAGTTACACTGAAAACGTGTTGGTCTTTCTATGGTCGCAACCAAAACAAGTTGCAACCTAAAGTGCATCTTCCAAATGTGTTTATCTAATGTATGTCCACTCCACATCGGTTTCTGATTCAACCGTGATAATGCAATCCATTACAATGATCATCCCTCATTATCGTCACTATAAAGAGCATAGACCGTATACAGTCTCATATCAACAAAGCCCAAGCAACCCCAGTCAGGCTATTTATTTATGTCATTATTAACCTCTTCTGAACTCTGAATGTCCACACACCAAAGATGCGTGTGCAGTGTGTGGACATTCAAATGAGACACGTGAACTGAACACGTGGAGATATGTGGTGTGGTGGTATAAGACTGTATGACTTCCCAGAGGAGTGACACCGGCTGCATCCATAAGAAACCAGGATAGAAATCAAGAGAAATACTTTGATGGAAACCTGTCTGCTCATGTTCAAACAAGCTACAAGAAGTGAGTAGAGAGAAGCCACTCCTAGCAACTAAGAAAAAAGGAGCAGACAAAAATGCAGTATGATTAACCCTTTCAGGTAAGAATAGCTAATCAAGAGATTTACTGTGGTTATGGCAACAGAGCTTTTCATTATACAGCGTACTGTACTGTAGGTTGAACTTAGAAGACTTTTCAAGAATCGCTTCAGAATCGCCATTCCTGTCCAGGAACATGTTGGCATTAATTCACTGTCCTGAAGTAAGACACAACCCCTCACATGCTGTGCTCAATGAATGAATCATCAATCAAATCTGAGGCACACTTATTTGTAGCGTTTGTTTTGATTGGCTTTCTGCATGTAGGCGTCATGTTTACTCTGACGACACACACGGAAAGGCAACATTTCTGAGAAAAGGCACTTTGGAAATTTGGGGTCCACTTAAGTGCCTTGACCTCAGCACTATAAACTGTTTGGACAAAACAGCCGTCGTAGGTGAGGAAGATCCACCATGTACGCAGCTCATTCAATCAACGTGTTTTGGAGATGACAGAAAAGAACAGCTCACTCAGTCCTTCACGACTCAAGGCCTGGACTCCCTCCAGAATTTGATGCCACATAAAAAGAATGATGATTGAACAACAGTTTTTACCCCCAAAGCCATAAGACTCCTGAACAGGTAATCAAATGGCTACCCGGACTACTTGCATTGTGTGCCTCCCCCCCAACCAACCCCTCTTTTACGCTGCTGCTCTCTGTTTATCATATATGCACAGTCACTCTAACCATACATTATTGTACATACTACGTCAATTGGCCCGACCAACCAGTGCTCCCGCACATTGGCTAACCGGGCTATCTGCATTGTGTCCCACCACCCGCCACCCGCCAACCCCTCTTTACGCTACTGCTACTCTCTGTTCATCATATATGCATAGTCACTTTAACCATATCTACATGTACATACTACCTCAATCAGCCTGACTAACTGGTGTCTGTATGTAGTCTCGCTACTTTTATAGCCTCGCTACTGTATTTAACCTCGCTACTGTATTTAGCCTCGCTACTGTATTTGGCCTCGCTACTGTATTTAGCCTCGCTACTGTATTTAGCCTCGCTACTGTATATAGCCTCGCTACTGTATTTAGCCTCGCTACTGTATTTAGCCTCGCTACTGTATTTAGCCTCGCTACTGTATTTAGCCTCGCTACTGTATATAGCCTCGCTACTGTATTTAGCCTCGCTACTGTATTTAGCCTCGCTACTGTATTTAGCCTCGCTACTGTATTTAGCCTCGCTACTGTATTTAGCCTCGCTACTGTATTTAGCCTCGCTACTGTATTTAGCCTCGCTACTGTATATAGCCTCACTACTGTATTTAGCCTCGCTACTGTATTTAGCCTCGCTACTGTATTTAGCCTTGCTACTGTATTTAGCCTCGCTACTGTATTTGGCCTCGCTACTGTATTTAGCCTCGCTACTGTATTTAGCCTCGCTACTGTATTTAGCCTCGCTACTGTTATTTCTCACTGTCTTTTTACTGTTGTTTTTATTTCTTTACTTACTTATTGTTCACCTAATACCATTTTTTGCACTATTGGTTAGAGCCTGTAAGTAAGCATTTCACTGTAAGGTCTACACCTGTTGTATTTGGCGCACGTGACAAATAAACTTTGATTTGATTTGATTTAACCTTTGACATGCATAGATAATAAGCTTACTATGAGTTCATAAGCGACTGTTTATTCAAAGGCAATTATTAAATGATGTTAACTACACCACACTGTATTTTGTCTGCTCAGTTTGCCAGATTTTGAGCAACCTTTCGCCCCCTGCTTTAAAAGTCATAAATGTCAACTAGCATTTACAATAGAGTGTTGCAACCGAGGACAGACAATTTTTACGCGCTACACGCTTCAGCACTCACAATAACAGCCGCTCTTAGCAGGGCAGAAATTTGCCGAACTGACTTGTTGGAAAGGTGGCATCCTATGACGGTGGCACTGAGCTCTTCAGTAAGGCTATTCTACTGCCAATGTTTGTCTATGGAGTTTGCATGGCTGTGTGCTCAATTTTATACAACTGCCAGCAACGGGTGTGGCTGAAATAGCCGAATCCACTCATTTGAAGGGGTGTCCAGCAGTGGAGGCTGCTGAGGGGAGGACAGCTCATAATAATGGCTGGAATGGAGTAAATGGAACCATGTTTTTGATACCATTCCATTCACGCCGTTCCAGCCCTTATTATGAGCCGTCCTCCCCGCAGCAGCCTCCACTGGTGTCCACGTACTTTTGTATATATAGTGTACTAGCAACTAGCATTTACGTTATTTCATACACGTATACAGTTGAATGTCAGCTACAAACAGCTGTCTAATTGTTCAAACGTAGGACCACATCAGCACAATAGGCCTGACAAATACTTGCTTTTTTCAGATGTAAATTTTTATGGACATGGTAAAATTCATTAGATGTCAGTGTTACAGCTATAGTAAAACCATGCTGACAATGACAGGGAGTAAGACCACAGGCTTATTAAAAACATTTTCAGAACTGCTGATAAAATTAATGGTTTCATTTATCTTCCAAGTCGATGATCTCAACAGTACACTATTACTAATAATGCTGATACGTTGATTTACCCATACCCAATGTTTTCCATCTCAAACGTCACGTTCAACACAATCTCTCCTGGATTTGTGTTTTTGTTATCAATTGAATTACAGCAGGTCGTGTCACATAGAATTTCCCCCCTCTCTGTTCACCTCTCCCTTACACCTCTCCCCTTCACCACCTCTACTCCCTCTCTCTCTCGCTTCCTCTATGAGGTGCTTGCAGTTCGTTCTCTCACGGCTCATTGTTGACACATGCAGTGGGGGCCTTGTCGCTGTCCACAAGGCCTCCACTGTGGTCCACTAGTCCCATAAAACCAAGTGACTCCTTAGACTCCAGGTAATGTTCAGTAGGGCACACTGTAGCAAAACAGTTTGCAACAAAAAAATGAAAATCTGTGTTCTTATTGAACATGTTCAGGTAGCTCTTCCTCCTTTCAGTTTTCTCACTGCTGAACACGACCCAGGTACCTCTTCCCCTTTCTGCCTCTGACTCACTGCCTCTGACTCACTGAAGAGGTACGTTTAGATTCAAAAGGGAATCATCCCCTTCACCTTCTCCTGCATAATCTCCCATCCCATATTGACACGACCAAGCCATACCTGGGAGTGCTACATTTATTATTGAAACAGACCCATTCATCCAACACCCACACTGAGCGAAACTGAGCAGAGATCAAAGAAGACCTGTGCAGCATTTTCAGCAACATGCTCCTGCTTGTCGGCACCAAAAGCATGTAAGGGGAGGCTATAGAATGACCAGTTGCCCGTGATTGTGTTCCCTCCAAATAGGATGTAACTGAGATTCTAGATGCTTGAAGTGGTAATTCAGTGTTACAGTTGTTTGGATTTCAGTGCTAGCTTGTTTGGATATTCATGACCAGTTATGACAGAAGGTTAGTCTGGAGACTTTATGTCAGGTCAAGTAGAAGTAAGGAATTACTGCTCCCAAACGTCATTGTTGTATAAAGGACATTTTCTAAAGAAGTACGAGTTATAAATCTTTATACTATTGTTCCAACAGGCCTTGTCTTGCCGCCTTTGCAATGCTTCCTGCCAAAATACAGTAGGATTATGACTCAACAACTTGCACAACACAGTTCATTTTAACATTTTAGAATGTACTTAAATAATCCCATTTCGAATGACACTCTGCTACAGTGGAAGTATTCACACCCCTTGACTTTGTCCACTTTTTGTTGTGTTACAGCCTACACACAATACCCCATAATGTCAAAGTGGAATTAATTTGTTACCAATTAATTAAAAATAAAAAGCTGAAATGTCTTGTGTCAATAAGTATTCAACACCTTTGTTATGGCAATCTTAAATAAGTTCAGGAATAAAAAAAAAAGTCACACAATAAGTTTCATGGACTCTGTGTGCATTAATAGTGTTTAACATGATTTCTGAATGACTACCTCATATGTGTACCCCACACATACAATTATCTGTAAGGTTGAGCAGTGAATTTCAAACACAGATTCAACCACAAAGACCAGGGAGGTTTTCCAATGCCTCGCAAAGAAGGGCACCTATTGGTAGATGGGTAAAAATAAAAAAGCAGACATTGAATATCCATTTGAGCATGTTGAAGTTATTAATTACACTTTGGATGATTTATCAATACACCCAGTCACTATAAAGATACATGTGTCCTTCCTAACTCAGTTTCCGGAGAGGAAGGAAACTGCCAATGGCCAATGGTGACTAAAACAATTACAGAGTTTAATAGCTGCGATAGGAGAAAACTGAGGATGGATCAACAACATTGTAGTTACTCCAGAATACTAACCTAAATGACAGAGTGAAAAATATTCCAAAACATGCATAAGGCACTAAAGTAAAATGAAAATGAACAATGAACTTTGTGTCATGAATGCAAAGCGTTATATTTTGGGCAAATCCAACACAACACATCACTGAGTACCACTCTCCATATTTTGAAGCATGGTGGTGGCTGCATCATGTTACGGGTATGCTTGTCATCGGCAAGGACTAAAGCGATTTTTAAGATAAAAAGAAACGGAATAAAGCTAAGGACAGGCAAAATTCTAGAGGAAAACCTGATTCTGTCTGCTTTCCAACAGGTACTGGGAGAAGAAATTCACCTTTCAGCAGGACAATAACCCAAAACACAAGGCCAAATATACACTGGAGTTGGTTACCAAGACGACATTGAATGTTTCTGAGTGGCCTAATTACAGTTTTGACTTAAATCGTCTTGAAAATCTATGGCAAGACTTGAAAATGGCTGTCTAGAAATGATCAGCAACCAACTTGACAGAGCTTGAATAATTTAAACAAATAATAATGTGCAAATATTGTACAATCCAGGTGTGGAAAGCTCTTAGAGACTTACCCAGAAAGACTCACAGCTGTCATCGCTCTTAGAGACTTACCCAGAAAGACTCACAGCTGTCATCGCTCTTAGAGACTTACCCAGAAAGACTCACAGCTGTCATCGCTCTTAGAGACTTACCCAGAAAGACTCACAGCTGTCATCGCTCTTAGAGACTTACCCAGAAAGACTCACAGCTGTAATCGCTCTTAGAGACTTACCCAGAAAGACTCACAGCTGTCATCGCTCTTAGAGACTTACCCAGAAAGACTCACAGCTGTCATCGCTCTTAGAGACTTACCCAGAAAGACTCACAGCTGTCATCGCTCTTAGAGACTTACCCAGAAAGACTCACAGCTGTCATCGCTCTTAGAGACTTACCCAGAAAGACTCACAGCTGTCATCGCTCTTAGAGACTTACCCAGAAAGACTCACAGCTGTCATCGCTCTTAGAGACTTACCCAGAAAGACTCACAGCTGTCATCGCTCTTAGAGACTTACCCAGAAAGACTCACAGCTGTCATCGCTCTTAGAGACTTACCCAGAAAGACTCACAGCTGTCATCGCTCTTAGAGACTTACCCAGAAAGACTCACAGCTGTCATCGCTCTTAGAGACTTACCCAGAAAGACTCACAGCTGTCATCGCTCTTAGAGACTTACCCAGAAAGACTCACAGCTGTCATCGCTCTTAGAGACTTACCCAGAAAGACTCACAGCTGTCATCGCTCTTAGAGACTTACCCAGAAAGACTCACAGCTGTCATCGCTCTTAGAGACTTACCCAGAAAGACTCACAGCTGTCATCGCTCTTAGAGACTTACCCAGAAAGACTCACAGCTGTCATCGCTCTTAGAGACTTACCCAGAAATACTCACAGCTGTCATCGCTCTTAGAGACTTACCCAGAAAGACTCACAGCTGTAATCGCTCTTAGAGACTTACCCAGAAAGACTCACAGCTGTCATCGCTCTTAGAGACTTACCCAGAAAGACTCACAGCTGTCATCGCTCTTAGAGACTTACCCAGAAAGACTCACAGCTGTCATCGCTCTTAGAGACTTACCCAGAAAGACTCACAGCTGTCATCGCTCTTAGAGACTTACCCAGAAAGACTCACAGCTGTCATCGCTCTTAGAGACTTACCCAGAAAGACTCACAGCTGTCATCGCTCTTAGAGACTTACCCAGAAAGACTCACAGCTGTCATCGCTCTTAGAGACTTACCCAGAAAGACTCACAGCTGTCATCGCTCTTAGAGACTTACCCAGAAAGACTCACAGCTGTCATCGCTCTTAGAGACTTACCCAGAAAGACTCACAGCTGTCATCGCTCTTAGAGACTTACCCAGAAAGACTCACAGCTGTCATCGCTCTTAGAGACTTACCCAGAAAGACTCACAGCTGTCATCGCTCTTAGAGACTTACCCAGAAAGACTCACAGCTGTCATCGCTCTTAGAGACTTACCCAGAAAGACTCACAGCTGTCATCGCTCTTAGAGACTTACCCAGAAAGACTCACAGCTGTCATCGCTCTTAGAGACTTACCCAGAAAGACTCACAGCTGTAATCGCTCTTAGAGACTTACCCAGAAAGACTCACAGCTGTAATCGCTCTTAGAGACTTACCCAGAAAGACTCACAGCTGTAATCGCTCTTAGAGACTTAACCAGAAAGACTCACAGCTGTCATCGCTCTTAGAGACTTACCCAGAAAGACTCACAGCTGTCATCGCTCTTAGAGACTTACCCAGAAAGACTCACAGCTGTCATCGCTCTTAGAGACTTACCCAGAAAGACTCACAGCTGTCATCGCTCTTAGAGACTTACCCAGAAAGACTCACAGCTGTAATCGCTCTTAGAGACTTACCCAGAAAGACTCACAGCTGTAATCGCTCTTAGAGACTTAACCAGAAAGACTCACAGCTGTCATCGCTCTTAGAGACTTACCCAGAAAGACTCACAGCTGTAATCGCTCTTAGAGACTTACCCAGAAAGACTCACAGCTGTAATCGCTACCAAAGGTGATTCTAACATGTATTGACCCAGGGGTGTTAATACTTGTATAAATAAGATATTTCTGTATTTCATTTTCAATAAAATGTGCAAACATTTCTAAAAACATGTTTTCACTTTGTCATTATAGGGTATTGTGTGTAGATGGGTGAGACATAAAAACATTTTGAATTCAGACTGTAAGATAACAAAATGTGGAATAAGTCAAGGGGTATGAATACTTTCTGAAGGCACTGTATTTGGCCAATATTCATCCTGTTCCATCTCAAGATAGCAATTCATATTGAATATGGACTGATACAAGCTATGGCAGTGTATTAAGGATAGTACCACAATCATAATGTAAGTGTGATCTGTAGGGTTTTTCTCTGTACAGACATGTGGTTGAGTACGCTCCTGCAAACCCAAGCAGGAGGACGCTACTGACTAAAACTGATGGAACATTTCTGAATTGGTAGTATGTGATGTCAAAGCCACCGTCATCCTATGACCCGATAGGAAATGTGACGCAAATGTGGGAAAATACATAATGGTTTTTACATGGAGCACATGTGCTCCTAAGTTGAAAAAAGTAGGAGAACATAATGCCTAACATTTGGGGGTTTAATGATGAGAATTGCCAGCAATGACAAAATATAGGGTTAAAAAGCACAAGAAAACAGATTTTTTAAATGTAGATGTAGCTACATTGGACCAATATGAATCCTAGTAAATTTTGAAATTCATCTCCTGAAGAATCTCTCCCTTTCCTTTCCTTCTAGGGGCACTGATGCTTCCAAATTAAAATTCCAGGTAGCACAGCAAAATATTTAGGGGCATATGTGACCAAAGTGGTAGCACTGTAGACCACCCAAAACCCACATAATGATATCCAACTATATATATTCCTTAACCTGTGGTAAAAGATCAGGAAACTGAAGTTATGGCAACCGGCATGATATTGTCTAACTGTTTGGCCTTTCTACTTACTGATGTTGGGATAAACACTTTTAACAATATATAGAACTACAGTACGCTGGTATAATGACTAGCCTAACTTTATCTGGGACCTAATGATTTGTTAGCTTCAGCTCAGTGGGCTAAAGTGGTTTTGAGTTGTGTAGAGTAGACAATCAGAGTTCAATGTCTGGTCTGTTAACTTGAAGTGGTTACTTCACGTCTATCAGCTGCTAGGGTTGTAGTGGGTCAAAGGGAGGTGAAATGTAGGGCAGGTGGTTCAGCGAACCATGTGATCAGAAGGTTTAGTGTCTAGTGTGGTCTGTATAATGTACACTGTGTGAGGTGTGATAAGCCATAATGCTAGTGTCAGTGGTTGTCATATATCCAATGAAATGGAAAATTGTAGTTTGCTCTTAGGTTAGGCTATTGGTCAGAAAATTGAACAATATTGCACAATCATCCATTTAGAATATTATAGCCTTCTGCTAACATATACAGATGGCCAACATGTTTTTAATTGTCAGAGGTAGACCTACTTAGAAAGCAAATGTTTGAAAAGGAAACAACATGACAAGTTATGCTTTACATCTGGCACATGGCAGGTGTACTTCAGACTATGTAACCAATTGTAGGAGTGGAAAATAGATTAATTCCTTCCCGAAATGATTTTTTACTCGCACATTGTAAATCGTAAGGCGGTTACTTCGCGTGTAGGCTGTGTACGCTCCTCCCATCCAAGTTACCAAGATGTAGATGTAAACTTACATACGAACCATTCCAGAGTTGACTGGAGTAACACTCACAGGAGAGCTGCAGGCAGACGACACTTTGGAAAATACTTCGGCGTTAGTTTTATTCAAGGAATTGATTTACTACACAGAATAAGACATGTCTGACCAGAAACAAGGGAAAGAAAGGGAGAGAGGGGGAAATAAAAAGGGTACAGGTAATAAGAAAGATAAAAAGGAGAAACCAACGGACAACTCTCCACCAGGTAAGTTGTCATTACTTTTGATTTCTTAATACGAAATAATTTATTAGCAAATGTAGGCCAACGTGAAGTTATGGCTAATTATGTAACGTTATCTATTCCAAGCCGGTGTTTCTGAAGTCGGTAGTCGAGGTGAGTGTTGCAGGTGTTTGAGTGACTGACGGTAACTCAAGGCCACGAGCCTACGAACTTTCAGTTCATGACTCACATTTGAGCAATTCTATTACGTCCAATGGAAACACATTTGTACATTATTCGAATATATAAATGATTTGCCTTGACTAAACTAGAGTAAGTTTAGTTGGATACAATTGTTGTTCCTTTCATAACCAGTTTTGTCTTCTTGGCTCACGTGACACACAATTTAGTGAAACTTTAGCAAAACTTCTGTTAATTATTTAATTGCATTGATTTTAATCAAGTTAAATATTTTTTGGGGGCATTGCAATGTGGGTATTGAAAACTTTAATAGTTAAGTAGGCGCCCATCAAGACTCCTTTATATCACAGACCTGTGATTTGACCGGTGCAACCTATTTTAAATTCCTCATATACCTGATAAACTGTAGTTCCAAGTCAAAATGCATATCATTGATGCAAAGAAGTGGTATCTATCCATGGCTTTCTTTAACTGTCAGCCGTGGGAGTTCAATTTCTCAGAATTGCAATATCTAGGTCAGATCATTGTTTAATACGGTGAACTTTCATGGCTAACAAAAGGAGTGGAAATATCTTGGCTTTGACACATAATCTTACGCAGCTTTGATCCATATTGTTTTGTTTCCTGCTTGAGGCAGTGTCCATTTGTTGGCAAATGTGGAGTAATTTGGGGGTCTTGGGGGAACGTCCTATTTGACAGGTGTTGGGTCAGGTTTTGCAAAGCTCAGTTATAGACAGCCCAATGCTGCTTTTATCCGCTTCTATTGATAGTTTTATTTGTACAGATTCATAGATCTTTTGTCGACATGATGCTGAATGGAGTGCATTGGATTTGAAACGCCAGACTAAAATCTGTGTCCATATTGATAGATGACCTAACTGTGTTTTTTTTTTTTGCCATATGAGAGTGAATATTGCACATTGTCAAAGCAGATTCCACTGTGATATACAGCACCAGTCAAACGTTTGGACACTCCTACTCATTCAAGGGGTTTTTCTTTATTTGTACTATTTTCTACATTGTACAATAATAGTGAAGACATCAAAACTATGAAGTAACACACATGGAATCACGTATTAACCAAAAAAGTGTTAAACAAATCAAAATATATTTTATATTTGAGATTCTTCAAAGTAGTCACCCTTTGCCTTGATGACAGCATTGCACAGTTTTGGCATTCTCTCAACCAGCTTCATGAGAAATGTTGTGTATCAATCATGTTCTAACTGTATAGTAACGTATTGTCCTGTGATCAACATGCAAAGTAGTCTGAACGTACAGGTATAGAGAGGCATAGTGCAAAGCATTGTTTGCTTGAGGCCTTTGACAATGCATTGTTTCAATTCAATACACCTTTTTTTTCCTTTTTTTCCCTGCCCAAATACAGCATAGAGAGAATTCTGTCTAATGTGTTCAGCACTGCAATAAAATACAGGGATGCCTTCAGCAGTCCAATGGCCACCTCATTCCTGTACTGAACAGTGATGCATCATAATGACTGACAGCGGTATATCAAACGCATCCCTAGCAAAACTTTTCTGTTTGAAAATGGTGTAAATATGCAGCATTGTCTGATTTAAAAAAAAAATTATATATATATATATATATATCTTTGCACAGAAAAATACTTTGAAATGATTGACAATGACAGTGGGGTTTGGGACCATCTTACTGTATGGTCTCTCTCCTCTCTTCCAGAATTACTTTGAAGACCATAACATCTGCCATATCTTTTAATGAAATGATAGAGAACTAAACCAAACGAGGGGGAAAACTCTGACGTAACCGGGCCAGTCGCAATAGTCTTGGGTCTGCTGGACAAGAAGCCTGGCGATGTCTGGACCGCTCAACTCTTGTCTGGGACATGGTATTAGATCATGGAATTCCTCCCTTACTGGGGTACCATGGCTTGGAATGTTGACTGATCCGTGTAAATTTGCGGTTTGAAAAACGCGGAGGAGTTCCCCCAAAGGGAGCTCCTCCATGACATGGGGAAACAGCTGAAAAGGCTGGCCCGGAGTTAGCGGTGTCCCAACCCTGAGCAAACAAAGAGATGGGCATAAATTAAGTTATCCCCCTTGCAGTTGTGCTCCCTCTATGCACTTTTATAGCCACAAGGTTCATTTTCAGACAAAATATGAATGGAAAATGGCTGTTTAATGAACTCTGTCCATGTTGTTTGGCTTGGTGCTGGTTTCTGATATTTTGGTGCTGGTGTCTGATATTTTGGTGCTGGTGTCTGATATTTTGGTGCTGGTTTCTGATATTTTGGTGCTGGTGTCTGATATTTTGGTGCTGTAATGTGTCATTGACAAAAATATGAACGTAGATGTTCTCGTGACATGTATTTTACAGGACAGATCTTCCTCTCACAAAAAAATCTTTCATTCTAGCTAGGTTTCCATGTAATTGGCAACAGACTTTCATGCGAATATTCAAAAATCTGCATAACAACAATATTCCCCACCAGAAATGTTTCCATTAAATTGATAACTGTGCATGATGACGTAGCGCACATAAAAATACATTTTGCATTAAATTCCAATCTAACTAAATATAAAATGTTTATATATATATAAATAAATGGGTTTCCATCGCATTTTCAACTCTATTGATTGTTTTCTCACAACAGAATAGTGCGTTATGTTGCCACTGTTCCCACTCTGGTCTTGGGCACATGTCGGGCTCTAGCCAACAGCTGGCAGATAGTGTGGGTATAGCCTACATGATGACATTATTATGGACAAAATGGCAGCCAAGTATCATGATCATGTCACCAGATTAAGAAGTCGATATTTATTAGAAAGGGGCATCATGCTGATCACCTTGGAGATGCAGGTTGCCTGGTGGTTAAGAGCGTTTGGCCAGCAACCAAAAGGTCGCTGTTTTGAATCCGTGAGCCGCCAAGGTAGGAAAATCTGTCATTCTGCCCTTGAGCAAGGCAGTTAACCCCAACAACTGCTCCCCGGGCGCCAATGATGTGGACGTCGATTTAAGGCAGCCCCTCGCACCTCTCTGGTTCAGAGGGGTTGGGTTAAATGAGGAAGACACTTTTCATTTGTGCAACTGACTAGGTATCCCCTTTCCCATTCACCACCGTGTGAAGTTCACAATTTATTTAACCTGTAGCCCAATAAACCGCTCGCTTTCCAGACAACGAGTCGTAGTGGGAGGACCACATAACATTTCTCGCACAATACATTTTACAGACACAAAAAAACTCCCACTTGTGTATTTCTTTTTAATTTTTTTACATTTGGACAGTTTACTTACAAATGTTCTGTTTAAATCAGGCCTCTCATGCCTTTTAGTATACAACATATAAAATCTCTTATTTGTCCACTGTCTGCATTGTGACCAGTTTAGCTGGTCAAATCAAAGTTTATTTGTCACGTGCCCCGAATACAACAGGTTACAGTGGCGAATACAACAACCTTACAGTGAAATGCTTACTTACAGGCTCTAACCAATAGTGCAAAATGGTATTAGGTGAACAATAGGTAAGTAAAGAAATAAAACAACAGTGAAAAATAACAGTAGCGAGGCTAAATACAGTAGCGAGACTATAAAAGTAGCGAGGCTACATACAGACACCGGTTAGTCAGGCTGATTGAGGTAGTATGTACATGTAGATATGGTTAAAGTGACTATGCATATATGATGAACAAAGAGTAGCAGTAGCGTAAAGAGGGGTTGGCAGGTGGTGGGTTGCGGGACACAATGCAGATAGCCCGGTTAGCCAATGTGCGGGAGCACTGGTTGGTCAGGCCAATTGAGGTAGTATGTACAATAATGTATGGTTAGAGTGACTATCATATATGATAAACAGAGAGTAGCAGCAGCAGATGGGTTGGGGGGGGCACACAATGCAAATAGTCTGCGTAAACATTTGGTTACCTGTTCAGGAGTCTTATGGCTTGGGGGTAAAAACTGTTGAGAAGCCTTTTTGTCCTAGACTTGGCACTCCGGTACAGCTTGCCATGCAAAGAGTAAAGAGTAAAGAGAACAGTCTATGACTGGGGTGGCTGGGGTCTTTGACAATTTTTAGGGCCTTCCTCTGACACCGCCTGGTGTAGAGGTCCTAGATGGCAGGCAGCTTAGCCCCAGTGATGTACTGGGCCGTACGCACTACCCTCTGTAGTGCCTTGCAGTCGGAGGCCGAGCAGTTGCCGTACCAGTCAGTGATGCAACCATTCAGGATGCTCTCGATGCCTCGCTATATGCAAATTATTTGACAGATTCTTTCAAAATATTATTTATTTATTTTTGGGGTAACAATTAATGATGCCATAAGTCAATGATGCTAATAGTCAATGATTTGAAGCTGGTATAATGATCATTTAAATTATTTGACTGTGCAGGTCTGATTTATATCCAGAAAAAATGTGTTCCTGGCTTTACTTTACTGACTTTATTGTCCCCATGGGGAAATGTAGTTGCAATGTCATTAAATACAGTAGACATCAAATTGACAATACAAAGTGAATAAATTACATAGAGTATATACCGATGAAAGAAGACCAGCCTGCTGGCCTCACTGGTTGGATAGAAACTGTTTACAAGGGATCACACCTTACACAAATGATTGTCTTGTTCTGTTTAGTTCTAACTACCTCACAATCAGATCACAATGTGTCACTTTCTTTTAAATTGTCTACACCTGTCTAAACATGTTCGCACAGTGTGGACAAGATCAGGACAAAGGGTGCATGTTTGCACAGTGTGGACAAGATCAGGACAAAGGGTGCATGTTTGCACAGTGTGGACAAGATCAGGACAAAGGGTGCATGTTCGCACAGTGTGGACAAGATCAGGACAAAGGGTGCATGTTTGCACAGTGTGGACAAGATCAGGACAAAGGGTGCATGTTTGCACAGTGTGGACAAGATCAGGACAAAGGGTGCATGTTTGCACCAGGTATAAATGAAAGGTATAATTTAACTAGGCAAGTCAGTTAAGAACAAATTATTTTTTACAATGACGGCCTACCCCGGCCAAACGCTCTTCTAACCTGGACGACGCTGGGCCAATTGTGCACCACCTGATCACGGCCGGTTGTGATACGCCTCTTGCACTGAGATGCAGTGCCATAGACCGCTGCGCTACTCGGGAGCTCTTATGGTTCATTTTATTAGTTTTATGACTGTTGCTTATTAATCGACTCTCCTGAAATGAATGTCACAGTGTGCTAACAGTTATAGAAATGTAGCCTAAAGTGTTAGCCTACGGGCCCTTCTCCCTAGTCCAGTCATGACTCAGAGCACTGCCTCTATTGGTCACAGGAAGCACCACTAAGAGGATTAGGCTGAAACGAGAAGCACTCAAACATGCAACTACGTGTACGGTATTGTTTTGTCTGAGCTCATATTTTCTTTCAGTAATGTGCTGTATTCCAGGTATTTTTGTCAGCCTCTTCCTCGTCAGTGTCTCCTTAGATGTCTGCCTATTTTCACAGGCGTAACATCATGAGAATATTAAAGTCCACTGTCATTTAAAAAAAGAAACATTTTTCGATTATCTGTGAGAACAGAGCTTTTATCAAAGCTTTTCAACAATTGGGAATGTTGAAAAAGTTAGTGTCAACACCTTGACACAAAAGGGCTCATGTTTCTTGTTTTGCACGAAGGCTAGAATGACTTTTCCTCTAATACTCAATGAATTCTGTCTAATTTCTTATCAGATTAAATATTTTCTTTTAAAGGAAAAGTTCCGGTTTGGGTTGGGCTCCTGCTCTCAGAAAATGATCATTAGGGAAGTGAAAGTATAGCTGCTCTGACTAAGGGAGTTTCCCTTTGCAAACAAAAGGGCATGAATGAACACACACATGCCCTTTTGTGCCCCACTGATTTAGGTGGGAAACCCTTGTGTGATTCCCTTTAAGCTTTGCCCGGTTCAGGTGCTGTGAGCTCTGTTGAGGTTGAGCAACAGTTGTGTAATAATGACAGACCTGCCCAGAAATGAATGGGGTTTAACCCAGCCCAGAGAGATTGCAGCGTGTCTGGGTCCAGCGTCTCCAGAGAGCTCTCGTAACGTACCTGTGTCAATTATCTGTTCCTTCAAAGAACTCCTGGAGTTTGTAACCATGGAGATAATATTCAGTCAACCATTTGGATTGAGACTTTAGCTCTCTAATAATGAATTTACATTAATGGACATATTTTTGTAAGATGTTAACTTCTGGCTAGGTTGATGAGTTTGACTCACTTCTGACACCATGTTATGATCTTAGTCAGATATAACTGTACTGCGCAGCAGAGCATGAGCAAATGGCTCAGCTCCAAAATGTTAGTGTTCAATTTGGTGATACCCTGATCTACAGTTGAAGTCGGAAGTTTACATACACCTTAGCCAAATACATTTAAACTCAGTTTCATTAAAAAAAAAAAAAATAATAATTAATCCCCTGTCTTAGGTCAGTTAGGATCACCACTTTATTTTAAGAATGTGAAATGTCTTTTATCGCATTCCCAGTGGGTCAGAAGCTTACATACACTCAATTAGTATTTGGTAGCATTGCCTTTAAATTGATTAACTTGGGTCAAATGTTTTGGGTAGCCTTCCACAAGCTTCCCACAATAAGTTGGGTGAATTTTGGCCCATTCCTCCTGACAGGGCTGGTTTAACTGAGTCAGGTTTGTAGGCCTCCTTGCTCGCACACGCTTTTTCAGTTCTGCCCACAAATTTTCTATAGGATTGAGGTCAGGACTTTGTGATGGCCACTCCAATACCTTGACTTTGTTGTCCTTAAGCCAATTTTCCACAACTTTGGAAGTATGCTTGGGTCATTGTCCATTTGGAAGATCCATTTGCGACCAAGCTTTAACTTCCTGTTGCTTCAATATATCCACATAATTTTCATGATGCCATCTATTTTGTGAAGTGCACCAGTCCCCCCTGCAGCAAAGCACCCCCACAACATGATGCTGCCACCCCTGTGCTTCACGGTTGGGATGGTGTTCTTCGGCTTGCAAGCCTCCCCCTTTTTCCTCCAAACATAACAATGATCATTATGGCCAAACAGTTCTATTTTTATTTCATCAGACCAGAGGACATTTCTCTAAAAAGTACGATCTTTGTCCCCATGTGCAGTTGCCTTTTTTATGGTGGTTTTGGAGCAGTGGCTTCTTCCTTGCTGAGCGGCCTTTCAGGTTATGTCGATATAGGACTCGTTTTACTCTGGATATAGTTACTTTTGTACCCGTTTCCTCCAGCATCTTCACAATGTCCTTTGCTGTTGTTCTGGGATTGATTTGCACTTTCCGCACCAAAGTACGTTAATCTCTAGGAGACAGAACGCACCTCCTTCCTGAGCGGTATGACGGTCGCGTGGTCCCATGGTGTTTATACTTGCATTTTATTGTTTGTACAGATAAATGTGGTACATTCAGGCATTTGGAAATTGCTCCCAAGGATGAACCAGACTTGTGGAGGTCTTTTTTCTGAGGTCTTGGCTGATTTTTTTGGGGGGGGGTTTCCCATGATGTCAAGCAAAGAGGCACTGAGTTTGAAGGTAGGCCTTGAAATACATCCACAGGTACACCTCCAACTGACTCAAATGATGTCAATTAGCCTATCAGAAGCTTATAAAGCCATGACCTAATTTTCTGGAATTTTCCAAGCTGTTTAAAGGCACAGTCAACATAGCGTATGTCAACTTCTGACCCACTGGAATTGTGATACAGTGAAATAATCTGTCTGTAGACAATTGTTGGAAAAATGACTTGTGTCATGCACGAAGTAGATGTCCTAACCGACTTGCCAAACTATAGTTTGTACGACCCTGCCTCACACAGGAAGCGGCGCAGGTCCTAATCCAGGCACTTGTCATCTCCCGTCTGGATTACTGCAACTCGCTGTTGGCTGGGCTCCCTGCCTGTGCCATTAAACCCCTACAACACATCCAGAACGCCGCAGCCCGTCTGGTGTTCAACCTTCCCAAGTTCTCTCACGTCACCCCGCTCCTCCGCTCTCTCCACTGGCTTCCAGTTGAAGCTCGCATCCGCTACAAGACCATGGTGCTTGCCTACGGAGCTGTGAGGGGAACGGCACCTCAGTACCTCCAGGCTCTGATCAGGCCCTACACCCAAACAAGGGCACTGCGTTCATCCACCTCTGGCCTGCTCGCCTCCCTACCACTGAGGAAGTACAGTTCCTGCGCAGCCCAGTCAAAACTGTTCGCTGCTCTGGCCCCCCAATGGTGGAACAAACTCCCTCACGACGCCAGGACAGCGGAGTCAATCACCACCTTCCGGAGACACCTGAAACCCCACCTCTTTCAGGAATACCTAGGATAGGATAAAGTAATCCTTCCCCCCCTTACTAGATTTAGATGCACTATTGTAAAGTGGCTGTTCCACTGGATGTCTTAAGGTGAACGCACCAATTTGTAAGTCGCTCTGGATAAGAGCGTCTGGTAAATGACTTAAATGTAAATGTTAACAAGAAATTTGTGGAGTGGTTGGAGTGGTTGAAAAATGAGTTTTAATGACTTAAGTGTTAATAAACTTCCGACTTCAACTGTAGTTATTGCTGAAACAACAGGCCCTACCTGACCCTAACCCGATGTATAATGATAAGCTAGGGTCATGTAGCAGAGCTCTAGCACATAGTGCAATGATATACTTATTTGCAAGTTCATTCTCAACAATGCTGCATAAAATAATAATAATGAAAAGGAATGATGAATTCCTAGATGAGTCAGTCGAGGCACTAACTGCCAGTCATTGGGTGGCGAGTCATCTGTCCTTGCATTAGCCTAATTCCTTAGTAATTACTTTTTTCGACAGCTGCACTGATGAACCATTACTCAGATACAAGTTCTGGTGTCCCATTTCATATAGTTTTCTTTGAGTAAGCATTGTTGGGATTTTTCTGCTGCTTCGTTAATGAATGAATACTGCTGGTGAATGGTGGCGTACAGAATAGTGGGTTGGCAGGTTATTCCAGATTAGTTCCCTTCCTCATGATGGAGTGGTGGTCTTCTGCTCCTGTTGTTGAATACCTTGGGATTGTGACATTCGACTAATGCCTTTCTTCCTTGACAGGCCCAAACATTGATTTCTAAATATCCTACTAACAAGTGATGCCTCGTACTGCACATTGACTAGGCCTAATTATCAGTAATCACCATTTGTACAACAATCACATTTTTGCTTGAGGATTAAAGTGGTTGTACAGAATGTTTGCCTCTGGGGGTGCTCTTGAGCTTAAATGGGTTTTTATAGGTCCCCCCCCCCAGCTACCCAGGGAGGTTACTACACCCCTCCAATGACAATAACAAGTGAAATCCAACAGTAGGCTGCCCATCAATGTGTATATTTTTGCTATTTTGAAAATCTTTCTTACATTTTTCCACTGATACAATGGTGTCCTTAGTGAAGTGAACCTGTTTTTTGTAATGTAAAAAAAAAAAAAAAATGTTTGAAGGAGAACGGTGCTACCCATTCTGCCTCACTCAGACAGGAAGTGAACCTGTTTCGACCTGCTGTACTAACTGCTGTTGTGTGACTGTTGACCTGGTTCTGTGTTGCAGCTGAGCCCAAGCTGAAGGAGATGAAGAGTGTGGAGGTCGTGGAGGGGATGAAGACATTCTTGAAGTGCGAGCTCGGAGCGGGGAACCCATCCCCCAAATTCAAGTGGTACAAGGATGGGGTCGATTTAGCCAACATCAAGAACAAACTCAAAGGCACCAAGTTAAAAAGAAAGAAAGAGTAAGTACCTCCTCGTAAATCCGTTATAAGTTTTGAGTTCTTAATAAGTTTATAATACTTATACCCTGTCCTTCAAAATTGTAAATGTATCTGATTAGAAGCTGTTTATTTGTGACATATGCAGAATCTGGCTGACAGTTGCAGCGAGGAATGATTCATGACCTGGTAGCTTTTGGTTCTCGCTGAGGTGGCGTTATTGACACCCACAGCCACCTCTAGTCTCCAGCACGCCTCTGGTGGTATCTGACGGGGGCTCGACACCTGCCCCATCACCTCTCTGCCATATCAAATTGTATTAGTCACATGCGCCGAATACAATACACCTTACAGTGAAATTCTTACTTATGAGCCCCTAACCGACAATGCAGTTTAAAAAAATACAAATAAGAATAATAAATAAAAGTAACAAGTAATTAAAGAGCAGCAGTAAAATAACAATAGCGAGACTACATACAGGGGGGGTACCAATACAGAGTCAATGTGCTGGGGCACCGGTTAGTTGAGGTAATATTTAGGTAGAGTTATTAAAGTGATCGATGTATAGATGATAACATAGGGTAGCAGCGGTGTAAATGAAGGGGGGGGGGACAATGCAAATAGTCTGGGTAACCATTAGATTAGGTGTTCAGGAGTTTTATGGCTTGGGTTAGAAGCTATTTAGAAGCCTCTTGGACATAGACTTGGCGCTCCGATGCCGCTTGCCGTGCGGTAGCAGAGAGAACAGTCTATGACTAGTGTGGCTGGAGTCTTTGACAATTTTTAAGGCCTTCCTCTTACACCGCCTGGTATAGAGGTCCCGGAGGCCATGCAGCTTGGTCCCAATGATGTACTGGGCCGTTCGCACTACCCTCTGTAGTGCCTTGTGGTCGGGAGGCCGAGTAGTTGCCATACCAGGCAGTGAAGCAACCAGTCAGGAAACTCTCGATGGTGCAGCTGTAGAACCTTTTGAGGATCTAAGGACCCATGCCAAATCTTTTCAGCCTCCTGAGGAGGAATATGTTTTATCATGCCATCTTCACGACTGTCTTGGTGTGCTTGGACCATGTTAGTTTGTTGGTGATGTGGACACCAAAGAACTTGAAGTTCTCACTCCACTGCAGCCCCGTTGATGAGAATGTGGTGTGTGCTCGGTCCTCTTTTTCCTGTAGTCCACAAGCATCTCCTCTGTCTTGATCATATTGAGGGAGAGGGTGTTGTCCTGGCACCACACGGCCAGGTCTCTGACCTCCCCCCTATAGGCTGTCTTGTCGTTGTCGGTGATCAGGCCTACCACTGTTGTCATATGCTTGTTTAGAAGATGAGGCTCATATAATTCCATCACAAAAGGGCCCATATTTATAAAGCCTCTCAGAGTAGGAGTGCTGATCTAGGATCAGGTCCCATCTGTCCTCATAATCATAATCACATAATCACTTCTACTCTGAGATGCTTTTAAGAATACAGACCCTGGTCAAGTCCATTGAATCCTAAATAGTGTCATTTTTCATTTGGAATTAACAAAACCCAGCGTTAATACTAAATGGAGAATAACTCCATAGTTCCCCAGTATCAACACATTGAACCCAGAAATGGTTTCAAATCATCTGTTTTAAGTGTCGTGCTCAGGCCTCTATGTACTGTATATGCAGTAGATGGAATACTCTGGTCATGCTCATTGAAACATGTTTCATCCTAAATGTGTCTGTCTCCTACAGAGGGAAAGTCTCTGAGCTCCACTTCAAGAAAACCACTGATGCACACACTGGTTCCTACACATGCGAAGCCATCAACAACCTGGGAAAAACCAGCACCGTTGGCAACGTGACGCTCCTCCGCGGTAAGACCATTCATAAACAATGTTTAACCTTAAGTTGACTTGATTGCTTCATGACAGCTAATTGCAGAGGTAGTATGTGAGAATGTGCGTGTTGTATTCATGGGGGATTTGTGACTGAATTAGTAGCATTGAGGTGTCCCTCCTCAGGGTCAGACTGGAGATGATGTGGAGGTTAGGGTCCTCTAGGTGGGGGGCTAGGGGTCCTCTAGGTGGTGGGGGGCTAGGGGTCCTTCAGGTGGGGAAGTTAGGGGTCCTATAGGTGGAGGGGGGGCTAGGGACCCTCTAGGTGGGGGGGCTAGGGACCCTCTAGGTGGGTGGGCTCGGGACCCCCTCACACATCAGAACCACACATCAGAGGGTTCTGACATGACACTGGGTTTCTCTGAGGGAGAGCGGGCTCTTCACCTTGTGGTCGTACATGCTCCTCACTGGCATTTTAGTCAATAGGGGCAGCTGGCATTTCAAACCTGCCGTTTCAGCTTAGTGGTACAACACAACCCTTACCAATCCAAGCTAAAAGGGCCTTTATTGTAAGCTGTTCACAGGTTCAACACCACAGGTAAGTCTGCACATTTTAAGAGTTTGATTGTAAAACACGTTTTACAAGTTGTGGTATACTAATTGCAGCATGTTATAACATTTTTAAGTCGTCACAAGATGTGGAAATACAGGTATAAACGGTGATGGTGTAACTTGCCGAAAGCGCGTACAGTCTGTTCTGCGCTAGAGCAACTACTCCTTATGTGCCTTTTCTCGCCCCGCCGGTTTGCCAGTCTTGCCAAAAAACACTGACGTTAATCAACTTCTGACTGATAGAGGAAAAAATCCCGGGGCCGTTAATATCGCAGACAGGTAAATGCTCGATGCCTCCAAGTCTGATCCTCTCCACTCACACACCATTTTGCGACATTGCAAGAGTGATCAGTATGCGGGCCAGTTTAAAGCAGCCACTTAATCACTTCTTTCAATTAGCCAGTAGTACCTCTCTGAACGGCTGCCAATGGAGAGAAAAGAGCCATGTCAGCCACCTCTTGACTGAGGAGTTAGCCCAGCAGAGACCAGCGGTGGCAGCCCCTGGAAGCCATCTATGCTAATCACAGCTAGTTAGCCCTGTTCAATGTGGACAGCTGGGAGGATGAATCAGTCACTCATTGTGTGTCTTTTGTATTCTGTTGCTGGCATTGGCAGATGATATGATATTACCCTGGTCTGCAGTATCTTGTCAAGTCTCATTCTCTAATCACATTGGGCCTACTGATACACACAGACAGATCTGATTGCATGGCTAAGGTTAGCAACACATGAGCACATCTGATATCTATGAGAACATACTGGGTTATCAGCTTTGACATGCTTCCTGTCTGTTGGCCTCCTTGTTGTACATAACCAAGTTCTTGTCTGTGCCACAGTTTCTGCTTTAGCTGTACTGTACTGGTGAATTGGGTTAACTCTGCATGCAGATGAATTCCTGGGGTGATTTTTAGTAATGTAATGTCTCCTCCATTTGCTGCTTCCTATTTATTAGTCGCACAATGGCAACTTGAAATATTGGTCTGTCCACTTGAAATATTGGTCTGTCCACTTGAAATATTGGTCTGTCCACTTGAAATATTGGTCTGTCCACTTGAAATATTGGTCTGTCCACTTGAAATAACGGTCTGTCCTCCAGAAATAACGGTCTGTCCTCCAGAAATAACGGTCTGTCCTCCTGAAATAACGGTCTGTCCTCCTGAAATAACGGTCTGTCCTCCTGAAATAACGGTCTGTCCTCCTGAAATAACGGTCTGTCCTCCTGAAATAACAGTCTGTCCACTTGAAATAACGGTCTGTCCACTTGAAATAACGGTCTGTCCACTTGAAATAACGGTCTGTCCTCCTGAAATAACGGTCTGTCCTCCTGAAATAACGGTCTGGCCTCCTGAAATAACGGTCTGGCCTCCTGAAATAACGGTCTGTCCACTTGAAATAACGGTCTGTCCACTTGAAATAACGGTCTGTCCTCCTGAAATAACGGTCTGTCCAGTCTTTCTCACATAGTCTCTCAGGCTAGGGTACAACAGAGAAATAATTAGTATACTTCAGTTTTTGCTGGCTATTACTCAGTTTTGCAGTGTAATGTGAAGGATTTTAACCTAATCACCTTCAAGTCTGTTGAAGACGTTTGTACCCACCTACCCAGTGGGAAAAAGTGGTTGTAATGACATTTTCAACCACTTTTGCCCACTAGGTATTCGTCAGGGGTTGGTAGTGGTGGCCTGAGGAATCCTGATCTAATGGAATGCGGACTTAAACTTCTTTACAGACTTCCTATGAAAAATGAATGATGTCCTAAAAATTCTCGCAGTACATGTTTTGTTGCAGCACTAGCAAGGCCCTTTCCTAAACCAGCATGTCCCTGCTACTCCGTCCGCCCGTTCTGCATCTATTTACAGTGATTAGCTGGTTGCTTTCAGCTAGCTCATTTTGATGCTAATTAGGTTTTGGGGGCTAACGTTTGCGGTCGAGCCGTTTGATATTACTAACGTGTATTTGCAGTGTTATTCTATTCTCTGGGCAAAATGTGTGATTGACCTCTACTGTAATAGAAATAACCCACTCTGAAATCCTCTCGATGTTCCTCTAAGCTCTACAAGGTTGTGTGACTTGGTCTCTGGCTTCTCTACCTAGCTAAATATCAGGCTCTTACCTTAAACCTATCATGAGATACATTTTGATTGTCATAGTTGCATGGTTAGCAACTAATGATCATTACAGTGTGCTCTGTGTGGCTACTACAATGTGCAGGCAGGAACTGTATACAGTATGTAAATAAGCAAGGTAAAGGGAAGGACTTCCATGTTGCATCAGGAATGTCTCTTTGTACAGTTTATTCATTACATTTTGTTTTGCATGAACTATTATTAACTCACCTTGACTGTATTGTTACCTGAACACTTTAATTTTGGAGCCAGTTCTCTCTGGTTTCAAGGAGTCCTACTGTTTTGCGAGGGCATTTTTGGCACTATGAGTGATGATCTCCATACTGTGCAGTGTGGTAATGGAATTGCCTACTGAGAGGGTGTAGAGTGGCCAGATTCCCAAGGGTAACAATCGACTGTGGATAACCTTGACATGCACAGACAGATGCACCCCGTGTGTGTGTGTGTGTGTGTGTGCCTGTGGTAATCCCAGACTGTTTCCCTTATAACAAGGATACACAATAACGGCAAGAACAAATGTCAGGTGATGTCTTAAACAAGATTAAAAAGACAGTCGACTAGAGTCCCTGGATTGGATCTCAGCCAGAGCTGCCATTTTGTCCTTTGTGTCATCTCCCTTCAATGAATAAACATTGGCATATATTCTCCTCTATTAGTTCATAGTGATAATACAGGCCTTGGGTTCGACACGTCATTGATTTGGGTGCTTATGTAGTTTCCCCATTTAACGAGCCATTTTCTTACAACTTGAAAGCTCAGGCCATCACTAGCTCATCCATGGTCACCGTCTGTGTTAGCAGGGGCTTTTCATTTGTTTACCTTTTCCTTTAAAAAAAGTCATTTCTCAGTGTTTCCAGGGATTCCATAATGACCCTCATTAGCCAATTGTAGCAGAAAATTGATGAGGCTTGATCAGAGACGGCATAGCATTGGAAGGTCACACAGAATGTGAAAAGCATGTTGGTCTCCTCCTCAAATAGTTTGAATATTTGAATAAAATTTGTCCTGTTCACCAAAAATCTTCATAACATTAGGTTTTGACATTTTGTCGAGATATTCTCTCTTTTTCAGACTTTTTCCAGACTTCAGGTAGGAGTGATGGTCCCATACTGTGCCATCTGACTCATCAACATTTGGAATGGGTTCAAAACAAAATTGCCCTTAAAAAATATACTGCCCTTAAAAAGGCTGTTTTGAACATCCACGAAATGTATGGATATTGATTTAAATGAACACGGCTTTTTAATCTGGACAGATGATTGGAACGAGGGTAGGGGGGAAATGGGCTCAGTGTTATAAAGTGGTGAGTGAGCTGACATTGCAGTTGGCGGAAAATGAATGGCTCGCGGCTTGGATTCGGCTGGCAGAATTGAACTGTTACAGAGATCATTAGCCTTGGCCATTTGCATATTTAGGCCCAGGTATAAATCTGACATTTGAACCTTGTCGTCAGATGCTATTCTTCTTCTTCTCTGGATGTATGTTCTATAAACCGATTCTGCTGACAGCTTCAACCGATCCCTGAAGTGTTCCCCTGTATCGTTCCCCTGTATCGGCAGATACATCATTCAAATCAAATTGAATTAGTCACATGCACCTAATACAACAGGTGTAGTAGACCTTACAGTGAAATGCTTACTTACGAGCCCTAACCAACAATGCAATTTAAAATAAAAAATATTGATAAGAAATAAAAGTAACAAGTAATTAAAGAGTAACAGTAAAATAACAATAGCGAGACTATATACAGGGGGGTAGCGGGACAGAGTCAATGTGTGGAGGCACCGGTTAGTCGAGGTAATTTAGGTCATATGTACATGTAGGTAGAGTTATTAAAGTGACTATGCACAGATGATAACAACAGAGAGTAGCAGCGGTGTAAAAGTGTGTGGGGGGGGGGGACAATGCAAATAGTCTAGGTAGCCATTGGATTAGATGTTCAGGAGTCTTATGGCTTGGGGGTAGAAGCTGTTTAGAAGCCTCTTGGAACTAGACTTGGCACTCCAGTACCGCTTGCTGTGCGGTAGCAGAGAGAACAGTCTATGACTGGGGTGGCTGGAGTCTTTGAAAATTTTAGGGCCTTCCTCTGACACCGCCTTGTAAAGAGGTCCCGGGTGGCAGGAAGCTTGGCCCCAGTGATGTACTGGCCCGTACGCACTACCCTCTGTAGTGTCTTGCGGTCGGAAGCCGAGCAGTTGCCATACCAGGCAGTGATGCAACCAGCTCTCGATGGTGCAGCTATAGAACCTTTTGAGGATGAGGACCCATGCCATATCTTTTCAGTCTGATTGGGGAATAGGTTTTGCCGTGCTCTCTTCATGACTGTCTTGGTGTGCTTGGACCACGATAGTTTTTTGATAATGTGGACACCAAGGAACTTGAAGCTCTCAACCTGCTCCACTACAGCCCCGTCGATGAGAATGGGGGCGTCTTTGGTCCTCTTTTTCCATTAGTTTTTGCCCGGCCATGTGTATTCATGCCTAATTTGAAAATAAAACAATCTGAAATACTTATGGAGACATTTTCTTATGTCCGAAGAAGGCAATGGGATGCCGAAAAACCCAATAAATGACTGGGGAACTTGTGTATAGAGTGTGACTCTTATTTGTATAGCCTACAGTTTACTCTTCACACCTCTACTATCTGTTTTGGGTGTACGCCAGCTCATGCATTTCACTTGACATTTCTAACGTGAAACAATATTTGTGTGTCATGTCACACAATGTGTTATCCAGGCCTGCTATATTCTCATTGTGCTGGATAGAACGTTTCTAAAGCCTTGTCACTCTTCCAAGCAACAGTTTACTCGTACAATGTCTCAATATGGCAAGGGATTTTTTTTTTTTTTAAGAACAGGAACATCTGTGTTCAGGTTAGCGGCGTTACATGCTGTAAGACCGGTCTGGAGCACATGGCCGGGCAATAAGCAGATGTTGGGCTGTGTGGAGGGATAGTATGTCAAATAAACCCACGTCCGTCATCCCAGGATAAGGCCTTTCTGCCAAGAAAACAGACAATGTCATGTCAATGGTATTTGGTCATGACGCCATTTAACAAAAATACCAAACACATGTCATGTTGTTTTCATAAGCCCAGTGTCTACATGGCTCTCGTTTCAAATACAGTGCATTAATTAAAACGTCTAGACATCTATGACTGTCTGGTGGATGTAGCGCTCATCCTATTGGAGTGACTGGCCGGTTGTGGTCAGGGGAACTACACCGATGACAGGATTCGTTTTCTGCAATTCCGCCTTGCTAGGATCATTGTAAATTGTTTTCGATGTGTTACATTTCACAGGAGATATGAGGTTATTCTCTTCAATTTAATTTGTAATCCTTTCGATTACACTTTAACAGGAAAACAAACGTCTGCTAATACTATGATTACTTTTTCTGAGTAGAAGAGGCTTCCATTTGGTATATGGTTTGAATAGGCCTAAATGAGTAGAGACAAACCACACCATTCCCAGAGAGCGAGAGAGAGAGACACGCACACCATTCTGAGAGACACGCACACCATTCTGAGAGACACGCACACCATTCTGAGAGACACGCACACCATTCTGAGAGACACGCACACCATTCTGAGAGACACGCACACCATCCTGAGAGACACGCACACCATTCTGAGAGACACGCACACCATTCTGAGAGACACGCACACCATTCTGAGAGACACGCACACCATTCTGAGAGACACGCACACCATTCTGAGAGACACGCACACCATTCTGAGAGACACGCACACCATTCTGAGAGACACGCACACCATTCTGAGAGACACGCACGCACACCATTCTGAGAGACACGCACGCACACCATTCTGAGAGACACGCACGCACACCATTCTGAGAGACACGCACGCACACCATTCTGAGAGACACGCACGCACACCATTCTGAGACACGCACGCACACCATTCTGAGACACGCACGCACACCATTCCCCGAGAGACACGCACGCACACCATTCCCCGAGAGACACGCACGCACACCATTCCCCGAGAGACACGCACGCACACCATTCCCCGAGACACGCACGCACACCATTCCCCGAGACACGCACGCACACCATTCCCCGAGACACGCACGCACACCATTCCCCGAGACACGCACGCACACCATTCCCCGAGACACGCACGCACACCATTCCCCGAGACACGCACGCACACCATTCCCGAGACACGCACGCACACCATTCCCCGAGACACGCACGCACACCATTCCCGAGACACGCACGCACACCATTCCCGAGACACGCACGCACACCATTCCCCGAGACACGCACGCACACCATTCCCCGAGACACGCACGCACACCATTCCCCGAGACACGCACGCACACCATTCCCCGAGACACGCACACCATTCCCCGAGACACGCACACCATTCCCCGAGACACGCACACCATTCCCCGAGACACGCACACCATTCCCCGAGACACGCACACCATTCCCCGAGACACGCACACCATTCCCCGAGACACGCACACACGCACACCATTCCCCGAGACACGCACACACGCACACCATTCCCCGAGACACGCGCACACGCACACCATTCCCCGAGACACACGCACACGCACACCATTCCCCGAGACACACACACACACACCATTCCCCGAGACACACACACACACACACACCATTCCCCGAGACACACACACACACACACACACAATTCCCCGAGACACACACACACACACACACACACACATTCCCCGAGACACACACACACACACACACACACACCATTCCCCGAGACACACACACACACACACACACCATTCCCCGAGACACACACACACACACACCATTCCCCGAGACACGCACACCATTCCCCGAGACACACACACACACACACACCATTCCCAGAGAGTCACACTCTCTCTCTCTCTCTCTGGGAATGGTGTGTGTGACTCTCAGGGAATGGTGTGTGTCTCTCTCTGGGAATGGTGTGTGTCTCTCTCTGTGTGTCTCTCTCTGTGTGTCTCTCTCTGGGAATGGTGTGTGTCTCTCTCTGGGAATGGTGTGTGTCTCTCTCTGGGAATGGTGTGTCTCTCTCTGGGAATGGCGCGTGTGTGTGTGTGTGTCTCTCTCTGGGAATGGCGTGTGTGTCTGTGTCTCTCTCTGGGAATGGCGTGTGTGTCTGTGTCTCTCGGGGAATGGTGTGTGTGTGTGTGTCTCGGAATGGTTGTGTGTGTGTCTGTCTCTCTCTCCTGGGGAATTGTGTGTGTGTGTGTGTGTGTGTGTGTGTCTTGGGGAATGGTGTGTTTCTCTCTCTCTTTGGGAATGGTGTGTGTGTCTCGGAATGGTGTGTCTCTCTGTTGTGTAGCAGGGAAGGTGAAGAGGGAGACATCTCCTTTTAATAGCACATAGATCTAGATGGAACAAAGGTGCTGACTAGAATGTGTTTAGCTTTCTTGTTTTTATCTAGTTTCTCCATCTGTGCCTGTAGGATGGCTTTGAAGCTTTACAATCCCCTCGGGCACTCCTCCCCACATCTCATCCTGTGTTAATGTGTTACCATGATGACTTATATCCAGCAGTTTATTATGTCTTCTGGCTTATCTTTCTCTTTTTCCTCTGTCCTCTTTTTCCTCTGTCCTCTCTCCTCATTTCTCTTTCTCACTCTTAATGTGACAACTGGCACTTTTTCCCATTCATACACAATTGCTTAGTCAAAGCGGGTGGATGTTCCTTTCTTTGCATTTCTCACTGAATGAGTAGACACTTAAAAAAAAAAAGTTTATTCTTATTGAACCTTTATTTAACTAGGCAAGTCAGTTAAGAACAAATTCTTATTTACAATGACGGTCTACCCCGGCCAAACCTGGACGATGCTGGGCCAATTGTGCACCGCCCTATGGGACTTCCTCTCTTTGGCTTTTGACCCCCTTAGACAGACCCAAGATGACTGAACACAACCGCATTTTCAGAATGTGACAATTTCAAAACCAAAGGGATTAACAGTACCAGCACTGCTTTACGCAACAGCAGGCTGCGTAATCACACAGCATGCTGCCTGGACCAGTACTGTAATATACTAGTGGAGAACAGGATGCTGCCTGGACCAGTACTGTAATATACTAGTGGAGATCAGGATGCTGCCTGGACCAGTACTGTAATATACTAGTGGAGAACAGGATGCTGCCTGGACCAGTACTGTAATATACTAGTGGAGAACAGGATGCTGCCTGGACCAGTACTGTAATATACTAGTGGAGATCAGGATGCTGCCTGGACCAGTACTGTAATATACTAGTGGAGAACAGGATGCTGCCTGGACCAGTACTGTAATATACTAGTGGAGAACAGGATGCTGCCTGGACCAGTACTGTAATATACTAGTGGAGATCAGGATGCTGCCTGGACCAGTACTGTAATATATTAGTGGAGATCAGGATGCTGCCTGGACCAGTACTGTAATATACTAGTGGAGATCAGGATGCTGCCTGGACCAGTACTGTAATATATTAGTGGAGAACAGCGTGCTGCCTGGACCAGTACTGTAATATATTAGTGGAGATCAGGATGCTGCCTGGACCAGTACTGTAATATACTAGTGGAGATCAGGATGCTGCCTGGACCAGTACTGTAATATACTAGTGGAGAACAGCATGCTGCCTGGACCAGTACTGTAATATATTAGTGGAGATCAGGATGCTGTCTGGACCAGTACTGTAATATACTAGTGGAGAACAGGATGCTGCCTGGACCAGTACTGTAATATACTAGTGGAGAACAGCGTGCTGCCTGGACCAGTACTGTAATATACTAGTGGAGAACAGCGTGCTGCCTGGACCAGTACTGTAATATACTAGTGGAGAACAGCGTGCTGCCTGGACCAGTACTGTAATATACTAGTGGAGAACAGCGTGCTGCCTGGACCAGTACTGTAATATACTAGTGGAGAACAGCGTGCTGCCTGGACCAGTACTGTAATATACTAGTGGAGAACAGCGTGCTGCCTGGACCAGTACTGTAATATACTAGTGGAGAACAGCGTGCTGCCTGGACCAGTACTGTAATATACTAGTGGAGAACAGCGTGCTGCCTGGACCAGTACTGTAATATATTAGTGGAGATCAGGATGCTGCCTGGACCAGTACTGTAATATACTAGTGGAGATCAGGATGCTGCCTGGACCAGTACTGTAATATATTAGTGGAGAACAGGATGCTGCCTGGACCAGTACTGTAATATACTAGTGGAGAACAGCGTGCTGCCTGGACCAGTACTGTAATATACTAGTGGAGAACAGCGTGCTGCCTGGACCAGTACTGTAATATACTAGTGGAGAACAGCGTGCTGCCTGGACCAGTACTGTAATATACTAGTGGAGAACAGCGTGCTGCCTGGACCAGTACTGTAATATACTAGTGGAGAACAGCGTGCTGCCTGGACCAGTACTGTAATATACTAGTGGAGAACAGCGTGCTGCCTGGACCAGTACTGTAATATACTAGTGGAGATCAGGGTGCTGCCTGGACCAGTACTGTAATATATTAGTGGAGAACAGCGTGCTGCCTGGACCAGTACTGTAATATATTAGTGGAGATCAGGATGCTGCCTGGACCAGTACTGTAATATACTAGTGGAGATCAGGATGCTGCCTGGACCAGTACTGTAATATACTAGTGGAGAACAGCATGCTGCCTGGACCAGTACTGTAATATATTAGTGGAGATCAGGATGCTGTCTGGACCAGTACTGTAATATACTAGTGGAGAACAGGATGCTGCCTGGACCAGTACTGTAATATACTAGTGGAGAACAGCGTGCTGCCTGGACCAGTACTGTAATATACTAGTGGAGAACAGCGTGCTGCCTGGACCAGTACTGTAATATACTAGTGGAGAACAGCGTGCTGCCTGGACCAGTACTGTAATATACTAGTGGAGAACAGCGTGCTGCCTGGACCAGTACTGTAATATACTAGTGGAGAACAGCGTGCTGCCTGGACCAGTACTGTAATATACTAGTGGAGAACAGCGTGCTGCCTGGACCAGTACTGTAATATACTAGTGGAGAACAGCGTGCTGCCTGGACCAGTACTGTAATATACTAGTGGAGAACAGCGTGCTGCCTGGACCAGTACTGTAATATATTAGTGGAGAACAGCGTGCTGCCTGGACCAGTACTGTAATATATTAGTGGAGATCAGGATGCTGCCTGGACCAGTACTGTAATATACTAGTGGAGATCAGGATGCTGCCTGGACCAGTACTGTAATATATTAGTGGAGAACAGGATGCTGCCTGGACCAGTACTGTAATATACTAGTGGAGAACAGCGTGCTGCCTGGACCAGTACTGTAATATACTAGTGGAGAACAGCGTGCTGCCTGGACCAGTACTGTAATATACTAGTGGAGAACAGCGTGCTGCCTGGACCAGTACTGTAATATACTAGTGGAGAACAGCGTGCTGCCTGGACCAGTACTGTAATATACTAGTGGAGATCAGGGTGCTGCCTGGACCAGTACTGTAATATACTAGTGGAGAACAGCGTGCTGCCTGGACCAGTACTGTAATATACTAGTGGAGAACAGCGTGCTGCCTGGACCAGTACTGTAATATACTAGTGGAGAACAGCGTGCTGCCTGGACCAGTACTGTAATATACTAGTGGAGAACAGCGTGCTGCCTGGACCAGTACTGTAATATACTAGTGGAGAAAAGCGTGCTGCCTGGACCAGTACTGTAATATACTAGTGGAGAACAGGATGCTGCCTGGACCAGTACTGTAATATACTAGTGGAGAACAGCATGCTGCCTGGACCAGTACTGTAATATACTAGTGGAGAACAGCATGCTGCCTGGACCAGTACTGTAATCTACTAGTGGAGAACAGCATGCTGCCTGGACCAGTACTGTAATCTACTAGTGGAGAACAGCATGCTGCCTGGACCAGTACTGTAATATACTAGTGGAGAACAGCATGCTGTCTGGACCAGTACTGTAATATACTAGTGGAGAACAGCATGCTGCCTGGACCAGTACTGTAATATACTAGTGGAGAACAGCATGCTGCCTGGACCAGTACTGTAATATACTAGTGGAGAACAGCATGCTGCCTGGACCAGTACTGTAATATACTAGTGGAGAACAGCATGCTGCCTGGACCAGTACTGTAATATACTAGTGGAGAACAGCATGCTGCCTGGACCAGTACTGTAATATACTAGTGGAGAACAGCATGCTGCAGTCTGTCATGCCAAATGCCTCCCACTCTGTTCAATTTGGGAAAAGGGCTCTGAACTGGAGAATAAGTACTTTACCGTACCTCCCTACACTGCATAATGAATTAGGATCCTGGTAGAGGCATACTGCTGCTGAAACTCTCCCAGTCCACTTCTTACCTGCACACGTCTCTTCTCCCCTTATATCACATCGCAGGGAGAAGAAGAAATGTGTGAGAATGGCAAACGTTTTCAGAGAAATGTGCGTTTCCTCTCGGCTTTGCTCAAAGTTTTCCTTTCATTTTGGACGAGCTGCTGATCCCCCCCTTTGATATATTATACTGAAAGCAAACGAGTTCATTTCAATCAGTCTGAAGGAGGACATTTGGCTCGTCTCTCATTCACTAAAGCCAATTAGTGTCCGTGGAGAATTGGGGAAGCTCTTAAAAGGAATGGTTGGTATTTGATGTATTTCACAAGGCCAGTGTGTGTTACTGTGCTTTTCCCCCTCCACATGAAAGCAGGCCATGGAGACCACCATCTCCTTATCTTTCCACTGACCGTAACCGTCTTTGATCAGACAATGAGAAGCTAATGAGAAATTGCACCCCAGCTTAGATAACGGCAAGATAAACAAGCCCTTATGCAACTTTCTGACAAACTAGATGAAGTCCATAAATCATAATATACAATATGGAGGCACAAGTATCAATATTGCTTTTTTAACTTTCCAACGAAACGGCAACTCACTCCCAAATTCTCTGCAGTCACTTATTCATGCAACGCCCGGCATTGTGTCCTCTCTAATTGTTTCCCAGCTCCTTTTTCTGGTCATTTGCATTTTATTTGATAAAGAATGCCCTTTTTATTTATTTTTATTTGACGCGTTGGCTCTCCGGGTTGTCTTTTGGTGTTATGTGTCTTCTATCACCACTGTAGTTAATTTATATTCTGATGTTTGACGATCGAAAAGGGCAAAAACTGCAAATGTAGCTATTTTCTTACAGATCAGTCAAGAAAGCGTGTAAGTGACAGAGAAAAAAACAAAAAAACACTGTCTTTCAAGTTCAAATCTCTTTGTTTGCTTCAGTTGTTGCTCTCCATGTACTTACAGAGGAAGTTGCATAAGCCTGTTATTTTATGGGCCTCCAATTTTACAACAGTGGGCTGCACACACCACATGGGAACACTCGCACACACCACATGGGAACACTCGCACACACCACATTGGAACACTCGCACACACCACATGGGAACGCTCGCACACACCACATGGGAACGCTCGCACACACCACATGGGAACGCTCGCACACACCACATGGGAACGCTCGCACACACCACATGGGAACGCTCGCACACACCACATGGGAACGCTCGCACACACCACATGGGAACGCTCGAACACACCACATGGGAACGCTCGCACACACCACATGGGAACGCTCACACACACCACATGGGAACGCTCGCACACACACACTTGCACATATATTTATCCTCTATCCTCTATTCATGTACTGTTCAGTTTCTAAAAGAAGCATATTCAATTACCAATGGTACTTCACTCCTTTCCTAGAGAACCCCTGGCCAGCAGTAAAACTTGTCATTATCTAGGTATTGAATTAGCATTCAATAACATTTCTACAACATACAAATGAAATTTTGCAGCGTCATCTTCACAGCCCAATCAGCCAGCCCAAGAAAAACAGTGCCATTGCCCCCCGCCCCTTTCCTCTCCTCAGGCAGAGCTCAATAGATTATCACTAGTCTGCTGTAGCCTCCCACTTTGAGACAGTGTCACAGAGGAGCTGTCCCAAAGAGCAGTGCTGAACCTCTCTTTCGCCTCCGCCTCCTTCTCTCCCCGTCCTTAAAGACCACAGTAAACAATGAGACTGTGCATGCAGCACTAATGATAATGGAGCTCCTCCCCCCCCTCTCCTCCATTGAATGACTGACTTCCTGCTCATAGTTCCATTATAGGCACAATTTGGATGGGGAGGAGTGTGTGTACACAGAGGTATTTTAACCAGGAGACGAATGATCCTCTACCGCGGGCACCAGGCTGGCGGACAGGGGGAGGCGAGGAGAGCGAGCCAGGGCACTAATGCACAACCAGCTTCTCCTTTATTCGATCCCCTGTAAATGACTCAAGTGCTCGTTTTTTATATCACATAGGAGCCAGGGCTGGTACTATCCAGTGGCCATTTTCTACATTTCAAAGCCCTCCATATATTCCACCCTGAATGACTTGACAGACATTGAGAGTTTAGCTACAGCGTAATCTCTGTGTTGTCTCGTCCCTGCCAGTGATGCAGAGCTCTGACAGGATGAAAATGGCCCTCTATTTAAAAGCCCCTCATTGTTGGAGCGTCAGCAGAGATGGAAGCATTATTGAATTCTAGCCTGCCTCCTCTTAGACCTCTACCTGTATTTGTTAATAAAGTTGTGCTTGGCTGTTTTTGGCAAGAAAAAGCACATTCTCATCTCCTAATGCACTGGTATCCTTCTGCCTGCCAATAGGCAGTTACTCTGGCTGGCTTTGAAGTGTACGCTGGGATTTTACTAGGTCAGGTCCCTCTGTCTCCTCTTTTCTGACATAAATAATGGATTGAACTTCCTGCAAACGACTGCATGTAAAAGGAAAAATGTATTTATTCCCATTTAGCCGGCAGAATAATTACCACAGGCGAGGGTGTCCGTTTTCATTTTAGATTAGTGGCACATTACTGATTTTCTGCACTTATTTGAAGAATAAACATCTCTTAACGGTTGTAGCAGACACGATTACTTCTTGGATGAGAATTTTGCTTTCAAGCGTTAGATACACCAAATGACCATTACATTACGTAAGGAGTTGGAGGAGGAAAGATTCCACAGAATGTTACAAATATACCCTTTGGTCTTTTGGTCAAGTCCACATTTTAAAGTGGACTACCTTCTAGCCAACAATGGATTAAACATTCATTGTCTTCAACTATTTTGGATACACTGACCTAAAGAACACATGGACATGGTTGTGGTCTACTTTAGGATGATATCTGGCAATCCAAGAATAGTTGGAAACACCTTTTGGCTTAACCTTTGACCTTGACTAGGTTTTCTATAATCTGACTCCATCCAATGAATTAGTTTGACCTTACTGCAACTGCTGTCTGTCTGTTATAATGAAACAGAACTAACTGATTCAGTGTGTGAAATGTCATTTTCCCAGAATATGTCTCTTTAGATATTCCTGTTTTACTGTGTCCTCAAAATGCAGTTCACTGCTACCCTTGAAATTATACTTGCTTTATGTCACATTTGAAGTCTTTCCTCTGTTTCATCCCGCTCATTTGAAATGCATGTTCAGTAGCCCCCCACCCCCCACCCCCTTCCCTCTGTCGTATGGTCTGTAGTATCATCTTGAACATAGTTTGACTCCCTTGACAATTTGTGGTATTAGATGATAAACTATCCCCTCCAAATTGATTTTTTTTTTTTCATAACGGCACCTGTGATCTGGTTTGCAGAGCTGTCTCCACGCCGACTATTTCTCTGTTCTGTCTCCACGCCGACTATTTCTCTGTTCTGTCTCCACGCCCGACTGTTTCTCTGTTCTGTCTCCACGCCCGACTGTTTCTCTGTTCTCTCTCCACGCCCGTTTCTCTGTTCTCTCTCCACGCCCGACTGTTTCTCTGTTCTCTCTCCACGCCCGACTGTTTCTCTGTTCTCTCTCCACGCCCGACTGTTTCTCTGTTCTCTCTCCACGCCCGACTGTTTCTCTGTTCTCTCTCCACGCCCGACTGTTTCTCTGTTCTCTCTCCACGCCCGACTGTTTCTCTGTTCTCTCTCCACGCCCGACTGTTTCTCTGTTCTGTCCTGTCAGTGACTCACCATGCGTAATTCAAATCACTATGACTCTATGGCATGCGTTTGGTCCTAGATACGAGGTGCTATTGAATAAAAAATACCTCTAATGATCAAATGTGTGGTCCACTATAGCTCAGTTGATAGAGCATACTGCTTACAACGCAAGGATAGTGGGTTAGATTCCCGGGACCACCCATACGTAGAATGTATGCTCGCATGACTGTCATTTTGGATAACAGCATCTGCTGAATGACATTTATTTATTTATTTATTATCAAGCACCTCTTTTTAAATAGCATAAATGTACTGTATAGAATCACATGATTAGAATATCCTTTTGACAGGAAGCCACTATACTGTCCTGCAGATGCTATTACTGGTATTAATTCCTTTTGAAGATTGAAGAGGGTCATTTGTGTGTCAATAGGAAGTGTGTCATTGACCTGACCGTGGTCCTCTTCTGGTTAAACTTCCCCCTCTTTCGTTTGCTCTCTCTCAGACTTAGTCTTTGGATTGTCCTCCCAGCCTATTAGCACCGGGGGGCTTAACAGCTCACTGGGGGATTTCTCCACATCTAGCTGTCGCTGCTCAGGACCGTTGGAAGATTGTGCTTAAAGCCAGACATGCAAAGTGTGGATTTTGTGAACAGTAATCCCAGCTCCTCTAGCATTGTGGCAGACGTGATTCGAGAGCCAAAGCCAATATGCCTGGGCCGTGTGACAAACTAGCCGTAGGTGTAGTAAATGTAAAATGTATTGTGCCTTTCTGAGCTGTGCTCCCGAATGGTAAGAAGCTGATCTGTTGAACTGCTTCTCTGTCCCATGGATTAGCAAGATATTGTTATTGCGATTTACTATTCAGCCTGTCCCAAACTGTTTAACTTAAAGTAAGTAGTGTGTGTGTGTGTGTGTGTGTGTAACTCAAAGTAAAGCATATAAAGAGATGGTCTCTGTTTAACTTGATGTGGTAATACATGTATGAAGTAAAGTAGTCTACTAAAGATTAGTCTTATGGTAATGAGTGGTCTGACTTCGTAGATAGGTATCACATCTGAGTTTTATCCATCTGAAGGTACCGTAAGGAGTCCCTGTGGGAAGGGGCTCTTTTAGCGCTAATGACTTTGGGTTTAGGACGTCAGATTTAGTGGGGTTACATCCCAATCCCTTTTTTTGTTTTGACTGGATTGTGCAAAGGTCAGACGTCTAGCCCTTTTTTCCCCACAGACACGCTCCGAAGCTGAAAACATTAAGATGTTTTATATTGAATTTAGATAGAAGATCACAGCATTCCAGGCTGTGAAACTGGCCTCTAGTCTGAACAATGAACCACGTTCAGCTATGACACAACTGTATTCATAATGAGTGTAACTAGATGGTGATGGACCCACGACTCCCTACTGGGTTATTTTAATGGAATGTGTCTTTCTTCTGGCTTTAACTCTGATTTTAATTATTATATATATACTTAAGACTTTTAATTGAAGCCCACTGGTAATGCTTTTGGCAACATGTAATAATAGTCTGTTCATTACACACTCATTTGGATTATGATTGGTGTGACTACAGTGGGGCAAAAAAGTATTTAGTCAGCCACCAATTGTGCAAGTTCTCCCACTTAAAAAGATGAGAGAGGCCTGTAATTTTCATCATAGGTACACTTCAACTATGACAGACAAAATGAGAAAAAAAATCCAGATAATCACATTGTAGGATTTTTATGAATTGATTTGCAAATTATGGTGGAAAATAAGTATTTTATAACAAAAGTTTATCTCAAGGTTGGTCTTCACAAGGTTTTCACACACTGTTGCTGGTATTTTGGCCCATTCCTCCATGCAGATCTCTTCTAGAGCAGTGATCTCCTCCAAATATTTTTCATGGGGTTGAGATCTGGAGACTGGCTAGGCCACTCCAGGACCTTGAAATGCTTCTTACGAAGCCACTCCTTCGTTGCCCGGGCGGTGTGTTTGGGATCATTGTCATGCTGAAAGACCCAGCCACGTTTCATCTTCAATGCCCTTGCAGATGGAAGGAGGTTTTCACTCAACATCTCACGGTACATGGCCCCATTCATTCTTTCCTTTACACGGATCAGTCGCCCCGGTCCCTTTGCAGAAAAACAGCCCCAAAGCATGATGTTTCCACCCCCATGCTTCACAGTAGGTATGGTGTTCTTTGGATGCAACTCAGCATTCTTTGTCCTCCAAATACGACAAGTTGAGTTTTTGGTTTCATCTGACCATATGACATTCTCCCAATCTTCTTCTGGATCATCCAAATGCTCGCTAGCAAACTTCAGACGGGCCTGGACATGTACTGGCTTAAGCAGGGGGACACGTCTGGCACTGCAGGATTTGAGTCCCTGGCGGCGTAGTGTGTTACTGATAGTAGGCTTTGTTACTTTGGTCCCAGCTCTCTGCAGGTCATTCACTAGGTCCCCCCGTGTGGTTCTGGGATTTTTGACCCCATGGGGTGAGATCTTGCGTTGAGCCCCAGATCGAGGGAGATTATCAGTGGTCTTGTATGTCTTCCATTTCCTAATAATTGCTCCCACAGTTGATTTCTTCAAACCAAGCTGCTTACCTATTGCAGATTCAGTCTTCCCAGCCTGGTGCAGGTCTACAATTTAGTTTCTGGTGTCCTTTGACAGCTCTTTTGTCTTGGCCATAGTGGAGTTTGGAGTGTGACTGTTTGAGGTTGTGGACAGGTGTCTTTTATACTGATAACAAGTTCAAACAGGTGCCATTAATACAGGTAACGAGTGGAGGACAGAGGAGCCTCTTAAAGAATTTACAGGTCTGTGAGAGCCAGAAATCTTGTTTGTTTGTAGGTGACCAAATACTTATTTTCCACCATAATTTGCAAATAAATTCATTAAAAATCCTACAATGTGATTTTTCGGGATTTTTTTTTTCTCATTTTGTCTGTCATAGTTGAAGTGTACCTATGATGAAATTACAGGCCTCTCATCTTTTTAAGTGGGAGAACTTGCACAATTGGTGGCTGACTAAATACTTTTTTGCCCCACTGTATGTATGTTTGAATAGAATGTAGATTTTCTCGCACTCTTGATACACCTCAAGGAGTCAATTCCTCGATGGTGCCGCAACGTTGTCTTAACGTTGTCCTTTATCCCCTGAGTCAGCGCGACAAGGAGTCAGTTCCTCTGGTGCCGCAACGTTGTCTTAACGTTGTCCTTTATCCCCTGAGTCAGCACGACAAGGAGTCAGTTCCTCTGGTGCCGCAACGTTGTCTTAACGTTGTCCTTTATCCCCTGAGTCAGCGCGACAAGGAGTCAGTTCCTCTGGTGCCGCAACGTTGTCTTAACGTTGTCCTTTATCCCCTGAGTCAGCGCGACAAGGAGTCAGTTCCTCTGGTGCCGCAACGTTGTCTTAATGTTGTCCTTTATCCCCTGAGTCAGCACGACAAGGAGTCAGTTCCTCTGGTGCCGCAACGTTTTCTTAACGTTGTCCTTTATCCCCCGAGTCAGCGCGACAAGGAGTCAGTTCCTTGATGGTGCATCAACGTTGTCTTAACGTTGTCCTTTATCCCCTGAGTCAGCGCGACAAGGAGTCAGTTCCTTGATGGTGCATCAACGTTGTCGTAACATTGTCCTTTATCCCCTGAGTCAGCGCGACAAGGAGTCAGTTCCTCTGGTGCCGCAACGTTGTCTTAACGTTGTCCTTTATCCCCCGTGTCAGCACGACAAGGAGTCAGTTCCTTGATGGTGCATCAACGTTGTCCTTTATCTCGAGTCAGCGCTACAAGGTGTCAGTTCCTCAATAGTGCCTCAACATTCTCTTAACGTGGTTCTTTATCCCCTGAGTCAGCGCTACAAAGCGTCATAGCAGTAAATGTGATTTATTGAAAAAAAAAAAAAGTTTGGTAAATCAGGTGATTGGTATTATTTTCTTTGACAATGATTGAAATATTACTTCAGTCATTTTTTTCCCTTTCATTCACTCCAATGAAGGAAGATTCTGAGAGGAGCCATAAAACAATAGCTCAGTTCCCTTGGGACGGATCAAATGTCTGTTTCACTGGCTACCACCCCCTGACAAAAAAAACACCCTTTTGTATTAACATAATCAATGGTCCAGGGAGAGAGCGCTGGAGGGAGGGAGAGAGAGAGGCCAGAGCCGTCTGTTTGACTGTGATTCGTTGCCATTCCCCCTAATTGGATCAAGTACGAACTTGCTTAGCTGTGTGCTTTGTGTTCAGACTGGTAGCAGCCTGAGAAGAGTGCGTGGACAATACCTTAGAGTAGGAGAGCCCTTGTAGAGAGAGGTAGAGGGTGAGAGAGAGAGCGAGGAGTGTAGTGGTGAGGAGGAAAAGGGGAGTGTCCTGAATTGTCTCTCCTTCCGCGATGTACGAGTGTGTTTCTCTCTCCACTAATTATCTGTTTCTCCGGCGCTGCTGAGAGGAAGGGCACCTGCTGCTCCCTGATGATTCAGCCCCACTAGGCTGCTGCTTGAGCAGACAAACAGACCGACAGACAGACAGACGGCATGTTGCTCCTGCCACTGCAGTGCCGGTCTGCTCTGTCCCATCTGTAGCCGCATCCTGCCAATAGCGTTCACACAGCAGCCGGCTCCACTCTTCAAGTCCTCAGGTGAGTGAGCGCACTACTCGTCCTGCCCAGGGAACTGAACCACGCAAGAGATCTAAGGGAAGAAACCACTTTTGTTGTAGCTCAGAATTTGATGTTTCTATTTCTGGACTTGTTTTCGTGTGTACACGTTTCCCGTGAGAATGCTGTGATAGCAAACCTGCAAAGACAATCTCTTTTCCCCCCGGTACGGAAGTCTTGTCGGCTTACTTCCCAGACGTTAACAAGGTTACCCCACACTGCTGTGAAAAGCATCCTCCATCTCCCACCAACCCCCACCACTGTGATCTGATAATGGACAACACACTTTACGATACCAGCCAGCTGCCGTGCTCTTTGAGTTGAGTACAGGCGTCCAGAGATCCTTCGGCGTGAGAGGGGGAGAGAGAGAGAGAGCGAGAGAGAGAGAGCACGAGGGAGGATGACTGAAGGAGTGGAGGCGGTGGACTCCTCCGCCGGGCTGGTCGTCCTTCCCAAATCATCATCATCATCCCCCACCCTCTCCTGTGCCGATCCAGGACAAGCCCCAGAGGAGGCGGAGTCTGCAGCAGGTGGTGAGGGTGGGGAGGAGGGTGTCGATGGAGAACCAGCAAGGCCCCTGGGATTCTTGGGCTTGGCAGGGACCTGCTGTGTGTGCTTAGAGATGGAACAGGTGCGTGGTTGCCTGCGCTCAGAAAAAATCTGCATCCTCCCTATCCTGGCCTGCCTGCTCAGTCTGGCTCTCTGCACCGCCGGCCTCAAGTGGGTCTTTGTGGACAAAATCTTTGAGTACGAGCCGCCCACCCACCTGGGCCCAGATCGCAGAGGACAAGACCCCATCTATGCTGACCCCACAAGGGATCTGCCATTGTCATTTCCCCACCCCTCCCCCGTCCCCACGCCGACAACCACCACCACAGGACAGCCTGAGGTCATAGTAGAGGGAAAACCCACCGGAGTGACTCAGTACACCCCTACCTCTGCATTGAGGTACCGCACGGGCCCGCCCACGCAGCCTGGGCCCTCTACCACCCTAAAACCAATGAGCAAGGGAAAACCAACCTACTCCCAAACTACTGTGGAATCTAATGACATTATTGTCCCGAAGTTCTGTAAGTACGCCACACTTTGTAATTCCTATGTATTTTAGTTTGCTCACAGTTGACTCTTGTCTTGAGTAAATACATTACGTTTGGTCTGTGTTGTATCGAACTGTGTCACCTGACACATGTAAGAGCAGAAGGACTTGACAGTTACATTAGCCTTTTGACGTTTAATCTAGAAAGAATTGGGTGTCGGATTAAGACAAACGCAGAACTATTAACTACAGTAAGCACGTGTCTTTTATTAAGGGAGACACATAATGTGATGGTGCACGTCAACATATTGAGTACCAGCAGGCAGAAAGGAAACATCCATGTGATACTATTCAGTGAAATAGTCCAGTGTACCCTACGGCAATACACAACCCAAAAAGGTCATTACCTCGACATGTTTTTAAAGCATTTTAAAATGTGATGCTTTTCCTATTGCACAACTCTATGCTGAGAATAATAGTGCATGTTGCTTAGCCCTCTGTCTGAAAGCAGACATGCTGTGAAGTGTAGCGCTAGTAGCCATGACTAATGCTTCTGAAGAATTACCAGCATGTGTGTGTGTAAGAAACAGAAACTCCCTTTCAAAACCACCCCAGGCAGTTAGTGCTAATAAGATAAAACATTAGTTGCTACTGCATAAACATGTCCCTTACCATAGCTGTCCCTTACCCTAGCTGTCCCTTACCCTAGCTGTCCCTTACCCTAGCTGTCCCTTACCCTAGCTGTCCCTTACCCTAGCTGTCCCTTACCCTAGCTGTCCCTTACACCACATCCGATGCAATAAACCGTCGTGATACCATGCTGGTTCTTATTTCCCTTAGCATCTTACCAAACAGAATGCATATGTTCTCATCTGCATATTTGAAATTAGCCCATGTTGACCAGGAAGTGAGCAGCCAAAGGGCCCCCAATGCTAGCTTCCTCATGATTTCCAGTCATTTCCAGAAAATATGAAAAATCAATAGCTGATGATGCACGACTTCCTAAAACTAAATGCTGCGGTGCAGTGGGACTTCCTCCTGCCAGACCGGAGCTCCATTTCAAGGTCAGAGCCTGCTGGAGACTAATTGATTCCCCCTCTATCTCTGAGCCACAGAGAAAGACAATCCCAGAAATGCTATCTGACTGCTAAGCGGCTCTCTACCATGACTTTGCAAGCCGCCGAGTTATAACTGCTGGAAAGCAGCCAGACTCTACCGGTACTTTTGTCCTCATGCAGCTTTATTCCCTGTTCCCCGTGAGATTTTAATTGAGGCTGTCCTCATTTCAGTCAGGTTGATGGTATTTATATTTGACCTTCGGTGGTGTGGCTGTGGGTCTGAGTGAGTTGGGGGAGATATTGTGGTTCTTTGTGGCTTCCTTCCCTAGGTGCATTTCCTCATGCAAATTAGTCTCCAGAGTAATTAATTCACACTTGACGATTGTTCACTGATGTGCCTTGAGATCTAGAACTAGTGATGGTTACCATACCATACACAGCTGGCCAAATCCTGACTTGAGAAATATGCACGTAACTCAAACTACGGTTTTCTTGGGTGGGGGGGTTATGCCTGGATGACAATAGATAACTCATTGGCATTGTAAATAAGAATTTGTTCTTAACTGACTTGCCAAGTTAAATAAAGGTTCAATTAAATAAATAAAAATTGGCTTGTTCCACCACAGCGAAGGCACATTTTAGAAATTGAAAGACCAATGTAACGTGTCTGCTTCATATGCGCACATTAGTAGAATCAAGGGCTGCTCTGAGGCAAGACGTTCTCCCCTTTTTTAAGCTGCATGATCAATTGTTCGGGCTTTAAATTGGAAATGTGATCGCCTGCTTTGGTAATCTCAGACCTAATCAATACCAAGAAAGCAGGTCAGCTGTCCTACCAGGAAGCATGGGAGAAGTGATAGTGATCCGTATTTGCCTTCGACACATTGAGCAAATTAGAAAACGGGAAGGAAGCTAACGAATATTGCCAATACGGATGCCATGTCAGTCTATGTGGAGGTGTATCTAAGTTGTCTGCCAGACATTCCTAAATGACTGCATGTGTGTATGAGACCACCTACAACACACCTGTAATTGTTCTGCAAAACCTTTCACTGAAAAGAAAGTATTAAAAATGACTGTTTGAAATACATGGCTCCGCTCCGCTCCGCTGGTTGACTATACCTTTACAATACAACCCTTTTTTATCTGTTTAAATGCACTTGCTTTCCCCATTGGATGTTTCCTAATAGCAATCCATTTGACATTCCATTTGGGTTTGGGCTGAACTGAAATGTTAGGAACTACTCGTTTTGTCTTCATCCCATTGTCACAATTCTCTTGCTAATTTGGTTTAGCCTTAAGTTAAAGTAACTTCTTCACTCGAGTTCTGTATAATTTAGTTATTTCTATTAAATATGACTTTCTCAGCAAAACTCGGCTTTGGAGTGCATTCACAGAACAGAAGGGTCTCGGCCTCACTTTGACAGATAACACCTATACACACCCAGTGGTCCTTCCTGTTCTGTTTTAGAAAGCCTTTCATGGGTAAATTGCCCCTTCGGCTATCTTCTCAACACAGTCTCATCAGGAAAGTGTATTTACAGTAGCACAGCAGAACATGAATCTCAAGCCAAGCTAATGAGTTATTCCCCATAGAGGCCAGAACTGAGTAGGCAGTAGGTATAGGAAGCCATCTTGTTTTGAGAGAGCCAAATACAGACTTTTGCAGTATGTATTTTCTGTTCCCATTTCCACATGAATCATTGTAGCTCATAGAGAAGAGCTGATATACCACGATGTCGCCCTCCGTGACCCGAATGCTGAGCTTAACAGGCACCCGTAGTGTTCACTGTTCCATACATACTGTTCTCCATGTATCCCACTGAGATTTAATGTTAATTAAAAACCAGGTGGTTTGAGACCTGGATGCTGATTGGCTGAAAGCCGTGGGATGTCAGACCGTATACCACGGGTATGACATTTTATTTTTACTGCTTTAATTACGTTGGTAACCAGTTTATAATAGCAATAAGGCACCTCGGGGATTTGTGGTATATTGCCAATATACCACGGCTAAGGGCTGTATCCAGGCACTTCACATTGCGTAGTGTGTAAGAACAGCCCCTAGCCATTTGTATATTGGCCGTATAGCGCAAATAGGCATGATTACATTACGTAATATACTGAATGTTAATGACATGAAGTGGAAGAAGTGGAAGAGGGAGTGTGGAGAGGAAGAAGTGGAAGAGGGAGTGTGGAGAGGAAGAAGTGGAAGAGGGAGTGTGGAGAGGAAGAAGTGGGTGTACTAAAAAGTAGTTGCGTTTCATATGACCACTGTGAGTTGGGATTACTTTTCATAATTCAATGGCACCAGGGTATTAGATAGTTTCCACTGAGCTAGTTTATAAGTTGGCCTAAGCTCTGCTCCATATCAACAAGCTTCATTACTTTACTGATCTGCTGAATAGACATAATTCAGCCTTTTATATTCTGCTTTGCAAAGTTAAGTTACAATTCTTTTGACTACATGGGAACTTTAACCTGGGTGGAGTTTTTTGCAGTTTTTTTTCGGTTTCAAACAGAAACAGTGTTGGGTACTGCCTCCCCGTCATTGATCTTCAGTCTTTGTGTTCTCTACAATGACCTTGAGATATGATGTTTGGCTGAAATTGGTAATATTAGTCTTCCCTAACCCAGGCAGTGATTTGATTTGATGTTCTCCTTGACTTAAAATTGGATGTCAATAGCAAAACTTAGTATAAGTTTTAGTACAATGATAAACCAGTGGTACTGTGATGAAGCTACACCTCACAGGACCATCCAGCACATCTTTGTTCTCTAGTATTAGAGATTACCAGTGGTACTGTGATGAAGCTACACCTCACAGGACCATCCAGCACATCTTTGTTCTCTAGTATTAGAGATTATCAGTGGTACTGTGATGAAGCTACACCTCACAGGACCATCCAGCACATCTTTGTTCTCTAGTATTAGAGATTACCAGTGGTACTGTGATGAAGCTACACCTCACAGGACCATCCAGCACATCTTTGTTCTCTAGTATTAGAGATTACCAGTGGTACTGTGATGAAGCTACACCTCACAGGACCATCCAGCACATCTTTGTTCTCTAGTATTAGAGATTACCAGTGGTACTGTGATGAAGCTACACCTCACAGGACCATCCAGCACATCTTTGTTCTCTAGTATTAGAGATTACCAGTGGTACTGTGATGAAGCTACACCTCACAGGACCATCCAACACATCTTTGTTCTCTAGTATTAGAGATTACCAGTGGTACTGTGATGAAGCTACACCTCACAGGACCATCCAGCACATCTTTGTTCTCTAGTATTAGAGATTACCAGTGGTACTGTGATGAAGCTACACCTCACAGGACCATCCAGCATCTTTGTTCTCTAGTATTAGAGATTACCAGTGGTACTGTGATGAAGCTACACCTCACAGGACCATCCAGCACATCTTTGTTCTCTAGTATTAGAGATTACCTGTGTGGTACTGTGATGAAGCTACACCTCACAGGACCATCCAGCACATCTTTGTTCTCTAGTATTAGAGATTACCAGTGGTACTGTGATGAAGCTACACCTCACAGGACCATCCAGCACATCTTTGTTCTCTAGTATTAGAGATTATCATTATACTGTGATGAAGCTACACCTCACAGGACCATCAGCACATCTTTGTTCTCTAGTATTAGAGATTATCAGTGGCTGTGATGAAGCTACACTCACAGGACCATCCAGCACATCTTTGTTCTCTAGTATTAGAGATTATCAGTGGTACTGTGATGAAGCTACACCTCACAGGACCATCCAGCACATCTTTGTTCTCTAGTATTAGAGATTATCAGTGGTACTGTGATGAAGCTACACCTCACAGGACCATCCAGCACATCTTTGTTCTCTAGTATTAGATCAGATTATCACCTCACAGGACCATCCAGCACATCTTTGTTCTCTAGTACTTATCAGTGGTATGTGATGAAGCTACACCTCACAGGACCATCCAGCACATCTTTGTTCTCTCTAGTATTAGAGATTATCAGTGGTACTGTGATGAAGCTACACCTCACAGGACCATCCAGCACATCTTTGTTCTCTAGTATTAGAGATTATCAGTGGTACTGTGATGAAGCTACACCTCACAGGACCATCCAGCACATCTTTGTTCTCTAGTATTAGAGATTACCAGTGGTACTGTGATGAAGCTACACCTCACAGGACCATCCAGCACATCTTTGTTCACATCTTTGTTCTCTAGTATTAGATATAACCAGTGGTACTGTGATGAAGCTACACCTCACAGGACCATCCAGCACATCTTTGTTCTCTAGTATTAGATATTATCAGTGGTACTGTGATGAAGCTACACCTCACAGGACCATCCAGCACATCTTTGTTCTCTAGTATTAGAGATTATCAGTGGTACTGTGATGAAGCTACACCTCACAGGACCATCCAGCACATCTTTGTTCTCTAGTATTAGAGATTACCAGTGGTACTGTGATGAAGCTACACCTCACAGGACCATCCAGCACATCTTTGTTCTCTAGTATTAGAGATAACCAGTGGTACTGGCAGCTTGCAAAAACAGCTTTCCAGATCTACCTCTTACATTTGTCATTTAGCAGACACTCTTAGCCAGAGCAATTGGGGTTAAGCACCTTGCTCAAGGGCACATTGACAGATGTCTCACCTAGTCGGTTCGGAGATTCAAACCGGCAACCTTTCAGTTACTTGTTTATCGCCCTTAACCGCTAAGCTACCAGACGCTGTCACACCATTATCATTATATCCCAACATATCAATTAGTGAGTTGTCAGTTCATACTGAATAAACAGTAAACGGCTTTCATTCTGTTGGCAATCCAGATGTCTCCATATGAGATATCAATGGGCTCTTCCCACCATTTTAGAATGGAAACATCACAGTTCCTATTGTGTCTCTGACACGTTATACTGTAATATTCTGGATGAGTGTTCTACTTAAATTATAAAGCTCTGAGGAGGAGTAGGAAAATGAGAACTTATTGTATTCATAAAAGTTACTGAAAACAGAATAACGTCTTATATTTCTGCAGTGTTCTCTTCTCTGATGTTTTTGATGAATAAATGATCTTAGATAAGTTCCGTCAATGTTTCCTTCAGCCGGCCCTCTCCACGTTGCTCTCCACTCTCTGCTTTACGGTGCTCTTATCGTTGGGTGACTCACATGGACGTAATGTCATTTTTTTGGTGAGAATTAAAGTCCCTCTTTATCAGCTTGGATACTCATCTCAAGACATATCCACAGTTGCGCGGCAGTGGGGCGGCAGGTAGCCTAGTGGTTAGAGCATTATGCCAGTAACCAGCAGGTAGCCTAGCGGTTAGAGCGTTGTGCCAGTAACCAGCAGGTAGCCTAGTGGTTAGAGCGTTGTGCCAGTAACCAGCAGGTAGCCTAGTGGTTAGAGCGTTGTGCCAGTAACCAGCAGGTAGCCTAGAGGTTAGAGCGTTGTGCCAGTAACCAGCAGGTAGCCTAGCGGTTAGAGCGTTGTGCCAGTAACCAGCAGGTAGCCTAGGGGTTGGAGCGTTGTGCCAGTAACCAGCAGGTAGCCTAGCGGTTAGAGCGTTGTGCCAGTAACCAGCAGGTAGCCTAGAGGTTAGAGCGTTGTGCCAGTAACCAGCAGGTAGCCTAGCGGTTAGAGCGTTGTGCCAGTAACCAGCAGGTAGCCTAGCGGTTAGAGCGTTGTGCCAGTAACCAGCAGGTAGCCTAGCGGTTAGAGCGTTGTGCCAGTAACCAGCAGGTAGCCTAGTGGTTAGAGCGTTGTGCCAGTAACCAGCAGGTAGCCTAGTGGTTAGAGCGTTGTGCCAGTAACCAGCAGGTAGCCTAGTGGTTAGAGCGTTGTGCCAGTAACCAGCAGGTAGCCTAGTGGTTAGAGCGTTGTGCCAGTAACCAGCAGGTAGCCTAGTGGTTAGAGCGTTGTGCCAGTAACCAGCAGGTAGCCTAGTGGTTAGAGCGTTGTGCCAGTAACCGAAAGGTTGCTGGATCGAATCCCTGAGCCGGCAAGGTAAAAATCTGTCATTCTGCTCCTGAACAAGGCAGGTAAACCCATGGCCCCCCGGTAGGCCGTCATTATAAATAAGAATTTGTTCTTAACTGACTTGCCTAGTTAAATAAATACAAAAATCAACAATGCATTGTGTATAATTAACATAATTGTAATGATCAGCTAAAGGAAACGTATCATATTTTGTAGCTGACTATCTGCAGGGGTTCTCAAATTACTGGACTATCTTATGCCAGAAATATACCATTTATTCTGTTTTCAATCAATTATATATATACAATATGTAAAGTTGTCTCATTTTTCCACTCCTCAGAGATTTATAATTAAGTAGGACACTATCAAGAATATTACTCTGACACATTTAGCGGAAATCCTCTTGCAGTCTATTGGTGGATCTCCACGAGAGCCTCTTCATTTATTCCTCAACAATGGGAGATGGAGATGTTTGTTAACATGCTAATCAGTGGCTCTGCTCTGTGGTGACTGATTTTAAATGACATGCAAAATGCTGCTATTATTTCCCAGAGGAAGACCACTGGCTCGTATGGCATGCAGGGACAAGGTTTTGGTGTAGATCATCTTTTGAAAGATCTTGCAGTGGCCTGACAATAGCTCATCCCCCTCTCCTCAGGGGCCAGCAGCTCTCTCTTTCCGTGGCCTGCTTTGTATGTGTGGTCTTGCAGCAGTCATTCTCACCGCCACCAAGCCCCATCTGCAGAGCTAATTAGATGTTATGGCCAGGATGTATATTGTCTTGTGGGATGCCATGGGAATGCATTAGAAAGAGATGCATGTTGCCACTGACACAATCCCTCTGTCACTTCGGCCGGAAGCCTCCATGACATCACAAGCTGAAGGTGTGACACATTCTACCATGTCTTAAGTGTGAATAAATTCTCCTGCCACTGTGCAGACAGCAGTGTGCTTTCGACCAATGCAAATTGGCATGCCGAGAAAATGCAGTGATTCTTTTGACTGACTATGACATTTGGTATAATAGCCAACAAGCAGATTGAGTCGATGTAAACCAACAAGGTCTTTAATCAGTTTGCTTTTATCCATTTAATAGCCCTCTCTTTTGTATTTTATTCTTTATTTTATTTGATCTTTTATAAACAGTCAAATGTACACATATGGCCCTCTGTCTTTTTACGAGGGTGTTGAGCATTGTGTTTGATGGTCCAGTATACAACCAGGTAGCAAGAGGGAGCATTTGAATGGGGTTAAGGGGTTAATGAATTAATGATTATTATGGCGAAAGGCCATCTGAGGCGACAGCATCTAATTTAATTAGGCTAAAATGACGTGACAGCTGGCCAGTTTTGCCATCAATGAAGGTACTGCCGCCATTTTCCATTCAAAATGGATGACTGTAATGGCTCTCTCTGTGCGTTCCTTCGTCCCCATTAAGTGACTCAGCAAGTACTAAAACAGTCTCTCTTCCAAGTCCTCCTCATTGAAATGCCTCACCTCTCCTGTGTCGGTCCATTTAGGAACCCTCCAGTTTGGATGACGTCGCTGCAAATCAAATAAGCTCCTCCCACCTCTGAATGAAAAATTCCACTCCCGAAAAAGTGTAAATTCATTTTTGGAGATTCTAGAACTTACAACGTTGGTTCCTTTCCGTGATTTAATACTTAATTGCTGATGAAAGTGCATCCGTTGTGCTGTTTATCAAACAAGGTCCATTACCTAATGATGTCCCATCTGGTTGGCCTCTACGCTGAACCTGAGGTAATACCAGAAATCCCCATCCTCAATCCTGAGTGCCTTTTTAGCTGACGGATAGAAAAGGCTCTCTGGATGTTGCTCAGAGGTGTTGTGAAAATCTCATGCGGTGTCTACCCTAAATTATTAATACATAGGTCAGCTAGTAGAGGGTTTAAAACCAACTGTCTACATAGAAACCAACTGTGTCTGGCAGGAAGACGTATTGTATTTGGGACAAATCTGTGAAAAGTTCTCCCGACTGGATATTTTGGGGGGTTCAGCTGTCATGCAACTGTAAATATTAGATTGTGGGCTTTCCCAAGGCCCCCCCCCCCCCCTCTGTTCAAGCTAATTAAATGGGAATACATTTCAGGTCCGTACCCAGACCTTGTGATTTATCTCACCTATTTAGCACTACATGAACCAATGGTAAGACAAGGGCTTGGATGGGCATCTAGAGTCAATGGTCTTCAAATGTACTCGATAACATAGCTTCTGAAGGACTTCTGATTGTCACCAAATCCTTGACCATAAGAAATAGGATCTATCAGCTACTGTGATATGTCAGCAAAAAGACCATGTAAAACCTCCATCATTGTACCTTTGTCATAAACTTGGTTTCAGACTATAGTACTTGTATTTCCACCTTCAGTGTTGCCAGTAAGAGACAAATGGCTCAGGTGTGGAATGCAACCGTAAGCAATCTGGTTTGGATCCCTTCTCGTGCCAGACTGTCCTCTGGGATCTGACCGTAGTGGCTCCACTGGGTGTGGCCCTGTCACGAAGACCGATGGCCACACGTTGTTTAGCCCAGTTTCATTCTCAAGCCATTTTGTCGTATTGGACTCTGGCCAACAGCCCAATGTATCATGTCATTTTCATTATTGCCTCTTATGCCAAAGTGAACATGTCCTTTCCCACCATAGTCTCCTTGCACATTGATGCAGTTTTCACATGACTGCAGTGCTGTTACTCCACATACTACTGAAGTGTTTTGGCAATCATAAAACGCCCAGCTAATGATTTAGACTATGCTACTGTAACAATGTGTCTCACTGGGGCCTGTATGAAATGCACTCTGACAAAAAGATGCCAAAATATCGACGAGTTTGCATCCGATGCAGAGCCACCATAAAAAATAAGACGCCAATAAATACCATGAGTAACATTATCGGTGATTATAGTGAGACGGTAAAACCACTAGGGTAGTTTATTATAGAGCTAAACTCCATCAGTCTCTCTCTCATCTATACCCTTGTCAGAAAAGCTGAGTGGATGAATCACTCAGTCTGTTTGTCTGAAAGACTCACGGATTCAAGGCGTAAAATGGAAACTATCATTAGCTATGCTTGGCGGAACCTGTTGAGACGCCGTGATGTTACAACGCTGAATTCTGAAGCACCGGTGAGTGGAGTTTTATGACAGGCCCTTTCTGTGTAATAGCCCCCTGTTCACCGTAACGGTTGGCTTGTCCTTATTTGTGGGGGCAGGATAGCCGTGCAGACAGAGGACAAACTGTCCAAGGTTTAGTACTGTGCCATGTGTGATCCCTAGTCTTCCCACTCCTACTGTGCTCTGTTGGGCTTCTTCCCACCTTGTTGATGAGCTTTACGCTAATTCCCCATACGAGTTGCCTCAGTGCCCACAACACCTGCGGAGAAGACAGGGATATTAAGTCTCTCCGGTGCCATTGTTGACCGTCTGAAGACTCCTCTGGAGCACGGGCTCGTTATTCTCTTTCCTTTACAGTCGGGCATTTTCTTTTTATCTGTTAACTCCTTAACCTTCTTATTTTGAAGTGTGGATTCATTATATAGCATATTAATGAGTCAGAAGTTGCCTGTGAATGCAAAAATGCCTCAAGGAAATCCTTGAAGACACGATGTGGTGTACGGACCGGAGTTTTAAGAATCAAATTAAGTGTCACTCAGTTGAATGATGCAGGCGTACTCGTATAATGCAAGCCGGACTCGTATAATTTCATGCCAATTACTTTTATCATTTCTGCCTGACAAATCTGATTTGCCTCCATGTTTAATCAGTTTCTGTCAATTAGTGAAGACTATGGATTCTATGTTTAGAGACAGATGAGAGCAAGTCACAGCTTTAAATTTGGATTCATTGCATTGTTGGATGCAGACATGATGCACACGCAATCTATTAGTAGGCTAATAAATACAAATAAAAATGCTATTCCTTCCTTGTTTGGCAGACAACACTGATTCAAGAGGGCTAAACCGGGGTGCCAATGGAAAATAGATTCTTATTGGTTTAGACATACACTGAGTGTACAAAACATTAGGAACACCTTCCTAATATTGAGTTGCACCCCTCTCTTTCCCCCTCAGAACAGCCTCAATTCGTTGTGCCATGGACTCTACAAGGTGTTGAAAGCATTCCACAGGGATGCTGACCCATGTTGACTCTATTGCTTCCCACAGTTGTAAGGTTGGCTGGATGTCCTTTGGGTGGTGGACCATTGTTGATAAACACGGGAAACTGTTGAGCATTTTTTTAAATCCAGCAGCGTTGTAGTTCTTTACACAAACCGAGCCTGACGCCTACTACCATACCCCGTTCAAAGGCACTTTTGTCTTGCCCATTCACTCTCTGAATGGCACACAATCCATGTCTCTGCTGTAACCAAGAAGCTTGATCTTGACATCTAGCCACTTAGCTAGCAAGTTAGCATAGCTGGAGTGCTGAGCTGGATTTAATTAGACATCTTATATAGTTATACTTAACGCTATAACAATAAGTAGTGGCGCACACCCTCCCCCCTAAACAGTATTGAAAATCATACCGTCCAGTATATACGGTATATCGCCCAAGTCTATACAGTATCTGTGAGGTTGTACAATAGGTGTTTTGAAATAGATGAACAGCCCCAGTGAGGCCAACGTGAATAAACAATGCCCAGGTAACCAACCACCAGCAGTGTGAAGTCAGGGATGACACAGGCTTGACGTCAGTCGAGGAAAAACCTCTTCATGCGTCATGGACAAAGGCGGTGTCTGTAAAGCTTGATGAGCTTTTGGTGAATGATGCCTTGTTTTAACCCTTGGTATGTTTCAAACCTTTTTATAGTTATATACGTCGCCACAGTGATCTTCTAGGGAATCTCATGGAGGTTAAAGTACTTCAGAATTGACATTTGACCATCAGGGATTACACTCGCTTGTCTTTGCTTTGTTGTCCTTCCTGAAACGTGACCGCCGTGTGAAGCTTTGACCTTGAGAGAAATGAGCTCTCTCACTTGTCAGTGGCAAAACTGTTCTGAACATTCTCCTTATGCGTGGTAGATATGTGGATTTGGGCTTAATGTTGGCATAGTCCTGGTGTGGTAACGATAACGGTCACTCAGGTTTATTGTCTGGCATAAAACTCCATCTGATGTTGAGCCACGATTAGCGGTTTGGCGTTAGCATTTGTCCATGGTCATGGGTCCGTTTTATTGCCTTTCTGTGGATATCCACAGTAGCCCATTGACATGAGGACATTAGACTCAGCCACACAGCTATGAACATCTCCTGGCTTGGCTTTCTTGTGGGGGTTGACACAGAACATGGGCAGCACAATTATTTGTGTGTCCCTAGTCATTTCTTACGCTACGTGTTTATATATTAAAGCGGGAGAGGGCATTTTGTGCATTTATGCTGCAATTGCATGCCCTTGAAATGGTAATCTTGTTATTTTTGGTACACTGCCTAATGTAAAGGATAATGTGTCGTTAGAAACTGAGGCAATCTGAATTCTCCCAGGCTTGTATGGTATTATTCTACATGATTCCCCCCTCCTCTCCCCTGTAACTATTCCCCAGGTCGTTGCTGTAAATGAGAATGTGTTCTCAGTCAACTTACCTGGTGAAATAAATAGTTTTTAAAAAACAACATAAGGATGTAACAAGGGCACTTGTTGATAAAAGCACTCCATCATCCTCCATAGTGGACTTCACTTTTTCAATAAATTAGTCAGGTTCTGTTTTAACATTGTATCTATATGCTTCATTCTGTTGCTGTTATGAATGTGCAAGGAAGATGTACAAAGCCAACGAGTAACCGTTGACTTGACCACAAGAAATTAAAGTATGGATATGGCTTTGAATTTTTCAGGGAGAATTATGATTCATGTTTCTTTTCAGTTTTGTGATAAGAAGGAATATGTACCCTCAGGTCTTGGTGGTTTCAGATTTTAAAGCTGCAATATTTCACTTTCTGGGCGACCCGACCAAAATTCACATTAGAAATGTGTGTTATAGATCTGTCGTTCTCATCGAAAGCAAGTCTTAGGAAGCGGTAGATATATTCTTTATACTCTATTTCTATGCCCCCCGTTCTTAAGTTTCATTTTCGAGTCTTTTACTTTCGGTTTTGTACACTAGCTTCAAACAGCTGAAAAATACAATGTTTTTGGTTATGGAAAAATATTTCACAGCGCTTTAGATGGTACAATGATTCTCTACACTATACTTGCTTGTTTTGTCACATAAACTGAAATTAGGCAAAATATTAGCATTTTAGTAACCTGGAAATGGCGGAGCGATTTCTGTGTATTGCATCTTTAAGTGGAAGATTGGTGAACAGATGCCGTTCCTAGTTTTAGTGCTGCACGCCCAGCAGTCCTCAATCAAAAGGTACAGGGAGATATATTATTACTCATGTTTTCTTCCTCCGCATCACTCACTTGATTTTAAATCTGTATATGTTCAGGGGCCCACGCACAAGAAGTACATTCTGATCGTCTGAATCGCTTTCATCAAGCACAGCCTCTTAAATGAAGTCCCCTGTCACTCCATTAACACAATCCCCTCGTGGTTCAGCCTCCATTACCTTGTTGTTTTTCATCTGAAAGTAAGTGCTGGAAAAGTTCATCATTAAAATCAAAGCTCCATGAAACAAACTTTATTTAAAAAATAAAATAAAATTTGACAACTTTATTAGTGCAGCAATTCTTGGCTTCAGATCAGCTCATTCAGCACCTAACGTCTCCAATGCAACTCTTCCCAATTTGCTGTAAATGAGAATGTGCTCTCAATCAACTTAATTGGTTCAATAAGAGTAAAGCATCATCATCATGATAAGCTAGGTCTGTGACCATAGACCATTCATTTCCGTGAAATCCTCTTACTCCGGTTTCAGTGTTGCCATAATGACCCCTGTTGCCACATCACCCTAGTCTAATCCATCTCAGGCCTCAGGGGATGGAGGACAGGGACGGACAGTGGGTGTCAGTCTGACTGTGGACCAGAGGAGGATGGAGGACAGGGACAGACAGTGGGTGTCAGTCTGACTGTGGACCAGAGGAGGATGGAGGACAGGGACAGACAGTGGGTGTCAGTCTGACTGTGGACCAGAGGAGGATGGAGGACAGGGACAGACAGTGGGTGTCAGTCAGACAGTCAACTCATCCAGTTTAGTCAGGCCTGTAGATCAAGCGGGATTTCAACCTAATCTAGAGATGGCAAAGAGTGATGGGATAGGTTGCCATATCCACAACATGTGTTCTCAAAATGTTCTTAACATTTTTGGTGATGGGCATGTTAATGCAAGTTTTGGAGCGGGAGAGGCTAGAGTCCTGACATCATCATCATGCAACAATGGTGGACCTGGACAACCTCTCTAGCCCATGCATGATTCACGGTGATGCATTCAAAAAGTCCCACATCAAGCCCAAGATCAAGGTTAGCATGTCCTTTGAACCCAGGATGTTAGTTTCAGTCTAACCGAATCCTAATTTTCTGCCTACAAGCAGAGATTACAACACTGTATATATACATAATGACATTTTGAAATGTCTTCATTCTTTTGGAACTTTTGTATGTGTAATATTTACAATTAATTTTTTATTGTTTATTATCTATTTCACTTGCTTTTATCAATGTAAACATATGTTTCCTATGCCAATAAAGCCCTTAAATTGAATTGATATATATGAAGGATGTAAGTGGCCAGCCATATTTTAAGATTTCCCTTCAGCCTTGAGACGAGTTTGCTCAATGACAATATGGATTAGCATTTAAAGACCATTAAAGATCTTCCTGTAATGGGCAGTTTTTACTTTGTAGCCAGGGTTAATTAATTACTACTGCAAAGGTGGCCACTTAATCATTGACAGGAATATTTTAAGGCAAATCAATACCCTTGCAATACTATCCCTCTTGGCTCAGCTACTGTAGTCCCTAATTATCATACAAGTATATTCAAAGTGTCTCTCGCTCTCTCAGGGCTTTGGAAGTGCCCAAATGCATGGTTTTACAAAGGGCATAGTCATGGGGGGGATTTAAGGATACACGGTAGAGCAAAGCGATCCACTTAATCCTTGACACTTTCAGGTTCGGTCACTCCCATCTACGATTGAACAATTCTGGACATTTTCCCAGTTGGATGATGCCCTTCCTACTTATTCCTTAATTATTCTGGGAATTCTTCACCTGGGATTTCTGAAAAACCTGAAATCTAGTTGTAAAATGTAAATGTTCAGTTATGTCGATTTGTCATCCTTCACAGCCTTTCTTCCATTTTATATCCGTTGCTGAGTCTAGACGATACAGGGCATACAAAACCCCCAAGCTGAATAACCATCAAACTGCTCCTCTTCCCAATGCCTTCCTCTGAGCTCGTCCCCAGCTGACTCTGTAGACTCCCGTTGGTTTTTCAGAGCCATCCTTTTGTTCAAATCTGTCAAGTCAGGGAGGCCTCAGTATGTTTAAACAGGAAGCATGGCTGTGTGGAGGCCCCGGGGCCAGAATAAAGAGAGCAATCAGGTTGGCCGGTCTCCCTAATGACTCAACAGCTTGCCGGTAGAAGAGCAGCCCCGGAGGCCTCCACACACTGGCTGGGAGGACTGCTGCGCTGTTGCCAAGGCATCCATCCGCAGCACGTGCAGGGTTCATAGACCTGAGATGAGGTTGTTGTCGGAGGAGCTAGAGCATTGACAAAAATAGGAGTCTGTTGCATTCCAAGTGACGTCTATGGAGTGGCTGTCGGCGTTTGTTCTCATCAGAACATACATTCGTAGTTGCCTGTACAAAGTCTCTCAGGTGTGGGAGAACGCAAACCAATTCCTTGTCAACAGCTGTAATATATGATGAGGCTCCTCATCATTGTACACAAAACCCTGACGGGAAATAAACAGAAGACCGCATGAGAGTAATTAGCCAATCAGGTGACACTGCTAATTAAATCAGACAATAGCACTGCTAACCTATAGCCAGGAGTAGCCCCAAGCACGGAGACCCTAATAGCCAGGAGTAGTCTCACACACACACAGGACGTGGTCTGAGACAATGGGCTTCCTCTCTAACAGAACAGATAAGAAGGTAATTTGGTGCTCAGATACCCAAGGGATGTGGTTTGTGGATAGGATACTCTATCTACAAGCATGTCACAAGTTTTCTGTATGTTGTAGCTAGCGATTGGCTGCTAATTTCACTTTAAGGAGCCATTTTAAAATATATAGGTAACATGGGGTTTGTTTCTATAATGTTTATTTGGACATTGCTAAGGATTATGATGAATATTCATCACTTACACAGTGTACATGTACTTATTGTTATCTCTTCACATGTACTTGTGTAATTAATTATATCTGCCACCAAAAAACAGCACGTCGCCTTGAGGTCAGTGTTTTGAATCCCGGAGGTGACGAGGTGAAAAATCTGTTGCTGTGCCCTTGACCAAGGCACTTAACACCAATTGCTCCAGGGGTGGGGATATGCAAAAAACGAATTTCAATTCCATACTTGTGTAACGGATGTGAAACGGCAAGGGCCGCGGCTTTTGTGGAGCGATGGGTAACGATGCTTCGTGGGTGACTGTTGTTAATGTGTGCAGAGGGTCCCTGGTTCGCGCCCGGGTATGGGTGAGGGGACGGTCTAAATTCATACTGTTACACTTGTACAAGTGGGTAACAGGACAAATACTATATAAATATTGTATAAGCTAAACAGACATTGGGGGGTCTGTAGCAGTCTGTCAACAGCCATTGAAATGTTTATCCAATCCCTTTTCCTTTCACCATCATTAGTTATGGTGTGAAATTGAAAGAATGGGTGTAAATTAACTCAGAAAACAGTATTTTTAGTTTAATCAGAATCCTGCTTCTGGGTGTGGTTTTTTTTTCTGACTGGAATTTCAAGTGACTGCAATTTACAGCTACAGGCTGCATTAACAATGCAAGCCAGCCCAGCGTTTTAAACTCCACGCTTAGAAGCAATTTATTGAACTGGAAGATATTTGCCTCAAGGCTCCATCTCTGACAGGAAACATTTCCTTATAAGGATGTGAGTCTACCCCCCCCCCTCATTTTATATGCAATTTAGAACATTATTTTATCCAAAGGCACAGTAGGGAGTGCGTACATTTTTGTATGTGTGGCCCCAGCAGGAATCAAACCTGCGATCCTGACATTTTGAAAGTGCCATGCTCTACCAGTTGAACCACATGGGACCACATCACCATGATGTTTAATTTGTTATAGTACCATCCGTCATCGTTGTGTAGTCCCACGTCAGCCAACGTCAGTTTCCCTCCCCTGTAGACATGGGCCTAGCTGTGGTGATATTAATCATCTGACAACACACACACAGAGAGGCACACCTAGCCTGCTGGTCATCTGTCCTCACCAGATGCACACACTGCCAAACACACACAGGGAACTGGTCCATCAGAGGAGAGGGTGGTCTTGCTGCACAAACAGTGACAGGGTTGTGTGTGTGTTCCCTCCCAAAGCATTCCCTTAAAACAAACCCTAATGGATCAGTGATGATTACCACGCCAACATTGTTGTAAGCGTCGACGAGTCAGGCCGTGTCTTTCCAGATTATTCTTCTTTTTTTTTGACAGGACACTCAACCAAGCGTTGTGAAAACATCCTCATTAAAAGTTTGATGCCGTAGCTCTGTCCGTTCCATAATGGCCAGTCACACTTTGTTATATATGTCACGTTTTATTACCTGCGTCCCAAATTTCACCCTATTCCCTATACAGATCCCTGGTCAAAGTATTGAACTATGTAGGGAATAGGGTGCCTTTTGGGACTCTGCCTTTGTCAGCACCCCTTACTTTGTTTGATTAATGATCCCAGTCGTTAGCCAAAAGCTGCAAGAAACCCTCTGCTCACCATTTGTTGAAACGTCTGTCTGGCATTGGGAGGGAGTCTAGCACTATGTTTTAATAAATTGTTCAGGTCATTAAGAGTCTCTTGATAATCCAACATTCTTTTGATAAGAAATAGACGCATAGAGATTCAGTTGATGGTAATGGTGGTGGTTGTTGTATTAAATGGCAGCATGGATATCAGTTGGTGGTAATGGGGGTGGTTGTTGTATTAAATGGCGGCATAGATATCAGTTGATGGTAATGGGGGTGGTTGTTGTATTAAATGGCAGCATGGATATCAGTTGGTGGTAATGGGGGTGGTTGTTGTATTAAATGGCGGCATAGATATCAGTTGATGGTAATGGGGGTGGTTGTTGTATTAAATGGCGGCATAGATATCAGTTAATGGTGGTGGTTGTTGTATTAAATGGCAGCATAGATATCAGTTGATGGTAATGGGGGTGGTTGTTGTATTAAATGGCAGCATAGATATCAGTTGATGATAATGGGGGTGGTTGTTGTATTAAATGGCAGCATGGAGATCAGTTGATGGTAATGGGGGTGGTTGTTGTATTAAATGGCAGCATAGATATCAGTTGATGGTAATGATTTTGCAGCCATACTCGGGGCAGACATAATGATCAATCTATGCAAAAGGAAGCATCCTTGACAGCAGAAACATTTATAGAATATTGATTTCAACCAATTTAGTAACGCCATTAATGTGGAAACAAGATTGTTGCTCTAACATTTTGCTCTTTCAGCCTTCTAGCTGAAAATCCATTTCCATGAGAGAATAAGTTATTTTCATAAAGTATTGGTCTTAACGTTTTAACGTTTCTTAAAGGCCCAGTGCAGTCAAAAACGTGATTCTCTGTGTTTTAAAAATATTTCCACACAGAGGTTGTGATAGTCATGTGAAAATTATGATAATGCCTTTTAATGTAAGAGCTGGTTGAAAAGACCACCTGAAATGTCAGCCTGTTTTGGTGTGAGGGAGTTTTGATCTTCACGGTGACATCACCGTGCGGTGAATTAGTTAATAGACCAATAAGAAAGAGTTCCAAACCTCTCTGCCAATAACAGCTGGTTTTCAGTTTCCCCACTCAGACCAATCCCAGACAGTCCTAGATAAATTCTTGCTTGAGAAATTGCTCTTTGTTAAGAAGCCAATTTTGTTTATTTTTGACGATTTTAATTGAAAACTTTTTTAAAAATGTCTAAAACCCAGCCTTGATTTCAACTATATACTACATGTACCTGCATCATTGTAGTTAAACATCTATTTCCAGTTGTACTCTGCTCTGTACTTCTATTTACTCAACACTAGAGCTAGGACGATCAACCCTAAATTACTGATACCGACCACCACTTATCGCGGACATTTGCAGATATTGTTCACTACGATAAATAGCCTTCAGTAGAGTTTATGTGACGTTTTGAAATGAAGTAAGTTTGCTAATATGGGTGATTTTGTTAATGGGACAATTTGGTAGCTACAACCATCAAACCAGTAGTAGTAGTTTTAAGGGTCATATAAAAACTAACTGTGGTGCACGTTAATGTTGTTGTAAACGTATCGTGATAATTTAGTCAACTTATCGGGATATGGATTTTTGTCCATATCGCCCAGCTCTCTTGTCAAACTATGATCCATGAGGCTGTTGGGATGCTCTTATCAACATGACAAAACAGCCTACATGATTAATCTTAATTTTGGGCCCAGTTTGTGTATGTGTAAAATTATGATCTGTTACATACTGTATGTTACAGCTTATTTTGCGTGATGTTATAGCTCATGTTCAGTGTTTTCAAATGATCAGAGCACAGTCTTACATAGTGTAGTAGGCAAGGGTAGTGTGGCACTATGTTCTCTGTGTCTGAGGTGACCGAGTTCTAACCTCTGGTGTCGTCCCTGAGGTGATGAGACAGAGGTCCACTGGCGCAATGCATTATGGTCTGTCCTTGATCACACTTAGGGGAAACTGCCCTCTCAGACAATGTCCGCCGCAGTGGACTGCTTGGTCGGCAAAAATCCACCACTAGCTTGCCGTTGGCTCTATACCGTTATGCGTCTCTGCTTCCCGGTTTTGGGTTTCTTATTCACCAGCAAAAATAAATAAAAATGAAATGGAACTGAATCGATCTCCTCCACTGCCTGCTTCCATCAGACACGATGGGGAAAAAACATGCAGCTTCAGCTCTCCAGCATTGTAACTAAATACCCCTCGTTAAAAATAGCCTCTACCGCCCTCTTCTCTCATTAAGCCTCTGCTGCAATATGAACAATATTTCATACCCTGTTTCTCCCTGTTTTGACACTGGATTAAGCCTCTGCAAGTAAGGAGTGTGGTTACTGGTGACTGATTTGTACTGAATATTTACCGTTGTATTCAATATGTTCTGATACATTTTAGATAACAATGCAGACTTTTTTTGCTGATTAAATCACTGGCAGTAATGGGGTTTGTATCGATAGCTGGGTGACATTTTGAAAGGTCCCAAATAAAAGCTGAAAGGGTCAATAATGGGGAATCAGATTTTTTCCCCTCAGACTGGGAAATGACTCATATCTAACTGAGGAATCGTAGGTCGGCCAAGTTGTCTGTCTTGTAGTTGCAGTGCTGAAAATGTTTCAAACCTTCAATTAGAAACTGCCCCACGGTTTGGCCCCTGAAAGTTGGTGGGTTAAAAAAAAGTGAATGTTTTCTGAGGGTCATATTGTTGGAATGGTTGGCATTAATGAAGGGTAATAAGGCAAATTGTATCAACATTTATGCACTTGTTATTGTTTTAGTAGACTTGCCTACTTGAATGTTAAGTGTCCTATTCTTTTTTTTTTTTTGTGTGTCTTATTTCATCCATAATGTAATTGCATCATCTCTGTGAGGAGATTTGTCATAGACTGTAGCTAATATATCTGTATGCAGAGGGGAGCATGCATTCCTTTCTTTTACAATGAACAGGAGGTTTCAGACACTTGATTGATGTTCTGCTCCTATTGACGCATGCAGTAGACTTCATGGTGGCATAGCAAGTCATTTGATCTGGGGAAGATAAGAAATATGTTGCATTGTCAATTATTCAACCAGTGGTATTTGTTTACTGGTAGACAGCAGTGTGGCCCCTAGAGATTTAACTGTAATGTCTCTCGGTATAACATGTTACCTGATGGGGTCTGTGACCTATGAAATCATGACGTCATCTCAATAATAATGTACGAGTTAACTCGATTGTCTGTCAGGAAGGAGACGCCGGAATAGCCAATGGGCCCTAAACTGTTCACATTGGCATTCGGGTCACGATCTGCTTACCATTGGATGGGGAACGCGTGAGTAAAAGACATCAGGGCGGGGAGGGTTTTTAAAAGGAGGAAATATGTGCAGCAATGCTCACCTCGTCTGGCTGGAATTAACCAGTATGAAAAAGTGGTCGTTAAGCAGACAATTAGTATGTGAAGACACATTCCTTCTGCCCTTATGGTGCTGGAGAGGCTCTGAGACCAGGTTTGAGTTTTTTTTTTTTTTAACCATATTTTTTCTACCCTGCTCACCGTCAGGCTGATGACGAGAGTATGTGTCCATGGCAGGAAGAATACCTGTTTGTCACAAACACAATCTCGCTCTGGCAGGTGTCTGGATTACGCTTTGCATATTTGTTTTGCGAGAGGCGAGAACTCATTCCACCCCTCAGTCATTGAGCTCTGTGACATCTTTAAAATGCTTATGGACTTTAAAGGAGTGCAGCCTGGTGAGGAGCGGTAGTGGGGAGAGGCATTAGAGACCTCCAGCAGACAGGGTTTAGAACTCCAACCTATTGATCTACTGGGACAGCACTGGTCAGAGCTGCTCCGATGGGCAGAAGAGTGGAAATGAGTCGCCACATTTCGAGACTTTTCAGAAACATCACAGGTGAGCTCAGGGGCTCGAACTCCAATGCTTGTTTATTGAAGATAAGATTAGCATTCTGAAATGCTTGTAGAAGTTTTGTAAATTACAGGTGAAAGTAATTAGGGTTAAAGTAATTAGATAGAAAGTAATGCAATCTTGAGTTAGGCTTTTTCTCTTGATAACATTTATTCAGGTCTTATTCATGTTTGTTATATCGCAGCTTTTAGTGTCTGCTGTTTTATTGTTGCATTTTTCAACTTTATAGGAAGTTTATGCTAGTTGGTTTTCATGTCTTACATCATTGCTTTGGGACTTGTCTCCCGCTATTGGGCTCATGAATAGAACATTAATATTTGAGTTGTTGAAGTGATCACTATACCGAAAGAGGTGTTTTTTGTTGTAAAGATTTGCGTTCATATGTATAACTTTGTTATAAAGGTGTTGTGTGCTAGAGCTTTTTGCAGATATATTCACTGTCAAGGATGTGGCTGTAGTCAATGAGCACATCCCGTCTGCGTGAGCTTCTAATGTTTCATTTACTATGTCTCATCCTCTTCCCAGTCATTTTCTATTCTGCTGCAACGAAGGGCACAGGTATACATCGTGGTACATGGTAGCTTTGTGCTAAGAGCTAGTGGTCAGCTGATCACCCCCCAGGGGTCCACTAGAAGTCCCTTTCTCTCCCACTAATCACCCCCTGGTATTTTCCTGCAGCTGTCACCAGCACCACCCCTGCGGTGAAGACCTCCAGTCATGTGACGGCCTGCAGCGACAGCGAGAAGAACTACTGCGTGAACGGAGGGGAGTGCTTCACTCTGGAGGTCACCCCCGGCAGCACCAAGTTCCTCTGCAGGTAGAGCATGATGAAACACGATACCGTTCGCACCCACACTACACACTGGATACTATGCCGTCTGTGTTTGAATTCCTGATGGCGTATAGCTGTTTTTCCCTCCTATTTAAACAGACTGACTGTGCTTCCTCATAATGCGTCGAACACAGCATCCACACCACACTAGATACTATGCTGACAATGTTTGACATGATGTTTGATACAATTCCTGATGGCTTATTGCTGCTATTTCCTCATATTTAACTGTGCTCCCACATGTTGGATGGTTCTAGAAGTTTGACAAGTGCTGACTTCAGAACGCTACTATACTGTTATATGGCAAAAAGTAGCGTACGGTAGATGCTGTCATAACATTTAATATCATTTTTGAAGTGAGAATCCTGTTGTTGTCAAGATGCATTAAGTAATGCCTGATATGATACCAGAGGTTTGGTGCCATTTAGGCCCCTGCGGCGCTAAGTTTAATTTTAGAGCTCTATCACCAGCTCTGTGGGGAAAACGGAGCCTGGCAACATCAAACACTGCCTCGTCTTCATCGGGAAATCGGAGGAAAGTTGCCAGGTGTTTTTACAGTAAAGCCGAGGTGTCGGCTGAATTTGGGGGGAGGTGTGTGAGCTTTTAGTGCTTTAAGTTTTTTTACGTTTTTTGTATAATCTAACAAAACAAATAACGGTTTTTGGTTTCGATTGTATTTTTGTCCATATTAAATGCATTATGAAATAATAACATTCAAATGATTTTAGAGCTTCCCTTAGCTATTACCTGCCTTTTACTGACGCTGACAATGGGTTGAAACCATTAATAAGAGCCCCATGATGGTAGTGATTGTCCATTATGTATTCACATGACCTACTTTACTTAAATAAAATATTTAAAATAGTCTATATTACTAGGTTTTATTTGACGACTTTTCTTTTTAATTCCTTAAAATCATCATGTCATCTCTGCTCAGCCAGCCAGCCAACCATCTAGCGTTCTCTGTGCTCCCCATTGAACAAGTCATCCTATTTAGCTAGGCTAGTAGTAGCTAGCTAGCTGGCTGATTTTTAAATAATTTTACTAGTTCTTCAAAGTAGATGAGATACTTTTAAGACTGCTTATTACCTTACTTATTATCTTGCTTACTACCTCATCTACTACATCTATCCCTCTCGCTATCTATCAGGTAGATACCTCACCAACTGTATCTATCCGTCTGGTCGTTGTTGCTGATTCCTTTCTCATGCAGTCTTCCACAGTAAGGTCTGTGTGTATATGTGCCTCTGTCCGTAGGTGGAAAGAACAGTTGCAATGTATTATGGTCATTGTATTTAATGACCACGTTTCTGCGCTAAACTAGGTTGAATATTTGCCTAATGAAAACTACAAAATCAGCCCAGCGTGATTGTTTTGTCTCATTTTTTAAAATTTGTACTGTATGTTATTCTCGTAATTTTTTTGCTGGGAGAGCAGAACAGGTGGAGGCCCCGGGACTTATCCACAGCCGCCTCTGCATGTCTACATTATTAATGTAGGCTCCTGTCATCGCCCGACTACCACGCTCCAGTTCAGAACCCACAATTTATGTTGTATTTATTTATGAGATCTTTCCATCTTCTGCTCCATTTTCTTGTCCTCATTGGAACCAGTGCGCGTAGACCTTGGTCATGTTCATCGGGCATCAAACGGAGCAAAACTGACTGAAACCGTGAGGGACTACTTGTACTTGTCCAATAAGACTACTTGTACTTGTCCAATCATTTCAGTTTTCTGTTGCGAGACGTTTTGAAACGTTTTCCGTCGAGTGCCTTACTGAACATTACCTGTGCTGACATTGTGCTTCTGTTAGCTTCAACCGTGTCCTAACATTGATTTATTCTCCAGGATAGCACTCTTGTTTTCAAGGGTGTATTTCAGCCCTGATCTGAGCGATAGAGCCTACAAGAGACCGAGGGAGCTTTCTCAGTGCTAGAAGACTATCCCCCCCCCATGTGCCTTCAGCCTCAGACTGTCAGTCTGAGAGCTTGGTGGCCCCAACAGAGCTTAGGCCCTTGAATCATCCCGGGCAGCATAAACTGGCCTTGTGACATGCACTGTACACACTCGGTATGCGAGGCAACGGCATACATCCGAGAACCACCTCTCTGCAGTCCTGTCCACATTCTCCATCATCGTCATTCATATGAAATCTGAGGGTTAAAAAGATGTATTATCCGGACAAATTTAACAGGAAGGTATTGAAGTAGTGTAGGCTGCATCACAGGCTGCACCACAGGCTGCACCACAGGCTGCACCACAGGCTGCATCACAGGCTGCATCACAGGCTGCACCACATCCGGATGTGATTGGTAGTCCCATAGGGCGGCACACATTTGGCCCAGCGTCGTCCGGGTAGGCCGTCATTGTAAATAAGAATTTGTTCTTAACTGACTTGCCTAGTTAAATAAATAAAAGTACTCTGGTCTGACGTCACTTCTAGCAAAGTGGGTGGCCCCGTAACAAGCATTCAGAGGCCCACTCTGCACAATTATCCAGTCACTATGATCATTTTTATCAACAGCATCTCACAATTGATCTTTTACGTCTTTTACATTTGAGGTTAGAACATTCAGTCGTTTTCAAAAGACATGCTGAGATGGTGATGCTGCATAGTGTCTTTCAACTGTGGCCCTACTCATTACACCTCATGGTTTTACCACTTCCCTTATAGCAGCAAATGCATGGAGGAGGGAAATATTACTGCAGCTCCTCTAAGTGCCTGACACAAGGCTTGACATTGCCAAGGATACACTTTGGCTCTGGGCCATCCAATACATAAGACTCTTACCATCCACCGCCAGATTGAGTTTCCTCTTAAATACTTCAGTGACTAAGCACAAATATGCTTCTGTCTCCAACGGCTTTTGTATCCTTTAAGTAAGCCATGCAGATCGCTATCACTGGAGGGAGGGGAGAAAAAAACCTGTCTTCCTCCCCAATTCAGACGTTATGGATCCTTAGAGTTATTTCTATCTGAGGAAAAAACCTGTCTGACAGGGTCACCGGGGAGCCCGATTTCGCTGAAGCCTGAACAGGCGGAGCAGGGATTCTCTAGCAGGCACACAGCGTGGGAGGGTCAGAACATCATGGAAGCAGCGATCTATATCCTAATCCGCTCCTCCATTATTTATAGCAAATTAAATAGATATAGCCAATATGAATGTGACCATGGCCATTCAATTCTAATAACGTCCTCATGATGCTGTTGTCATGGGCTGGCCTTGTCAAAATCTCCCTTTTCAAATTATTGAACTACACTGAACAAAAAAATTAAGGCAACATGCAACAATTTCAATGATTTTACTGAGTTACAGTTCATATAAGAAAATCAGTCAATTGAAATAAATATTATGGCCTAATTTATATGGTTTTCACCTGCCTGGGCAGGGGCACAGCCTGGGTGGGCCTGGGAGGGCATAGGCCCACCCACTGGGGAGCCAGGCCCAGCCAATCAGAATTTGTTTTTCCCCACAAAAGGGCTTTATTACAGACAGAAATACTCAGTTTCCTCAGCTGTCCAGGTGGCTGCACGCAGGTGAAGAAACCGGATGTTGAGGTCCTGGGAAGGTGGTCTATGGTTGTGAGGCCGGTTGGACGTACTGCCCAATTCTCTAAAATGACATTTGAGGCAGTTTATGGTAGAGAAATGAACATTTAATTCTCTGGCAACAGCTCTGGTGGACATTCTTGCAGTCAGCATGCCAATGGCACACTCCCTCAACTGGAGACATCTGTGAAATTGTGTTGTGTGACAAACTGCACATTTTAGAGTGGCCTGATATTGTTCCCAGCACAAGGTGCACCTGAGTAATGATCATGTAGTTTAATCAGCTTCTTGATATGCCACACCTGTCAGGTGGATGGATTATCTTGAGAAATGCTCACCAACGGGGATGTAAACACATTTGTGCACAAAATTTGAGAGAAATAAGCGTTTTGTGTATATTGGAACATTTCTGGGATATTTTATTTCAGCTCATGAAACATGGGACCAACACTTTACATGTTGCATTTATATTTTTGTTCGGTGTAGATTTCCACTGGGGAGACCGATTTATCTTGCAGCTCATTCAGGACTCCCATTCAAGTGCATTTAGGATACATGCCACACAATATTCAGGGATTTTACAGGTACTGGACCTAAAAACAGTCACTGAACTCTGTTATGTGCATACATACCAGCTACAACTATCAGTTCCCTTCTATTTCTCATCCCTCTCTCCTCTCTATTGCCCCTTTTTCTTTCTGTGTTTCTGAGAGAAAGGGCTTGCTCAGCCAGCTGCTGAGACCATGGAAGAGCCGAGGCACAGCTGGACTGGCTTGTTGGAGTCTCTCTATCTATCTCACGCCACAATCTCTTCTTTAGCAGGGCTTTACTCAGCCTCCTGTTCTGTCATCAGTCACCAGATCGCCAGCTGAAAAGTCTTCGTTCAGAATCAACCAGTGTTCGCCCCCCAAAACAACACTTTAATGCTCAGTACACAATCTGAACTTACAAATGAAGTTTAGAAAAAGGCCATTTTTTTCTTTTCTTCTAAAAACGCATCATTGGACAGGATGTTGTCATTTTTTTATTAGCAAAGTCACTAGTGATTTAGATTGTATTGAAAGGCTTAATTTGTTCATGTGCCGCCACTTGGTAGACGTTACATCAGGCACAGGGTGGTGCCACCCATGTCTTATTGATGCCTCTGTCTGAAGTGGTTTACTGGTGTCTTAGTCATCCAACCTAACACTATTGAGGTAATAACAAAGGGTACATCTGAAGCACTATAGCTACTGTGTTTTACACAAATGTACTCCATATCGGGGGGTGACAGGTAGCCTAGCAGTTAAGAGCTTTGGGCCAGTAACCGACAGTTCGCTGGTTCCAATTCCCGAGCCGAATAGGTGAAAAATCTGTCTGTGCCCTTGAGCAAGGCACTTAACCTGAATTGTTCCTGTAAGTGGCTCTGGATAAGAGTGTCTGCTAAAGGAACAACATTTTAAATGTATAAGCAGAAGTAGACAATATGAACAGGTAAGTCATTGGAAGTGCTGGATTGGAACTGGATTCCATGCATTTGTGTTTCCGTGCATTTGTTTTTGCGTGTGTTTCATCTGTGTACTGTGTCAGTGCTGTGTTGTGTTGTGCGTCTCACTCCCTCTCTGCCCCCCCCAGGTGCTTAACGGGATACACTGGGAATCGATGTCAAGCCACTGTGCCTGTGAGAGTCAGAAACCCAAAACGTATGTGCATTCAAGTGAACCCAGCCACACGTGTCATCTCTGGTGTTTCATCCCTGTTCCAACGTTCCAATCACTGTCCCTCCAAGAGCCAGACGGCCAATCCATCCGTCCCAACGATTCGTTTAGGACAGGTGTGTGTGGAGTGGAGAGGCCTACAGATTACTAATAGAGACACACACACTTTGATCCTGACTCAAATTCTCATCCGCTTCTGTGCTGATGCCTTTCTAAATTTATCGAAAGAGGTTGATAATGAGACAAATATTCGGGCATTGTGTCCACGGCTAATTGTAACTCATTCAATCTCCCTGGAATCAGAAATCACAAGCTAAACATTTGCTGAAATTCGAGGCCTGTTGAATAAGACATTGATTGGGACTTTTCTCTCAAGTACGTATGTTTTTCGCAAACATGACTGATGGCGATGTTTGCGAGACATATGGGTGGTCCTGACAACACCAGCGATGCGCGTGGGTCTTCCGTAGATCTGGTGTAAACTCATCTTCTCTTCTCTCTTCTGTCTGTCACTCTTTTGTTTCCCTCTCAGGTGTCCAAATGAATTTACTGGTGATCGCTGCCAAAACTACGTAATGGCCAGTTTCTACAGTACGTCTATTTCCTCTTCCTGTCTGTGCTTTTGATTGGAGCATGCTCAATCAGCGCTACTTCCTGTTGCTTCGTTTTCCTCTCAGGTTCTTTAGACAGACTTTTAGGTTTTTGTGTTTTTTATTATGTTGTATGTATCCCATACCTGCATGATAAGAGGTTTTTGGCTTGTTTTGTTGACTTGGATGTCATTTGAAACCGTTTGAAGCGTTGTAGTTAACTGATGTTGTGTTCGTTATGTCACTCAAAATTATAGAAGAAGGAAAGTGAAAATCAAACTGTATATTCAGCTTTCCAAACGGGGACCTTCAAATATGAGGCAGGGGACAGTAGTGTAGTTTGCAATATTTAAAAAGCTCTGTAGTTGATACTCATTGCCTATGACTGGGACCAATCTAAATAAGATATCAAGTTTGAGTTGATCTTTAACAAGGCAATATGTTTTCTTCCCTGAAGAGCAATAACACTTATGGTAGGTGTGTGGGGGTCATTGTGGATTATGGAGGCACTGTAAAGAACTAAACAGACCCTGTTAAAGAGACCTCTTTGATGTCATGGAGAGGCCAAGAGGGAGATGAATGGCAGCTGCCCAGGCACTGGGTCCCAGTGCACTTTATCACTCTGACTAACCCACTCACCTTACAGCCCAGTAGCCTCAAAATTACCAGAGGTTACCTGGCAAAACAGCAAACAACCATGCTTTCATCTCCAAGGCAGAAGGAAAGAAATCTTCCCATTGAGATGTAAATGTAACTCGCGGCATGGAGGAACACAGTTATATTTTGGGTCTCCCTGAGATGTCAGCTAGTGTATTGGAGGCGCTAATTAAAGGAATGCTGCTGTTGCTATCTGTTCGTTTCATCGTCGTAGCCCACTCCTCCTCCTCCCATTCATCGTCGTAGCCCACTCCTCCTCCTCCCAGTCGGTAGGTTTTATCTAGCCAGGGACAAACGCCCTGTCTGGAGCTACAGTGGTGGCACGCTGCCAGCTATGCAACAAGAGACCCTTACTGCTGCAGAGGAGGAGGAGGGATGCTGGGGGCGTTGTATAACACGAGAAAGGAAGCTCTATCCTTGACGATCAGGAAGTATTCTCCACATGGGTGGGCGGGGGCTTTAATATAATATTTAACATTAATACTTTAATGTCTCTGTATGGCTGTTGCCAAAACAGTCCATTTTTGATATATTTTTACGTTCGCTGTGTGAACGCAGCAGAGGTTGGAGAGGACAGATGTGAAGACTGACTCGTCAGCAGTTCATACGAGCTGAGACCTTTATTTACACTTCGTCTCCTGACAAGGTCTGCTGTGGGACGCTGGCATGCTACTCAAAATGGAGGCATTTGTGGCGCCCACTTAGTCTGTTTAGAGCAGTCTTTAGGGAAGAGTCTTTTGCCTCGTATTTGACTCAGCGAGAGTAGTTGAGGGTGTTGTTGGTATTGATAGTACTCTACTCTCCTGAGGGCTGACGGTTACCTATGACCATATAGTGAAAGTTACAGACCCTATGCAACTCGGTCAGCGGTCATACTATAGTGAAAGCAGGACTTTGATATTGGTAAACAACTAGATGAGTCATTGAATTGAAAATATAGTGGTTGTTATTGTTGTCGCGCACAATGTTTAAGTAAAGAACATGCGTAGGTTACCACAGAACATGCTTGTAACCTACTGCCTGATTAATTATGACAATATTTTGCCTAATATGACAATGTTTAAGTAAAGAACATGCGTAGGTTACCACAGAACATGCTTGTAACCTACTGCCTGATTAATTATGACAATATTTTGCCTAATATGACAATGTTTAAGTAAAGAACATGCGTAGGTTACCACAGAACATGCTTGTAACCTACTGCCTGATTAATTATGACAATATTTTGCCTAATATGACAATGTTTAAGTAAAGAACATGCGTAGGTTACCACAGAACATGCTTGTAACCTACTGCCTGATTAATTATGACAATATTTTGCCTAATATGACAATGTTTAAGTAAAGAACATGCGTAGGTTACCACAGAACATGCTTGTAACCTACTGCCTGATTAATTATGACAATATTTTGCCTAATATGACAATGTTTAAGTAAAGAACATGCGTAGGTTACCACAGAACATGCTTGTAACCTACTGCCTGATTAATTATGACAATATTTTGCCTAATATGACAATGTTTTGTCACATGAGCATAATGCAACTAAATCTAATCCCATTTATAACCCAGGATAAGGTAAAGTATTGGCAGAATTGCAATACATTTTTCAGAGCAGTGTTACTGGGCCAGTCATATGAAAGGTGCCTTGGAGCTTCTAAGCTGGGGGTTCACAAGTCAAACGCAATCAATAGAGCCAACATGACAAAGGGCGCTGCTCACATACAGACCAGTCATCACGTTGTTTATGTTTTGCATTGTTTTTTAAAAGATAAACAAGACAAGAATTACTCAAGAATAAATATGCATTCTCTTCCTATACTAAGTTTTATAATGAAATTGTACCTCCTTCGATAGCACAGCTATTAACTAAATAACAGCATGTTAAGATAATTGTAACCTAAAGAAAGAATCGGAAGTACATCACAGTAAGTTTGTAAACCCTAACAATGAAATAATAGATCCTTTACATCAAGGATGTTCAAGTCAGTGGATGAAGTTATCTAAAGGCACATTTTAACCATGGCTTTTACTGCTGTTGAGCCAATGTCCAGTTACACCGTTGAACGCTCTGCTCTTTTTCTATAGCAAAGAGTTGTATTTGATGTTGGTCACTAGGATATGTTATGCATTATTACGTTTAAAATGGTCTTTTTTTTCTTATTTGTTCATTCCTGGAAACATATTTAACAGGCATGGCTGTTGATCCGAGTAATGACAATTGAGAATTTGGTATGACTAATATTGACTTTGTAGGGAATGGAAACAGTGCATGGTCCTCGCACAGCATGAGGTAGTGTTTTACCGGTGAGCGACAAGTGCCCTAACTAGTGCCCCTTAACCTACCGAATTGACGTGTAGTGACATTACCATTGATAATGCAAGCAACGTGATGTTTGCATGCGCATGCCACTGGACTGAGAAAGTACATCTCACCTTAGCGATTAGCAGATGGATACATTTGAATGCATTTTTGACGAACTCGGTATTCAATGGGTTTAGGTTTTTGATCACTTTTCGTAGTTGTGGTAAAATCTTCTTAACACTTGTAAGTGTCTAATAGAATGGATAATCACATAATATACTTTAAATATAAGTACAGTACACTTAAGCCTTTTGTCCTTTAAGGAAAAGTTTACTTTGTAAAAAAATATATATATATATATATATTTTTTTAATGTAAATGGTATGTTATAGAAGTGTCCAGACACTTTTTTTCGGGGCAATTTTCACTTGGTTTTTGACAAACTTACCCCACCAGCCATTGACTTCCTCAGGCTCGTTCTTGAGTGTCAGGGCAGCGATTAAAAACATTTAACAAAGTTGAAGTGTCTGGACACTTCTTTCTACATAACATGGCCATTTACATCAATTCTGATCATACTGTAGGTTTCCTCTAAGATGATTCTAGAATGATTCTACGTGATGAAAGAGTTGGGTATTATGCACCACTTTGATCTCCCCATTCAGTTCTCTGTAGAAACACTGATTAGCCATTTGATGAGCAATATAGTTCTGAATAACACCTCGTCTGAAAAATACCTCTTCTCTTTTCTTTTTGTCACCTTTCTGCATTGGCAGAACATCTTGGGATTGAATTTATGGGTATGGATCGTTCCTTCCTCTTTAGTTTGCAAATGTAGGATTAGAAGCTTGAGCCTGCCCCTCCCCAACTTCAGCCAGTTTCCTTGTGCCAATGAAGGGATCATACAGGCATAACATAGCATATTTGTTATATAATGATAAACACACATATACATTGCAATATGTAGCTCAAATATGCTAATGACACCTTCAATTATACTTTTTGGGAAACCTCAATGTGATAGCATATAGTCGAATTAACCCGCACACATACAAACTAAGTAGGTCCTAAAATGACCACCACACATATTAAGTCCTACAATGACCACCATAAACTCACATTCGACTCATACAAGCATCTGAACTACAGTACACTATCTCTTGTGACTGTGTAAGACACACATTTATATAAGCTAGGTGGCCAGAGAGGCTGCAGTGTGGTTATACTGTATGATCAGATTCCCTTCAACTCTTGCTTCTGCCGTTACCCTGAACCCTCCTCTCTTCCACCCAGTGTTTAGCATGTCATGCCAAATACACTGACGGCATCCTCCCTCGCTACCCCTTTCATTTCATCTCTTTCCTTCCGGTCTTCCTATTTCCTACTGTACCATGTGGATGTATGTATGTGTCCGTCACCCCAACTGTGTCCCCTTTTGTTCTCCTGTCATCTCATGGTTCCTACCCTTGTCTCATCAGTGATGGCAGTTTTTGCTGTGTCTTTTTTAAATGATGTTGATGTTAACTCTGAACAATTGAAAAATGATTGTTTTTCATTTAAAAGACTGCTTGTTTGTAGCATAATTTGTTCACAGGACACCTAATACCTCAGCAAACCAACCATATCTTTTAAATAGGAGTATAGTATGAACTAGGTGCGATAACGGAACAGTTCGTATAATTATACACTGAACAAAAATATAACCGCAACGTGCAACAATTTCATCTATTTTATGTATATGCATATGTCAGAAATGATCCATTTAAATAAATGCATTAGGTCCTAATCTATGGCTTTCAGATACAAAAACAATGGTCCTCAGGATCTCGTTACGGTATTTTTGTGCATTCAAATTGCCATCGATAAAATACAATTGTGTTAGTTGTCCGTAGCTTATGCCCATACCATAACCCCAGCGCCACCATGGGGCACTCTGTTCACAACGTTGACATCAGCAAACTGCTCACCCACACGACACCATACACGCTGTCTGTGATTGTGAGGCCAGTTGGACGTACTGCCAAACTTTCTAAAACGACTGAGAAATTAACATTAAATCCTCTGGCAACAGCTTTGGTGGACATTCCTGCAGTCAGCATGCCAAGTGTGGCATTGTGTTGTGTGACATAACTGCACATTTTAGTGGTTGTGTAATGATAATTTTTGTTGTATTTTACCTCCTATTTCTCCCAATTTCAATTACACAGCCACTAAAATGTGCAGTTTTATCACACAAAAATGCCACATTGGCAGGAATGTCCACCAAAGGGAAAAGTCGAGTCCTCCACCAAACTGTGCACCTTAACAACCGCCGCTTAACCTGGAAGCCAGCCTCATCAATGTGTCTGAGAAAGCACTGTTCAACTGAAGTCAGCCTGCAGGCTCCCGGTCCGCCACAAGGAGTCGCTAGAGCACAATGAGCCAAGTAAAGCCCCCCTGGCCAAACCCGGGCGACAATTGTGCACCGCCCTATGGGACTCCCGGTCACTGCCTGGGATCGAACCTGGGTCTGTAGTGACGCCTCAACCACTATGTTGCAGTGCCTTAAACCGCTGCGCCACTCGAGAGGCCATTCTGCTGTTAAATCAGCTTCTTAATATTCCACACCTGTCAGGTGGATGGATTATCTTGACAAAGGAGAAATGCTCACTAACAGGGATGTAAGCAAATTTGTGCACAACATTTTTTGAGAAATAAACTTTTAATGCATTTGGAACATTTCTGGAATCTTTTATTTCCGCTCATGAAACATGGGACCAGCAATTTACTTGTTGCGTTTATATTTTTGTTTAGTGTAAATTTCATTTGATCCCCTAATCTAGTCAACCTGTAACCTCATACCTGTGAAAAGATTTAAATGCAAATATTCCATAATTCCAAGCGTTGGGTCCTGTGAACAAACAATGCTGCACTGTTTGCAATATTAGAATATTAACATTTTACATCGGAGTGATTTTAACTGTTTGATGAATGACTATCTTTTATATATATATGCATCTGTTGTATTAGTAACACGTGGGCTGGTTAGAATACATTACAGAGAATGCATATTCTGTGGTTTGCCTGGTCATGATTACTGAGCCCGACCTTGAACTAACACTTCCTGGCATTCCGACTGGACTCCGACTCAGCAGAACTGCCTCCTCCGATCAATGCATTACATTTCCACTGTCTCGGTTTTCAACCAACGCCCACTAATACAATGTTAAATCTGGGGGCATGTTCAGAACCCAAACGTTGGTGGACGTTGCAGATAGAAATGCCACGAGTAGAGCCAACTTGATTTTTTTTATTGTACATGTCAGAGAGGCATTGTAGTTGGTTCTACAAAACGTATTTCTATCTGAACGTTCCAAAACGTTGCGTACTGCTGAACGCGCCCCGGGTTTGTTTGTTTCTATGAATGTATAACCTTTTAATATATAACCTAAAACAAGTTTGTTCGTCTCCATTGGGTTTGGTTTGTATGTGACACTATAGGTCTGCATGTTGTGGAGTTTTAAGAATGCATTGTCCTCTTTTTCAGAAGCAGAGGAGCTGTATCAGAAACGTGTATTAACAATAACAGGAATCTGCATTGCACTCCTAGTGGTTGGAATCATGTGTGTGGTTGCCTACTGCAAAACAAAGTAATTCACGTAACATTTTTACGCTAAACTCAGTATATAAACTCAGTATTCACTATTACGTATACTTGTCCTTATTATGTATTTTGAAGCTTCCCATGAGATAATAGCCTAGAGATTTGAGCATTTGAATCATTTTTTTGTCAATCACAACCTCTGTCAACCTTAGACAAAATCTGTCATCCGTCTGTTTTTGTTATTGGCTGTATGATTGGTCCGTCTCACGATGCAGTTTTGTCTTTCCGTGCACAGAAAGCAGAGGAAAAAGCTTCATGATCGTCTGAGGCAGAGCCTACGAAATGAGAGAAACACCATTATGGCTAATGGCCCTCAGATTTCTAACCCTCCCCTTGAAAACGTCCAGCTTGTCAATGTAAGTCACTCACATAGCTATTACTTCTAACAATGAGAACTACGCTAGAGTAACTCTCACGCTTAGTTTCCAATACATACAGTTCATTCTGAAAGTATTCAGACCCCTTAACTTTTTCCACATTTTATTCTAAAATTGATTAAATTGTTTGTTTTTCCTCACCAATCTACACACAATACCCCATAATGACAAAGCATTTTTTTTTGGTGCAAATGTGTAAAAAAAAAAAAATGGAAATATCACATTAACATAAGTATTCAGAACCTTTACTCAGTACTTTCTTGAAGCATCTTTGACAGCTATTACATCCTTGAGTCTTCTTGGGTATGACGCTACAAGCTTGGCACACCTGTATTTGGGGAGTTTCTCCTATTCTTTGCTGCAGATCCTGTCAAGCTCTGTCAGGTTGGATGGGGAGCGTCACTACCCAGCTATTTTCAGGTCTCTCCAGAGATGTTATATCGGTTCAAGTCCGGGCTCTGGCTGGACGACTCAAGAACGTTCAGAACTCCTGCGTTGTCTTGGCTGTGTGTTTAGGGTTGTTGTCCTGTTGGCGGGTGAACTTTTGCCCCAGTCTGAGGTCCTGAGTGCTCTGGAGCAGATGTTCATCATGAGTCTCTCTGTACTTTGCTTTCCCTCGATCCTGACTAGCCTCCCAGTCCCTGCCGCTGAAAAACATCACCACAGCATGATGCTGCCACCACCATGCTTCACCGTAGGGATGGTGCCAGGTTTCCTCCAGATGTGACACTTGGCATTCAGGCCAAATAGTAACATTTTGCTTTCATCAGACCAGATAATCTTGTTTCTCATGATCAGAGTCATTTAGGTGCCTTTTGGCAAACTCCAAGCAGGCTGTCATGTGCCTTTTACTGAGGAGTGGCTTCCATCTGGCCACTCTACCATGAAGGCCTGATTGGTGGTTGTGCTAGATATAAGTTGTCCTTCTGGAAGATTCTCCCATCTCCACAGAGGAACTATGAAGCTAGGTCAGAGTGACCATCACGTTCTTGGTCAACTCCCTGACCAAGGGCCTTCTCCCCCGATTGCTCAGGTTTTGGCCGGGCGGGCCAGCTCTAGGAAGAGTCTTGGTGGTTCCAAACCTCTTCCATTTAAGAATCATGGAGGCCACTGTGTTCTTGAGGACCTTCAATGCTGCAGACTTTCTTTGGTATGCTTCCCCAGATCTGTGCCTCGACACAATCCTGTCTCAGAGCTCTACTGCCAATTCCTTCGACCTCATGGCTTGGGACCTTATATAGACAGGTCTGTGTTTCCAAACCACAGGTGGACTCCAATCACGTTGTAGAGACCGCTCAAGGACGATCAATGGAAGAAGAAAGATAAATGTGCAAGGTCTGTGTTTCCAAACCGCAGGTGGACTCCAATCACGTTGTAGAGACCGCTCAAGGACGATCAATGGAAGAAGAAAGATAAATGTGCAAGGTCTGTGTTTCCAAACCGCAGGTGGACTCCAATCACGTTGTAGAGACCGCTCAAGGACGATCAATGGAAGAAGAAAGATAAATGTGCAAGGTCTGTTTCCAAACCACAGGTGGACTCCAATCACGTTGTAGAGACCGCTCAAGGACGATCAATGGAAGAAAAAAATATATAAATGTGCAAAGATTTAGAAAAACCTGTTTTTGATTTGTCATTATGGGGTGTTGTGTGTAGATTGATGAGGAAAACAATGTATTTAATACATTTTAGAATAAGGCTGTAACAACAAAACGTTGAGAAAGTCAAGGGGTCTGAATACTTTCCGAATGCACTGTACATTTGTTGGCATGTTAGCTACAGTATCTGCACATTTCTTTATAAGCATGATGTGATTTCGTATTATTGACGCTTGATTTTGTTTTCCCTTATAGCAATTTGTGTCTAAAAATGCATTGCCTGCGCAGCATGTAATCGAGAAGGAAACGGAAACATCCTTCTCGACGAGCCTGTACACATCATCAGCACATCAGTCCACAACGGTCACTCACACCTCCAGTCAAAGGTAATCCTATACGAACCTACAAGACAGATTTCTTGCCTCCTCTCCTTCCATCTGTAAAAGTGATGAGCTATAGCACTGGCTCTTAAAAAGATACTGTAATAATGTTTCTTAGATTTAAAGTCCTATTTATCTCCTTCTCAATGTGTCATATTACCGCTGGGCCCTGTGAGCTATCTTAGTTGGAGTCCGTCTCGTTTCCCCCCTAGCCACTTCCTCTTTCCCTATGTGTCATATTACCGCTGGGCCCTGTGAGCTATCTTAGTTGGAGCGTCTCGTTTCCCCCCGAGCCACTTCCTCTTTCCCTATGTGTCATATTACCGCTGGGCCCTGTGAGCTATCTTAGTTGGAGTCCGTCTCGTTTCCCCCCTAGCCACTTCCTCTTTCCCTATGTGTCATATTACCGCTGGGCCCTGTGAGCTATCTTAGTTGGAGTCCGTCTCGTTTCCCCCCTAGCCACTTCCTCTTTCCCTATGTGTCATATTACCGCTGGACCCTGTGAGCTATCTTAGTTGGAGTCCGTCTCGTTTCCCCCCTAGCCACTTCCTCTTTCCCTATGTGTCATATTACCGCTGGGCCCTGTGAGCTATCTTAGTTGGAGTCCGTCTCGTTTCCCCCCCTAGCCACTTCCTCTTTCCCTCTGTTTGTTGGGGGGAGGTTTTGAAAAGCAATTCATTCATGTTGGTATCAGTCGGCGGTTGATACGATGATTTACCCATCCTGTTGCACGATTGCCTGCAAATCACCTCGCTCACTCAGTGATATTCACTGGACTCAACAAAGACCATGGCCTGTATTCACAAAGCATTTCTGCTTTTCAGAGTAGGAGTGCTGATCTAGGATCAGGTCCCACGGCTCCTACCCCTTAATCATGATGATTTTAAATAACTGATGATAAAATAAATAACTGATCCTAGATCAGAACTCTGAGACACTTTATGAATCCAGGGATTGCAGTTCTGTGATCTCAGATTGCACAAGCAAAACCGCAGGGGATAATGTATGGTGGTGCGTCATTAGCTAGTATGGGACAACCAAGGCTCAGGGAGAATTGATGAAGTTTCCAGAGAACTTGTAGAGCAATGTGCAGGTCAAAGTGTCTTGTGGGTTTTTTATAGGCCAGTGTCTCTAACTATACATTCAAGTAGAGCAGACCTGGGTTCACATACTATTTTAAATAATTCAAATACTTTGTGCTTTTGCTCTAGCCTGCCTGAAGTGCCAGATGGGTGGGGTAAGCATTGGTCCATTAAGCCAGGCAAGCTCAAACAAGCCCAGTTGAAGTATTTTAAATGATTTCAAATAGTATTTGAACCCAGGTCTGCAATAGACATGATTTACAGTGTTTACAGCTTATGTCATTGTCGGAAGCGGCCATTGTTTTGACCTCATTTAAGAGAAGCAATTCATTCTCTTCTGTCTCCCCTCTTCATTCTCCTGTCTCGCTCTCTCGCTCTTCAGCTGGAGTAACGGCCACAGCGAGAGTGCCCTCTCCGACAGCCGCTCTGTCTTGGTGAAGTCATCGGGAGAGAACAGCCGGCACGCCACACCCAGCCACCGGGGTCGTCTGAACGCCACAGGTGGCGCCAGAGACCTGAGTGCCTACCTAAAGAACTCTGGAGACACGCCAGACTCCTACAGGGACTCTCCGTACAGTGAGAGGTAGGAGAAAGACATCTGGAGCTCATGTTGCTACGCTACGCTATGCACTACAACCGCCCTTCAGCCCATACACCTAATGGAGGGTTTGTAATTAATGATGGTGTCCCCTACTTCTAGTTATCTGAGTTGTACAGAGATATCCACTGAATAATCAGCTATATTTTAAGGATTATACTTGGTGATAATTTTTAGAGAATAACATGCATTTTTATAAATTATGGCATTTATTTATGAATATACAGTAAACCAAGATTGAATCCAAGATTTGTGGTATTGCCATGTTATCTTGGTCTTCTGAATTAGTGTTTTTATTAGCAGAGGTCTCCTTATCAGCTGTCCTATATTTAGACTTCACAGGCCCTCCTAGATCAAAGCTAATGGACAAAGATGACTTCATAAGTCCCCATTAGTAAATCAATGTGTTGCTGATGAGCGCAGGTGTACCTGTGTTGTCAGTCGAGCTGCAGACAGCACAGCAGGTAGCACACCTGTCTCTGAGGTCACAGGTCGACTGAGTCTGAGAGAACCCGTCTGTGCACATCACTCTGACATGCCAGGGCAGATGACCCTAATGACTGTCCAGGGCACACGGAGACAACCCTAATTCTTACCCTAATGACTGGCCAGGGCAGACGGAGACAACCCTAATTCTAACCCTAATGACTGTCCAGGGCAGACGACCCTAATGACTGGCCAGGGCAGACGGAGACAACCCTAATTCTTACCCTAATGACTGGCCAGGGCAGATGGAGACAACCCTAATTCTTACCCTAATGACTGGCCAGGGCAGATGGAGACAACCCTAATGACTGGCCAGGGCAGACGGAGACAACCCTAATTCTAACCCTAATGACTGGCCAGGGCAGACGGAGACAATCCTAATGACTGTCCAGTGCTCTTCAGTTCAGTGTCTCTGTCCTCCACACACATACCAGGAGAAAGGCCTATACAGTCCTACAGCTGATTTCTGAAATGGATTATGAATGAATGTGTATCCTGAACCAGACCATGTAGATATCCGGTGAGAAATGAAAGACTATTTGAGACCGGTGAGGAGCCTACGCTCATCGGATATGCCCTTGACAATTTGACTGTACATACCTATAGGACACAAAATCCATTGTTATGGATTTATTTCACTTAGCTAAAGCCATACATGTGATGAGCTTTAGCTCAGACTGTACCAGGAATGTAGTGGAGCTAAAGCCACTTTAACAAAATGGGTTCTTATTACTGATTCTGGTTGTGGTGTATTAGTGAATACACTTGTGTTTTCTGTTCCTAATTGATTGAGGATTCTCTCTTGGTTCTGCCTGTCAGGTATGTGTCAGCGATGACCACCCCAACCCGCCTGTCTCCTGTGGAGCTGCTCTCTCCCGTGACCCCGGGTTCCCCTCCCTCTGAGATGTCGGCCCCCTTGTCCAGCCTGGCCACCTCGGTCCCCTCTGTGGCCGTCAGCCCCTCTGGCGAGGAGGAGCGCCCCCTGCTGTTCACCACCCAGCCGCACCCCGACCACCACATCAGTCAGTCTAAGAGGAAGTCTGCCCACTACAACCACGGCCAAGAGGCCCACAGCCCCCGCCCAGCCCGTTGAGGATCGTTGAGGACGACGACTATGAGACCACGCAGGAGTATGAGGTGGTCGGCTCCGCCACAACGGTAACGCCCATTCCCCCACAGAGCCTTCCTAAGAAACTTGCCAAGAACAGCAACGGCCGTCGGGCCAATAGAACAAAGCCCAATGGCCATGCAGCAGGCCACAACAAGGAGTCCATCGACCTAGGTAGCAGTGCGGAGAGCGAGATGGAGGAGGAGCGTGTGGGAGAGGACACACCCTTCCTGAGCTTCCAGAACCCCATGGCTATAAGTGTGGAACCTCTCGCAGATGGCAGCAGGACTAACCTAGCACTCCGACTCTCCCCACAGGACAACCTGCAAGCCAGGATATCCAGCGTCATCTCCAACCAAGATCCAATTGCTGTATAAAATGAAAAAGATAGCTTACAAAAATACTTCAGTCGGATTCAAAGAAATGTCACTATTAAACCTTTATTTTCTATAACTTAAAGTATTTGCGGGGAAAATAATAAAAAAAAAAGATATATATAAATAAAAAAACGTATTTTAGCGAAGTAGTGAATAAAGTCTTTTATAAATAAAAAAATGTGTACGTGTTCATGTCATGGAAGAAAGTGGAATAAACTAGTATGTAGCAATGGTTCGCAGTATTTCAATGGAGAAAAATATCAATGGTGCCTTTCATTTCCGTTTGGTGTGCTTATGGGAACTGCATGCCTCTGGCCCATATATTCACGACTTTCATCTCCCTGTTGACATTTCTACTCCACTCTGAAAACAAAAATATCCACCAGCACTATAGTATGCATTTACTATAATGACCTGTATGAACTGGCTCCTAACCCTAAGCTCCATACAGTGGCGTTGCTTATGTGTTCATGGGCATGTAGTTTTCACCTCATTTACAGTAATGCAGTCCTAACCTACTAACAGAGGTGCATACAACAGAGTATTTAGTGTTTATCTAGCTAACACAACACCCAAATATTATTATACAGGTTTTCAAGATTTTCCCACTCACCTTTTGGTTGATTTTAAATGGTAAAATAACATTTGAATTGATTTTTTTTTTTGTAATGCTTTTCTTGGACCATTAGCTATCATAATAATATATTGGTTACCAAGGCAATCAGCTAGGAAGAATGTTGAATGTGTAATCTGATTAACTTGTATCAATACATTGATACTAGAAGCATGAATGAAGTCAAAGTTGATTTGGATATTATTTTCAGATAATTGGGTAACTGTTAGATGTAGTCTCGGGACATGTGATACATCCCATTATTGAATGAATGCTCTCTATATCTATCCTCTCTATATATTGCGTTCTATATAATGGAACACATTTTCTTCTAAAGCCAGATGGTCAGATGAGAAGTAACTTATGTATTTAGTCATCTCTGGTTAAGCAATACTCTTAAGATTCTTGCTCTCAATATCATGATTTGCAAGTCCAAATTGTGGAGATATGTACCAAATGAATGATTGTGGAGATATGTACCGAATGAATGATTTGTGGAGATATGTACTGAATGAATGATTGAATATATGGCTCACGTGTTCAGTCTTTCAACAACACACCCGTGGGTTCCTAAGTAATGCATTGTGGGGATCAAAGCTGAAGCACCATTTTGAAATAAGGTAGATAGCGAGAGCCTTTTCATTTGTTTCAACTGTGTTTTAGTACATTAGTCAACTTCAGATTTTTTTTGTCCTTCCAAACATTCATGTAAAATGTTACATTATCCAAAGTGTTCCTTTGTGTTCATATAGTGCATATTTGTTTTCAACTGTCTGACTTTGTGTTAGTACGTAAAGTTATCTGTGTAATATTATCGACATTATCGCCTATTTTATTATATAGTAAGTTCTATCCCAAGGATACGTTCAGGAGTCATGCTAGACATGAACCACATGAAATATGGTTCCATGAGAAGTCGTACCCTGTCGAAGACTGTCACCAATCATTTATCACTAGAATGAATAGGTAACTAGACACGTTTTCTTTACTACTTTTCGGGCTTCATAACCAAACCGTTAAGATTCAGTGTAATTTCATCAAAACAATCTACTCTAATGCCAATCTGATTGTTGCCAGCATTGGCATGACACTGGTATAAAGGCTTTTTTTGGCCCTAAATTATACCGTTTCTAATGATGTCCCAATCTGAAATTTATCAACTTTTATTTGGTATTTATATTATTTATTTATTTATTTATTGTTTATTTATTTTGTGGGCCTTATGTTATCTTTTAATTACAGATTCTATATTTTAATCAGTGTTTTATATATTTGAAAAGATCGGAACTTTTATCTTTTATAAGCATGTGTTTGCCTTTTATATATTTTGACTTCATTATGGGGTCAAATCTCTGTTTGCCTCTTAGCATTGATAACCACTCTGTTATTCAACATATACAAATATTAACATCTAAAAAGGCACAAGTACTTTGAGTGTACACTGATTAGATGTGTGGCTAGAAACCAGAACTAAATCTCCTGTCAATCTCGGCTTTACATACCCCATGATGCATTGCTTCCAAACCAAGGTGTCTTTCGATTTTATGTAAATACACCATGAAAACCTTGAGTACTTTTTTTTATTTTTTTAATTAAAATATTAAACCAATGTTTTGTGTTTGTTTGAGGGCCACCAACCTCAAAGCATTTGTCTCTGTCCTAAACATTTTCCATAACCATACATATTATGCTAAACTTTTTTTTGTAGTGATTGTCGCCATACCAATTGTTTCATAAACATGACTGCAGTTGTACACGTATGTAAGAGCAGCACACTAACTTGGTTGTTAAAATAAAGGCCAAAACTGATATTCTGTCATGTCAAGCCATTATCAGCACAAGGAGAGAATGAAAGCAGCTAAGCACAGGTGTGAAAGTTACTGTTGTGGAACATGCATGACAAGATCAAACGCAGGAATGCATTTCAATTGAACAAATAATGATTGGGTTGTCTTGATCAGATCATGAAAAGCACATCTTAATGCAATGACTATAAATATGCCTTTTTTGAGAAAGGGAATCCACAAGACTAGAACCTGTGACCTTCCAGTACCTAGCCTAGTGCTTTTTATTTATTTATTTCTACCAAGTTCTTGTTTACAACTGTGACCTGGCCAAGATAAAGCAAAGCAGTGTTACACATGGAATAAACAAACATAGTCAATAACACAATAGGAAAAAAAGTCTATATACAGTGTGTGCAAATGAGGTAAGATAAGGGAGGTAAGGCAATAAATAGGCCATAGTGGTGAAATAATTGCAATTTAGCAATTGAACATTGAAGTGATAGAGCAGAAGATGAATGTGCAAGTAGAGATACTGCAGTGCAAAGGAGCAAAAATAGAAATAACAGTATGGGGATGAGGTAGTTGGATGGGCTGTTTACAGATGGGCTATGTACAGGTGCAGTGATCTGTGAGCTGCTCTGACAGCTGGTGCTTAAAGTTAGTGAGGGAGATATGAGTCTCCAGCTTCAGTGATTTTTGCAATTCGTTCCAGTCAGTGGCAGCAGAGAACTGGAAGAAAAGGCTGCCAAAGGAAGAATTGGCTTTGGGGGTGACCAGTGAGATATACCTGCTGGAGAGTGTGCTACGGGTGGGTGCTTCTAGAGTGACCAGTGAGCTGAGATAAGGCGGAGCTTTACCTAGCAAAGACTTATAGATGACCTGGAGCCAGTGGGTTTGGCGAAGAATATGAAGTGAGGGCCAGCCAACGAGAGCATACAGGTAGCAGTGGTGGGTAGTATATGGGGCTTTGGTGACAAAACGGATGGCACTGTGATAGACTGCATCCAATTTGCTGAGTAGAGTGTTGGAGGCTATTTTGTAAATGACATCCCTGAAGTCAAGGATTGGTAGGATAGTCAGTTTTACAAGGGTATGTTTGGCAGCATGAGTGAAGGAGGCTTTGTTGCGAAATAGGAATCTACAAATACCTAAGTCAGAACCGTCCAGAGTAGTGATGCTGGACATGCGTGCAGGTGCTGTTAGCGATCGGTTGAAGAGCATGCATTTAGTTTTACTTGCATTTAAGAGCAGTTGGAGGCCACAGAAGGAGAGTTGCATGGCATTGAAGCTCGTCTGGAAGTTAGTTAACAGTGTCCAAAGAAGGGCCAGAAGTATACAGAATGGTATCGTCTGCGTAGAGGTGGGTCAGAGAATCAACAGCAGCAAGAGCGACATCATTGATGTATACAGAGAAAAGAGTCGGCCCGAGAATTGAACCCTGTGGCACCCCCATAGAGACTGCCAGAGGTCCGGACAACAGGCCCTCCGATTTGACACACTGAACTCTGTCTGAGAAGTAGTTGGTGACCAGGCGAGGCAGTCATTTGAGAAACCAAGGCTGTTGAGTCTACCAATAAGAATGTGGTGATTGACAGAGTGGAAAGCCTTGGCCAGACCTATGAATACAGCTGCACAGTATTGTCTCTTATCGATGGAGGTTATGATATCGTTTAGGACCTTGAGCTTGGCTAAGGTGCACCCATGACCAGCTCGGAAACCAGATTGCATCACGGAGAAGGTACGGGGGGATTCAAAATGGTCGGCGATCTGTTTTGTTAACTTGGCTTTCGAAGACCTTAGAGAGGCAGGGTAGGCAGGTTTCCTGGTCCTCCACGGGCACCAGTTACATTTTCCCACATGTTTAAAGCTGTTCAGCCCAAAAGTTAGAAACTGAAAAAGTTGCTAGATTAGAAATGTAATTTAGGTAAGAATTTTGAGTAAGGCTGGAAAACAAATGTCGCAAATGGGATTTGAACTGGAAACCTTGCGGGTCACAACCCACACGTAACACCCTCCCATCCACCTCCAACCTGCCTCCTGCAAGGCCTCTTACAATTTGACTCTCACCTGTGAACTCCACCCACTGACCTGTCACTCTAAGCCTTGCCCACTGAGCTTCCATCCAATCAACTCACCCGACAACCTCCGGAGGTGGTCATGAAGTTCGAATCACAGTCAGTTCTTAAAAGCCTTGTTTATACCGGGTGTTAACATAACATGGGTACTTTCTCTTGAACTTATCCACATTTTGATGCCCACATTATAGCTGTTGCACCTACACATGGTATTAAATGTGTCTCTTATTCGTACACTGTGTGTCCTCTAAAATCATTGACAGGTGACGCCCTTGATTTAGGGGATCAATGTGTCAAAATAAATAGATACATATTATTTTGTAAGAATCTGAAATTATTTCTATCCATGGAGGGACCAGGAAATCTAGTGACAATATTTCACAGTGGACGGATAAGAGACATTTTACTATCTTGTCACTATCTTGTTGAGAGATTAGAATGTAGACAAGATCAGGACACACGATACATGTCACTGCCAGGTATATCAGGTATATTCTCATTAAACTGTTCTTTGCCAACTTCAATGGTGTGGCATAGCATGTAGTGTCTGGAGTAAAAACTAAGACCTAGATTCAAACAGATAAAGCATTAACCAGCGATGACAGACACCTGCATAGGAGGTGGAACTGCTTGCAGACACTGCTTGGAGCTGTCCAATTGGTGAGCAGCTACTCTCATTGCCACAAAGCCACACCCGCCACACTCAAGTTAGAAATTCAGAATGAGAAAGTGTAGAGTATATAGAAATAATTAGTCTAATTGAAAAATCATTATAAATAAGGATTTCTATCAGCTTAATCGAGATGTATATTTTTCATCTTACATTCCAGTGTTCCAACTTGTAAACAAGACTGCATTGGATTTATTTGAATACGACTGCAGCCAATGGTATTGTCCGCTTTAGGTATAATGCCAGGAACCACTTGTGGATTTAACAGCTCTAACACAGTTCCAACACCATCAATACATTAGCTATGCGGATGTCGGCTAAAGCGGATCTTATTGAATTGGACCCTAAATCCCTGCTATTGATAATTTCTGTGCAACACGGCACATATATGTTTTTTTGTTACCTTTATTCAACTAGGCAAGTCAGTTAAGAACAAATTCTTATTTTCAATGACGGCCTAGGAACAGTGGGTTAACTGTCTGTTCAGGGGCAGAACGACAGATTTGTACCTTGTCAGCTCGGGGTTTTGAACTAGCAATGCTCTAACCACTCGGCTACCCTGCCGCCCCATCTCCATATGTTCAATGGAGATACAAAATTAGTACGCAATAAGGATTAATAATACATATATTGCTTGTCAAATGCTGTCCTATAATCCCAAATAAAATACAGAAAATAGACTATTGGGAAATTAAAAGAAAAGTTGGCGTTGGTTGCACAGAACTGGAGATTCTGGGCGGAGGGCAAAAGTAATGTTTTACTTGGCCCTGGTGGTTGATACTGATATCAATAGTGTTTTTGTTCTGGGACCCCTACAAACATAAATGATGAAGGATTCTAAGCGGGTAGTTTACTAGGGGCTCATTGGGCTGACAGTGTGATTCATGGGATATGTTCCTACTGCTGACTAACACAGACTCCTCAGAGATACATTTGTCCCCATTGTTTAACTTTCAGTGACAAGCTACAACTAGAATGGACAATGATCTGCCTTCTGTCTGTTTTGAATTCAAAAATATAACTTTTAAAATTGTTATGAGGCTGGTGTTATTATCTTTTATGTTTTTGGGGTCTGAATATTTAATAGGATTAACTGAGGACATGCAGTTGGTTCTAAAACAGTGTTTCTCTTCCTGCAATTGACCATAATGCCCTATAGTTCACAACTCCATGATATTGTTCCTGTGTCCTCAGCGTTTTGTCAGTTTCATCGACATGCCCGGGCATGTTTCCTGGATACATGCACTGTCCACATTCCTGTCATACATTCCTCTTGACATAATCAGCAAATAGATTAGGTAAACGGGTCAATTGCATGCACAGTAATCATTTCATATCAAACTGATTATGGCAGTAGGCAGATTATGTAATAGTCATGTAAACACTTTACTTAAATTGGCCAAAGTAAGCATTCGACGATTTAAAAAATATGGTTTTCTGAGCATTCTGTCCAATTATTAAGACATGTACACACCTTAAAAGGGCAGTCAGCAGTTGCTACATCCATTTTTGGACTTATTAACATTTCATGCCAACTGCCGGTAAACCCCACAGAAGAAGAGGCGAGCTAGTACACACCGCTAGTGTCCTTAGCCCCCCGCCTGTCAGGTACTGTTCTGCTAACGGCAGGCGATGACAGGTGTTCGGCAGGCAGGAGCAAAGGACACTGTGTGTTAGCTTAGCCAGTTTGTCCTAAGGAGGACTCCGGTACACAGCAGGCAGGAGGCGGGCACGACACCATGTGCTAGCTAACTAGCAAGCTAGCTAGCACAGTGTCTAGCTAGCGGTCGGCAGGTGGCATCATCGGGAGACAGTGTCTTTTGCCCCGACCTGTCGGGCACGGTTTTCTCCGGTACACAGCAGGCGGGAGGAGGGTGTGATACCGTGTGCACAGTATCGCTAATTAGCAGGCTTGCTAGCTCAACAGGAACCAATGGGATGCTTGAGGTGGGGCGTTCCTGTAGATGCAGGAATGCCCACATGCAGGAACGCCCCAAATTGCAGGCTTCAGTTGCACACTATTGCTTTAGCACGAGTGAAGTGAGTTCGGAAACAACTGAATGTATGCATCTTATAAAGTTTGTGAAAACTACTTCTATGTCCGTACTCAGAATCAAATATGAATGGTTGCTGTGGTAGAACGTGTATTTGCATGATTTCAAATCTATCCATGTAAACAGGATTATTAGCAAAATCCTTCTTCTTGCAAAGCATGTAAACGTTTTAATCAAACTATTATATTAATCTGACCATCCACAATAATCTCATTATTGTGTAAACTGGTTAACATAGCTAACGTACAAAAATCAGTGGTAGTCAAAGTTGTTTTTAAATTAAATGCAGCTGATTGGTACTGATGACATTGTGTTGGGGTTGACATCCATACAAACATTATTCGATTTTTACCTCAACATAGTGTCTAATACACATATAAACAATAGCCTAAATGTAGGATCATTTTGATGGGGGGAGATTCGGAATCTTTCCTCCACGTCCCTTTCCCTGTCGAGTTCAATTGACCTCTTTACCGCATCTATACCTTGCTTACACATTTTATCATTATCTCTGGTGTAGCTGACTAACTGAAGAGGATTGCACTTTAGGGACTAGGGTGAATCCCCACTTGACAGATAATGAGGTTAAAGCCAGTGAAGTCAATCAACAGCCTTCTGAATACATGAGGAACTTAGCCCCTCTTGGCTGAGATGCTTGAGCTGACATCTGCAGCATTTACCAATTTGCTACAGCAGGAAAATAATCATGCAGCAACAGGAAATTATTTTAAGAAGGTCATACCAAGGATCATTTAGCTATTTGTTTTTGAATTTTAAGACCTTTTAAAGTATAAAAAATATATACACTTCCGTTCAAAAGTTTGGGGTCACTTAGAAATGTCCTTGTTTTTGAAAGAAAAGCTCATTTTTTGTCCATTAAAATAACATCAAATTATTGCGAAATACAGCATAGACATTGTTAATGTTGTAAATGGCTATTGTAGCTCAAAACGGCTGATTTTTTATGGAATATCTACAAAGGCGCACAGAGGCCTATTATCAGCAACCATCACTCCTGTGTTCCAATGGCACATTGTGTTAGCTAATCCTGGTTTATAATTTTAAAAGGCTAATTGATCATTAGAAAACCCTTTTGCAATTATGTTAGCACAGCTGAAAACTGTTGTGTTGATAAAATAAGCAATAAAACTGTCCTTCTTTAGACTAGTTGAGTATCTGGGTTCGATTACAGGCTCAAAATGGCCAAAAACAAAGCACTTTCTTCTGAAACTCGTCAGTCTATTCTTGTTCTGAGAAATGAAGGCTATTCCATGCGAGAAATTGCCAAGAAACTGAAGATCTCATACGACGCTGAGTACTACTCCCTTCACAGAACAGCGCAAACGGGCTCTAACCAGAATAGAAAGAGGAGTGGGAGGCCTCGGTGCACAACTGAGTAAGAGGAAAAGTACATTAGAGTGTCTAGTTTGACAACTGGCAGCTTCATTAAATAGTACCCGCAAAACACCAGTCTCAACATCAACAGCGAAGAGGCGACTCCGGGATGCTGGCCTTCCTGGCAGAGTTGGAAAGAAAAAGCCATATCTCAGATGGGCCAATAAACATAAAAGATGGGCAAGAGAACACAGACACTGGACAGGGGACTCTGCCAGCATCCCGGAGTTGCCTCTTCACTGTTGACATTGAGACTGGTGTTTTGCGGGTAGTATTTAATGAAGCTGCCAGATGAGGACTTGTGAGGTGTCTGCAAAAGGGTTTTCTAATGATCAATAAGCATTTAAAATGATAAACTTGGATTAGCTAACACAACATGCCATTGGAACGCAGGAGTGATGGTTGTTGATAATGGACCTGTGTACGCCTACATTAAAAATGCCTACACTGTATTTCTGATCAATTTGATGTTATTTTAATATTTGAAACAAAAAATGTTATTTTCTTTAAAAAACAAGGACATTTCTCAGTGACCCCAAACTTTTGAACGATAGTGCATATAAAAACAATGTGAAGCAAAAAATGTTGGTGCGGACTGCTATTAGCCCATACAAACACATTGAATAACAGATAGCCCTTAGTGCTATTAGCCCATACAAACACATTGAATAACAGATAGTCCTTACTGCTATTAGCCCATACAAACACATTGAATAACAGATAGTCCTTACTGCTATTAGCCCATAGAAACACATTGAATAACAGATAGTCCTTACTACTATTAGCCCATATTTGAATAACAGATAGTCCTTATGCTAAAGACCATAGAAACACATTGAATAACAGATAGTCCTTACTGCTATTAGCCCATACAAACACATTGAATAACAGATAGTCCTTACTGCTATTAGACCATAGAAACACATTGAATAACAGATAGTCCTTACTGCTATTAGCCCATACAAACACATTGAATAACAGATTCACTACATGGAACAACAGATAGTCCCTCCCCAAAAAACTAAAGGAAGTTTGTTCTGAAGTGTCTGTCCTATATCTGAGAGATATAAGAAAGATCAGGAAACGTTTGTTATTTTTGTATTTATTTTTTACATATACAGTACCAGTCAAATGTTTGGATACATCTACTCATTCAAGGGGTTTTCTTTATTTATACTATTTTCTACATTGTAGAATAATAGTGAAGACATCAAAACTATGAAATAACAGATATGAAATCATGTACTAATCAAAAAAAGTGTTAAACAAATCAAAATATATTTTACAGTTGAGATTCTTCAAAGTAGCCACCCTTTACCTCGATGACAGCTTTGCATGCTCTCTGCATTCTCTCAACCAGCTTCATGAGGAATGCTTTTCAAAAACAGTCTTGAAGGAGCTCTCACATAAGCTGAGCACTTGTTGGCTGCTTTTCACCAGTTTCACCAGCAAAGCACCTCCACACCATCACAGTCATCCTCTGAACAGTTGATGTTGCGATGTGTCTGTTTTTTAAGCTGCAATCTGAGGTGCAGTTAACTCCAATGAACTTATCCTCTTCTGCAGAGGTAACTCTGGGTCTTCCTTTCCTCATGAGAGCTAGTTTCATCATGGAGCTTGATGGTTTTTGTGACTGCACTTGAAGAAACTTTCAAAGTTCACTTCATTTCTCTTTGCTTATTTGAGCTGTTCTTGCCATAATATGGACTTGGTCTTTTACCAAATAGGGCTATCTTCTGTATACCACCCCTACCAAATAGGGCTCCCAAGTGGCGCAGCAGTCTAAGGCACTGCATCTCAGTACTAGAGGCGTCACTACAGTCCCTGGTTTGATTCCAGGCTGTATCACAACCGGCCGTGATTGGGAGTCTACTGCAATAGCCAGTTTGTGACAAGGGTTGATGAGTTGTGCATGCTGAGATGTCGTTCTGCTCACCACTGTTGTACTGCACTGTTATTTGTCTGTTTGTGGCCCGCCTGTTAGCTTGTACGATTCTTGCCATTCTCATTCAAACTTTCTCATCAACAAGCTGTTTTCGCCCACAGGACTGCCGCTGACTGGATGTTTTTTGTTTGTCGCACCATTCTCTGTAAACCATAGACACTGTTGTGTGTGTGAAAAGCCCAGGAGATACTGGATTCGGCGTGCCTGGCACCGGCGATCATACCACACTCAAAGTCGCTTAGATCACTTGTTTTGCCCGTTCTAACGTTCAATCGAACAGTAACTGAAGGCCTTGATGCCTGTCTGCCTGCTTTATATAACAAGCCACGGCCACGTGACTCACTGTCTGTAGGAGCGGTCCATATTCGTGAATAGGGTAGTGTACCTAATAAACTGTCTGGTGAGTATACACAGTTTACATACACTTAGGTTGGAGTCTTTAAAACTAGTTTTTCAACCACTCCAAAAATGTCTTGTTAACAAACTATAGTTTTGGCAAGTTAGTTAGGACATCTACTTTGTGCATGACACAAGTCGTTTTTCCAACAATTGTTTACAGACAGACTATTTCACTTATAATTCACTGTATCACAATTCCAGTGGGTCAGAACTTTACATACACTAAGTTGACAGTGCCCTTAAACAGCTTGGAAAATTCCAGAAAATGATGTCATGGCTTTATAAGCTTCTGATAGGCTAATTGACATCATATGAGTCAATTGGAGGTGTACCTGTGGATTTATTTCAAGGCCTGCCTTTCAACTCAGTGCCTCTGCTTTATATCATGAGAAAATCAAAAGAAATCAGCCAAGACCTCAGAAAGAAAATTGTAGACCTCCACAAGTCTGGTTCATCCTTGGGAGCAAACACCTGAAGGTACCACGTTCATCTGTACAAACAATAGTACGCAAGTAAAAACACCATGGGACCACGTAGCCGTCATACCGCTCAGGAAGGAGACACGTTCTGTCTCCTAGAGATGGACGTACTTTGGTGCAAAAAGTGCAAACCAATCCCAGAACAACAGCAAAGGACCTTGTGAAGATGCTGGAGGAAACAGGTACAAAATATCTATATCCACAGTAAAACGAGTCCTATATCGACATAACCTGAAAGGCCGCTCAGCAAGGAAGAAGCCACTGCTCCAATACCGCCATAAAAAAGGCAGACTACGGTTTGCAAATGCACATGGGGACAAATATCATACTTTTTGGAGAAATGTCATCTGGTCTGATGAAACAAAAATAGAACTGTTTGGGAATAATGACCATCGTTATGTTTGGAGGAAAAGGGAGGCTTGCAAGCCGAAGAACACCATCCCAACTGTGAAGTACGGGGGTGGCAGCATCATGTTGTGGGGGTGCTTTGCTGCAGGAGGTACTGGTGCACTTCACAAAATAGATGGCATCATGAGGTAGGAAAATTATGTGGATATATTGAAGTAACATCTCAAGACATCAGTCACGAAGTTAAAGCTTGGTCGCAAATGGGTCTTTCAAATGGACAATGACCCCAAGCATACTTCCAAATTTGTGGCAAAATGTATTAAGGACAACAAAGCCAAGATATTGGAGTGTCCATCACAAAGCCCTGACCTCAATCCCATAGAAAATATGTGGACAGAACAGAAAAAGCATGTGCGAGCAAGGAGGCCTACAAACCGGACTCAGTTACAGCAGCTCTGTCAGGAGGAATGGGCCAACATTCACCCAACCTATTATGGGAAGCTTGTGGAAGGCTACCCAAAACGTTTGACCCAAGTTAAACAATTTAAAGACAATGCTACCAAATACTATTTGAGTGTATGTAAACTACTGACCCACTGGAAATGTGATGAAAGAAATAAAATATTAAATAAATAATTCTCTACTATTATTGTGACATTTCACATTCTTAAAATAAAGTGCTGATCCTAACTGACCTAAGACAGGGAATTTACTATGGTTAAATGTCAGGAATTGTGAAAAACAAAGTTTAAATGTATTTGGCTAAGGTATATGTAAACTTCCGACTTCAACTGTATCTATTATGTGTGAGAATATGTTAGGAGAATTATGTTCTCATGGTTCATAAGCTGAACTTCAATTAGAATTCTCGGTCTGTGACCCAGAGGTTGTAAGGTTCTGGTTGAAATGAAACAGTCCACAATAGTCTGTTACGTTTATTCTCGAGAGCTCTGCTCATAATACCATGTACATTAGTTTATATATCACACATAGCATCATAGCGCCCTAAATGTCCCTCCTCCTCTCTGACAATGACAAAGCTACTTTTCAATTCCATTCCAACACATACATATTGCTTATCATATGCTACCACATTATACACAATCCACTGCAAGTCCAATGGTTTCTCCCCTCCCTGAGTGGGAGCGAGACATCTTTCCTGTTGTTAGTTTCACTGTAGTCACAAGTTGTCTGTTAACACTTCCTCTTTGCCTATGTACAAACATTCTTCATCAGACAGGATCGAATTCTGTTAGTTATAGTTCTACGTTAAATGTATACATCATTTAGTCATTATTCATAAAAATCCCAGAATACTTTGGAACAGATTTCCAAAATTAAATCCACTTAGAGCTGATTAGCTGGTGTTTTTATAGTTTTTTATGTCCAACAATAAAAAACTAAAAAACTTGGGGGGCCAAATAAAATAACCGACAGCTGGGGAACCCTGGTATATGTTTTACTCTATATACAGTAACTACTATTAACATGTATGACTAATGTCCACACTGTAATTAACCACTTCTAGTGATACGTGCCACACATGTTCACAAACAAACAGCTCCATCAATGAGGTGAAGTGACACACAATTCAGAGGATTCAGTGAAAGTAAAAGGATGTAGTAAGTGACAGGAGGAAGATGAAGGAAAGGCAGTATCAAACGTGATCTTTGACCCTGGGCATTAGACAAATGGGGCATTTACCTTCTACTCCAACAGCTTTCCAGCTGTCAACTTCGCAAAGAGGAGCAGAAGGAGGCATTTAACAGAACTATTACTTTTACATCTTGCATATTTTAACATGTACATCACATACATTATTTATGATGTGCATATGGGTCTTTCTATAAATAATGGGGAAAATATGGGACATTGGGATCAACATTTCAATTATTTTCATGCAGTTCTACATTTGAATAAAAGTGAACATATGCAAATTGCCCCTAACCTATACAACAACATAGGCCAAGGACTCTACATCCTTTAAGCGGGGTGCATAGACATTGGAAAGTCAAATTCAAGGACATTTTCAAGTACCTAATTGTACTTTTCATGGACCTCAATGTTATACAATTGTATAATTTCAATAATAGGGCCTGATATAGAACCCCCCCTGACTAAATAGACTATTGGATGCATGCATGCCAGTATTTTTGTCGCCTGTGGCCGATGCAGGCACACATAATAAAGCACATAACAAAGCCATGAATAGTGGTATAATTAATCTCACCATTGCTGTTTATATAATGAGAAAGTGACCAAAAACCAGCTACAGACATCTATATCGGTTCACTAATACTAGTAAAGGCCCAGTGCACTACTTTTGTGGAAGAAATATATACGGTGCATTTGGAAAGTATTCAGACCCCTTGACTTTTTCTACATTCTGTTACATTTCAGCCTTATTCTAAAATGGATTCAATTATTTATTTTTCTCATCAATTTACAAAGAATACCCCATTATGAAAAAGTGGTACATTCCATTGATTGGACATGATTTGGAAATGCACAAACCTGTCTATATAAGGTCCCACAGTTGACAGTGCATGTCAGACCAAAAACCAAGCCATGAGGTCGAAGGAATTGTCCGTAGAGCTCCAAGACAGGATTGTGTCGATGCACAGATCTAGGGAAGGGTACCAAAAAATGTCTGCAGCATTGACGGTCCCCAAGAACACAGTGGCCTCCATCGTTCTTAAATGGAAGAAGTTTGGAACCACCAAGACTCTTCCTAGAGCTGGCCGCCCGGCCAAACTGAGCAATCGGGGGAGAAGGGCCTTGGTCAGAGAGATAACCAAGAACCTGATGGTCACTCTGACAGCACTCTATAGAGTTCCTCAGTGGAGATGGGAGAACCTTCCAGAAGGACAACCATCTCTGCAGCCCACTTGGAGTTTGTCAAAAAGCACTTAAATACTCTCAGACCATGAGAGACAATATTCTCTGGTCTGATGAAAGCAAGGCCTGAATGCCAAGCATCAGAAACCTGCCACCACCCCTACGGTGAAGCATGGTGGTGGCAGCATCATGCTGTGAGGATGTTTTTCAGCGGCAGTAACTGGGAGACTAGTCAGTATCAAGGCAAAGATGAACGGAGCAAAGTACAGAGAGATCCTTGATGAAAACCTGCTCCAGAGCGCTCAGGACCTCAGACAGGGGTGAAGGTTCACCTTCCAACAGGACAGCGACCCTAAGCACACAGCCAAGCCAACGCAGGAGTTCTGAATGTCCTTGAGTGGCCCAGCCAGAGCCCGGACTTGATCCAGATCTAACATTTCTGGAGAGACCTGAAAATAGCTGTGCAGCAACACTCCCCATCCAACCTGACAGAGCTTGAGAGGAGAAGAATGGGAGAAACTCCCCAAATATAGGTGTGCCAAGCTTGTAGCGTAGAAGACCCTATGCTGTAATTGCTGCCGAAGGTGCTTCAACAAAGTACTGAGTAAAGGGTCTGAATACTTATGTAAATGTTATATTTCCGTTTTCTAAAAAACTGTTTTTGCTTGATCATTATGGGGCATTGTGTGTAGATCGATGAGGGGGAAAAAATGATTTCATACATTTTAGAATAAGGCTGTAGCGTAACAAAATGTGGGAAAAGTCAAGGGGTCTGAATGCTGAAGGTACTGTATTATTCAGATTTTTCAGGGAGTGCTGCAGCACCTCAGCACCCCTATTTTCCATGGCTATGTAGGCTAGGATATCTTGATATCTTTGAATGGAATTGATGGAGATCGAGATTTAAAGCAACGATATTTGAGTGAAAGGCTGTTTTAAAACTGCAGCTGTAATTTTAAAAAACTATCTTTACAAGTAAAAAATATGGGTACCCCAAAAGCCAGATAGAGATGTGTAAATTAGACGCGCATTCGGTCATTTTATTACTGTAGCATAGGCTATGCTGCAGTAAATGTAAGCCTACCTATCACAATAAAAAAGTTACAATGATGAGATAATACACTAAATATACAATAGTATGTGGACACTCCTTCAAATGAGTGGATTGAGCTATTTCAACCACACCCGTTGCTGACAGGTGTATAAAATCGAGCACACAGCCATGCAATCTCCATACACCAACAGTGGCAGTAGATTAGCCTTACTAAAGTAAAGAGCTCAGTGACTTTCAGCGTGGTACCGTCATAGGATGCCACCTTTCCAACAAGTCAGTTCGTCAAATTTTGCCCTTTTAGAGTTGCCCCGGTCAACTGTAAACATCCCAAAGGTAAGTGCTATTATTATGAAGTGGAAACATCTAGGAGCAACAACGGCTCAGCTGCGAAGTGGTAGGCCACACGAGCTAACAGAACAGGATCGCTGAGTGCTGAAGCACATTAAAAAAAATCTGTCCTCGGCTGCAACACTCTGGAAGCAACGTCAGCACAATAACTATTCGTCGGGAGCTTCATGAAATGGGTTTCAATGACCGAGCAGCCGCACACAAGCCTAAGATTACCAAGCACAATGCCAAGCATCAACTGGAGTGGTGTAAAGCTTTCCGCCATTGGATTTTGGAGCAGTGGAAACACGTTCTCTGGAGTGATGAATCAAGCTTCACCATCTGGCAGTCCGACAGGCGAATCTGGGTTTGGCGGATGCCGGGAGAATGCTACTTGCTCTAATGCATAGTGCCAACTGTAAAGGTTGGTGGAGGAGGAATAACGGTCTGGGGCTGTTTTCATGATTCAGGCTAGGCCCTTCAGTTCCAGTGAAGGGAAATCTTAATGCTATAGCATACAATTACTTTCTAGACGATTCCTCCTGTTACAGCATGACAATGCCCCCGTGCACAAAGCGAGGTCCATACAGAAATAGCTTGTTCGAGATCGGTGTGGAAGAACTTGACTGGCCTGCACAGGACCCTGACCTCAACCCCATTGAACACCTTTGGGATGTTTTGGAATGCCGACTGCAAGCCAGGCCTAATCGCCCAACATCAGAGCCAAACTTCACCAATGCTCTTGTGGCTGACTGGAAGCAAGTCCCTGCAGCAATGTTCCAACATCTAGTAGAAAGCCTTCCCAGAAGATTGGAAGCTGTTATAGCAGCAAAGGGGGGACCAACTCCATATCAATGCCCATGATTTTGGAATTATATTTTCAACAAGCAGGTGTCCACATACTTTTGGTCATGTAGTGGATAGGAACTGCACTCCATACAGGTATGGGCTGTCTATCCCCACCATGAGCATTGATGATTGATCATGCAGAGAGCAGAGAGAAGACCGTAGAGAAGACAGATTTAGACATTGAATTTCCATATAACAATTCCATTTCATGTCATGCTGTTGATGTAATTCATTATAATTTCCTGGTTTCTCCCTGAGTTCTATACCTCACCTGAATCTGATAATGAATAATGTGCCTGTTGATCAAGTTGGGGAGACCAAATTACTTGGTGTTACCTGTGGTTCTGGGAGGTAACCGCCATTCAACCCTACTTCACATCAACTGACAGAATACCTATCGCAGTGGGGAAAATGTGGTTACAATGACATCATTATTGGCCTTTCTAAGGGAGTTTTTCCTAGCCACCGTGCTTCTACACCTGCATTGCTTGCTGTTTGGGGTTTTAGGCAGGGTTTCTGTACAGCACTTTGAGATATCAGCTGATGTAAGAAGGGCTACATAAATAAATTTGATTTCGATTTGATTATGTTTTTATGACGTCATGGTCAGATTGTATACTAGTTGTATAGGGTAATGTAAAACTTTTGTTAACATTTCTTTAGCAACCAGTGACGTTGACAAACAGACCAGAAATGTTCACAGATAACCAGCATATGAATTATTTTCCATGACATCTTGATATTTTAATGAAAAATATATCTTTACTCTGGTGGTAACAGTGACCAGTTGGTAATCTGGTTATACAAAATATTCTCAACCAAGAAAACAACCAGAAAAATGACATCATCAAGATGGCATGTCTTGACCTTGGGACTATAAGGTCCTAGCTGACATTTTTTGTCAAAAATGAGTTAGTCACATATAGTTGATCTTTATATGGTTATTCATATGTCTGTGAAGTTAAATGTTTTAAGTGAAAAACTAGAATGTTCTATCTGCATAAATCCATTTGAATGTCTACTTCAGAAGTGTCAGGTAGAATCGTATGGTTGAACCCAGGTTGACATTTCGGGGCCCTAAGGTTCTATCTGCGATTGCACCCCCCTAAATTATTATATATTTTTTTTAGGTACCGTTAAAGGTGAAGACCTTAAATGATTATGAAAGGAGAATTCACTACAAAAAAATTCTGAGATCTGGGATGTAAAAATGTTGATGCTCAATATCTCAGAACGATGCTTTGCGCAGATAGAACCTTATCGTCCCAAGGTCTCGATGTGAAACATTTTGCCCATTGGGATACATATTTTGAAATTCATTTGATAGAACGCTTAGAACTTCACATTTCAAAGTGGGAAATGGATAAAGTATAAAATATGACTGTGAAATGGATAAAAGGTTCAGGTAAAGGTAAACCCAGTGGGGAGAACAGTCTGAAATCTATGCATTGACATAAGCAGTCAGTTCAAGATTATTATTATTATTTAAGGGAATTTAACATACTATGTGAATTGACACTTTTATCATCTGATAGGAAGTCACAAGGAAGAGGTGCAAGCCATAAAGAATGCATTTATCTGGGATGTTTTAAAAGCCTGACAAGGAAGGGTGCAGTAGTATTTCCTCAGAGCCCTTGACTGCTCTGCCTAGATTCCAGTTTATCTAAATCACTTGAGTGCACAGAGTTTGAGTTCAAGTGTGTGAAGCCCAAACAAAACAAGAGAGGAGGAGAATGCGCACCCCTTGGGGAATTCCAGATACATTTTCTATCAGATACACAGCTAAGGTATGACTATAAATGTGTACACAGAGAACAACTAGTTCTGGCCAACAAAACCTCTCTCTTTGCCGTTTAACACTTTTTGGAACACTGTCACAATACTATGCCATTTTTAATTCACAATGCTGTTAGTTAAAGCACATTGTTGTTGATATTGGAAGATGAAACAAAACATGGGAGTGTTCCATTTTAACGGCTAAACCATTAACCAAAGATTAACAGCTTTAATTGTGAAATATGATACATATTAGACCCTTTTATCATCCTAGATTAGGATACAAGAGCTCTTTTTCATGATTTTCTGTGGGAGAGGAACAAGCTTATGCACTGTGGAAAGAATGAATCTTCCCCAATATTCCTAAATCTCTTCTTCAACATAGTCCTGTTAAAAGCCCATCTCTGTCTGAATGTCAGGGATGTGCTTAGATGCTCCATTCCCTAAAACTAAGAGCATTGCATTTGGTACAAATCATTCCCTGAGTTCTATACCTCATCTGAATCTGTTAATGAATAATGTGGCTGTTGAGAAAGTTGGGGAGACTAAATGACTTGGTGTTACCTTAGTCATGGTCAAAACATATTGATTCAATGGTTGTAAAGCCAGGAATAGGTCTTTCCGTTACAAAGAGATGCTCTGCTTCTTTGACACCACACTCCACACAAAGCAAGTCCTGCAGGCTCTAGTTGTATATTATCTTGATTATTGTCCAGTCATATGGTCAGGTGCTGCAAAGGAGGACCTAGTTATGCTGCATCTGGCGCAGAACAGAGTGGCACATCTTGCGCTTCACTGTAATCAGAGGTCTAATATCAATACTATGCTGCCAGTCTCTCTTTGCTAAAAGTAAAGATACTGACTGCATCACTTCTTTTTACAAGAAACATTAATGTGTTGAAAATTCCAGTCAACTTACACATAGCTCTGACACACACACTCACCCCACCAGACATGCCCCATTAAAGAAAACATAAAGTATTATATAGAGCCATGATTGCATGGAACTCCCATCTCAGATTGCTCAATTGAACAGCAAACCTGGTTTTAAAAAATCTGATAAAGCAACACCTCACGGCACAATGCCTCTCCCCCATTTGCCCTTAAATATTTTTGTGTGTGTATTGATATGTAGCCTACAGCGCCGTCAGAAAGACTTTTCCATATTTTGTTGTGTTACAGCCTGAATTTAAAATGGATGAAATTTAGATTTTTTTGACACTGGCCTACACGCAATACCCCATAAATGTCAAAGTGGAATTACGTTTTTAGACATAACAAATGAATTAAAAATAAATAGCTGAAATGTCTCGAGTCAATATGTATTCAACCCCTTTGCTATGGGAAGCCTACATAAGTTCAGGAGTAAAAACTTACAAAACAAGTCACAGAATTAGTTGCATGGACTCACTCTGTGTGCAATAATTGTGTTGAACATTACATTTTGAATGACTACCTCATCTCTGTACCCTACACATACAGGTCTTTGGCTTACAAGCCTCCCCCTTTTTCCTCCAAACATAACGATGGTCATTATGGCCAAACAGTTCTATTTTTGTTTCATCAGACCAGACCAAAAAGTACGATATTTGTCCCCATGTGCAGCTGCAAACCATAGTCTTGTCACGAATCCCGTTTCCTGAGTCTGTTTTTTGCCTGTGTTCTGTCCTGGAGTGTTTTTTCCGGCGTCCTGGAACGCACCCTGTCTGGTTGCCGGGCAATGTAGCCAGTTGGGAGTTCTGATTACCCGCACCTGTATCCCATCAGCTATCTGCACACCTGGTCCTGATCATCATCTCTCCTCTTCATAAGCCCGGACCTGACACCCATTCCCTGCCGGATCGTTAGCCATGAACAGTATGTTGTGCCAGAGTATCAGCCTCAAGTTGGATAGAATTTGTTTTGTTGTTTGTTACGTATTGCTTGCCTTTAAACTTACCTCCGTTTGTTCTGTCTTCAGTTACTCACCCGGATCATTTACCCCATTCCCGCCTGGTCGTCGTCGGATTCCGCTACCCCAGTGGCTCCACCTATTTACTCCCATCAACTCACCACCGCTGCGCCACCTGGATATATCTACCCATTCACATTCACTTGTAAATAAATACTCACCTTCTTCCTACTCTCCTTGTCCTGGTCTGCTTCTGGGTTCGATTTTGAAAGAACGTGACAAGTCTGGCTTTTTTATGGCAGTTTCGGAGCAGTGGATTCTTCCTTGCTGAGTGGCCTTTCAGGTTATGTCGATATAGGACTCGTTATACTGTGGATAAAGATACTTTTGTACCGGTTTCCTCCAGCATCTTCACAGGGTCCTTTCTTGTAGTTCTGGGATTGAACTGCACTTTTCGCACCAAAGTACGTTCATCTCTAGGAGACACAATGCGTCTCCTTCCTGAGAGGTATGAAGGCTGCGTGGTCCCATGGTGTTTATACTTGCGTACTATTGTTTGTACAGATGAACGTGGTACCTTCAGGTGTTTGGAAATTGCTCCCAAGGATGAACCAGACTTATGGAGGTCTACAAAAAAAATCTAAGGTCTTTGCTGATTTCTTTGGATTTTCCCATGATGTCAAGCAAAGAGGCACTGAGTTGAAGGTTGGCCTTGAAATCCACAGGTACACCTCCAATTGACTCATACGATGTCAATTAGCCTATCAGAAGCTTCTAAAGCCATGACATCATTTTCTGGAATTGTCCAAGCTGTTTAAAGGCACAGTCAACTTAGTGTATGTAAAATTCTGACCCACTGGAATTGTGGTACATTGAATTATAAGTGAAATAGTCTGTAAACAATTGTTGGAAAAATGACTTGTGTCATGCACAAAGTAGACGTCCTAACCAACTTGCCAAAACTATAGTTTGTTAACAAGACATTTTTGGAGTGGTTGAAAAACTAGTTTTAATGACTCCAACCTAAGTGTACGTAAACTTCCGACTTCAACTGTATGTCCAATACATTTATGGGGGGTCAATTAAGGAAGACATCCTCTTCTGGAAACCAGGACAACAGGAGAGGATATTTTTAATGTACTGGACAGCTTTGTGACATCAAATGGACTTTGGTGGTCAAGATGTGTTTGTATCTGTACTGATGGCACAAAAGCCATGACAGGGAGACATAGTGGAGTGGTAATGAGCGTGCAAGCAGTTGCTCCCGACACCACTTGGGTACACTGCAGCATCCACCAAGAGGCTCTTGCTGCCAAGGGAATGCCTGACTGCTTGAAATACGTTTTGGACACCACAGTGAAAATGGTTAACTTTATTAAAGCAAGGCCCCTGAACTCTCGTGTATTTTCTGCACTATGCAACGATATGGGCAGCAACCATGTAACGCTTTAACAACATACAGAAGTGCGCTGGTCATCAAGGGGCAAAGTATTGACATATTTTTTTAAATTGAGAGACGAGCTTAACGTTTTCTTTACTGACCATAATTTTCAATTGTCTGACTGCTTTGCATGATGACGAGTTTCTCATACGACTGGCCTATCTGGGTGATGTTTTTTTTCGCCTGAATGATTTGAATCTAGGATTACAGGGACCTCAACTATATTCAATGTCCGGGACAAAATTGAGGCTATGAATAAGAAGTTGGAGCTGTTCTCTGTCTGCATTAACAAGGACAACACACAGGTCTTTCCATCATTGTATGATTCTTTGTGTGCAAATTAACTCAAGCTTACAGACAATGTTAAATGTGATATATAAACCCCCTTTTTCTACCCAATTTCATGGTATGCAATTGGGAGTTACAGTCTTGTCTCATCGCTGCGAAACACAACCCAACCAAGCCGCATTGCTTCTTGACACAATGCCCACTTAACCCGGAAGCCAGCCACACCAATATGTCGGAGGAAACACCGTACACCTGGCAACAGTGTCCCTAGTGCGCGATGGGACAAGGACATCCCTGCCGGCCAAACCCTCCCCTAACTCGGACGACGCTGGGTCAATTGTGCGCCGCCCCATGGGTCTCCCGGTCATGGCTCGGCTGCGACAGAGCCTGGATTCTATCCCAGAATCTCTAGTGGCACACCTGCGATGCAGTGCCTTATATTGTGCCACTCGGGAACTGAAGTTGGAGCTATTATCTGTCTGTATGAACTTCTTATGGCTGGGGGGCAGTATTGAGTAGCTTGTACATTATACATTATACAAATATTCCAAAACATGCAACAAGGCACTATAGTAACACTGCAAAACATTTGTCAAAGCAATTCACTTTTTGTCCTGAATACAAAGTGTTATGTTTGTGGCAAATCTAATACAACACATTACTGAGTACTACTCTACATATTTTCAAGCATAGTGGTGGCTGCATCATGTTATGGGTATGCTCGTAATCGTTAACGACTGGTGAGTTTTTCAGAATGGCAAGACCTGAAAATGGTTGTCTAGCAATGATCAGCAAACAATTTGACAGAGCTTGAATACTTTTTTAAAGAATAAATTGACAAATGTCATACAATCCAGGTCCATTTACCCAAAATGACTGACAACTGTAATCGCTGCTAAAGGTACATCGACAAAGTATTGACTCAGGTGTGTGAATAATTGTGTAAATGAGATATTTCTGTATTTCATTTTCAATAAATTTGCAAAAAATTATACAAATTTGTTTTCACTTTGTCATTTTTGGGAATTGTGTTTAGATGGGTGATAAAAAATCACTTTAATCAATTTTTAATTCAGGCTGTAACGCAACAAAATGTGGAATAAGTCAAGGGGTATGAATACTTTCTGTGTGATGTTTCAAATTAACGTAGTTCTGTTCTCGAGTTGTTCTTCTCTATTAATGTTCTGTATTATGTTTCATGTTTCATTATGTTTCATGTTTTGTGTTGGACCCCAGGAAGAGTAGCTGCTGCTTTCGCAACCGCTAATGGGGATCCTAATAAAATACAAAATACCATTCCCCTGATTGGTGAGAGGATAACCCCCAGGAGTCCAATGAAAGTGTTTATCACTGTTATTTCTACAGCTGTTGCATAGTTGCTAGGGTAACTTCATAGGAAAAGACTGCAGAGATGGTCAGAGATGTTCACAAGGTTCAGTGGAAGCTGAGAGGATTTAGACAACTAACAGCAGCGAAAACACAACATTGCTAATATATGTAAATATATACAGTACCAGTCAAAAGTTTGGACACACCTCCTCATTCAAGGGTTTTTCGTTATTTTTACTATTTTCTACATTGTAGAATAAAAGTGAAGACATGTAGTGACCAATCAAAAGTGTTAAACAAATCAAAATATATGAGATTTGAGATTCTTCAAAGTAGTCACCCTTTGCCTTGATTACAGCTTTGCACACTGTTGGCATTCTCTCAACCAGCTTCACTGGAATGCTTTTCCAACAGTCTTAAAGGAGTTCCCACATATGCTGAGCACTTGTTGTCTGCTTTTCATTCACTCTGAGGTCGAACTCATTCTGAACCATCTCAATTCGGTTGAGGTCGGGGGTGATTGTGGAGGCCAGGCCATCTGATGCAGCATCATCATGTCCTGTTGAAAAACATGATAGTCCCACAAAGCGCAAACCAGGTGGGATGGCGTATCGCTGCAGAATGCTGTGGTAGCCATGCTAGTTAAGGGTGCCTTGAATTCTAAATAAATCAGTGTCACTAGCAAAGCATCCCCACACCATCACCTCCTCTATACTTCACGGTGGGAACCACACATGCGGAGAACATCCGTTCACCCACTCTGCGTCTCACAAAGACACGGCGGTTGGACCCAAAAATCTCAAATTTGGACTCATCAGAACAAAGGACAGATTTCAACCGACATGTTCTTTGCTTGTGTTTCTTGGCCCAAGCAAGTCTCTTCTTATTATTGGTGTCCTTTAGTAGTGGTTTCATTGCAGCAATTCGACCATGAAGGCCTGATTCACACAATCTCCTCTGTACAGTTGATGTTGAGATGTTACTTGAACTCTGTGAAGCATTTATTTGGGCGGCAATCTGAGGTGCAGTTAATTCCAATGAACTTGTCCTCTGCAGCAGAGGTAACTCTGGGACTTCCTTTCCTGTGGCGGTCCTCATGAGAGCCAGTTTCATCATAGAACTTGATGGTTTTTGCGACTGCACTTGAAGAAACTTTCAATGTTATTGAAATTTTCCGGATTGACTGACCTTCATTTCTTAAAGTAATGATGGACTGTCATTTCTCTTTGCTTATTTGAGCTGTTAATCACACCTGTTAATTGAAATGCATTCCAGGTGACTACCTCATGAAGCTTGTTGAGAGAATGCCAAGAGTGTGCAAAGCTGTAAGCAAGTCAAAGGGTGGCTACTTTGACGAATCTCGAGTATATTTGGATTTGTCTAACACTTTTTTGGTTACTGCATGATTCCATACGTGTTATTTCATAGTTTCGATGTCTTCACTATTACTATACAATGTAAAAAATTGTAAAAATAAAGAAAACCCATTGAATGAATAAATGCAATATATATTTGCAAACTATTATAAAAAGGGCTTTAGAATATTCCCTCAGACAATCGAATGTCTTCCGAAGAGATTTGTATCAAAGTGCTTGTTCTCTTCAGCTGATCTTCTTGGAATTGAAACATATTAGTCTGAAATGCCTGAAAGAACCGGCAGCATGTCATCCCATCAAAGCTATCCCTGGACTCTTTCAGGGACAAACAAAGGGAATACAGCCTTGATCACAGCTGTTGGAATGTTCAGAAAAGTCTAGCGTTCATTATTGGATGTCCTTTTGAAATTTGTCTGACAGAGTGAGAAACCACAGATTGGTTCACTACTGTTTATGACCTCCGGTCTCAAAAACTATTCTACTCTGTTTTTGATATAAAGAAATAGAGTTTTTAGCTGTCAGTGTGTGTGTGCTTACCTGGGTGCGCGCATGCATTTATGCTGCAAATACAAATTAAATCAATCTTGCTCCGTTAATGGTCAGAGTTAAAATGACAATTATAAGCAGGGTAAACCAATCTAATGATCAGAGAATCAATGTAAAACAAATCAATATAACTATATATAGTGCATTCAGACCCATTCCCGTTTTCCACATTTTGTTACGTTACAGCCTTGTTCGAAAACTGATTAAATTAAAACATTTCCTCATCAATATACACACACAATACCCCATAATGACAAAGTGAAAACAGGTTTTTAGAAATGTTTGCAAATGTATAAAAAAGATCATTTGAAATACCATTCAGACCCTTTGCTATAAGACTTGATAATTGAGCTCAGGTGCATCCTGTTTCCATTGATCATCCTTGAGATGTTTCTACAACTTCATTGGAGTCTACCTGTGGTAAATTCAATTGATTGGACATGATTTAGAAAAGGCACACACCTGTCTATATAAGGTCCACAGTTGACAGTGCATGTCAGAGTAAAAACCAAGCCATGAGGTCAAAGAAATTGTCCGTAGACCTCCGAGACAGGATTGTGTCGAGGCACAGATCTGGGGAAGGGTACCAAAACATGTCTGCAGCATTGAAGGTCCCCAAGAACACAGTGGCCTCCTTCATTCTTAAAATGGAAGAAGTTTTGAACCACCAAGCTGAGCAATCGGAGGAGAAGGGCCTTAGTCAGGGAGGTGACCAAGAGCCCGATGGTCACTCCATAGTTCCTCTGTGGCGATGGGAGAACCTTCCAGAAGGGCAACCATCTCTGCAGCACTCCATCAATCAGGCCTTTATGGTAGAGTAGCAAAAGGGAAGCCATTCCTCAGTAAAAAGGCACATGACAGCCCACTTGGAGTTTGCCAAAAGGCACCTAAAGGACTCCCAGACCATGAGAAACAAGATTCTCTGGTCTGATGAAGATTGAACTCTTTTGCTTGAATGCCAAGCATCACGTTTGGAGGAAACCCAGGTTTCCCTATGGTGAAGCATGGTGGTGGCAGCATCATCATATATATATTTTCAGCTGCAGGGACTGGGAGACTAGTCAGGATCGAGGAAAAGATGAATGAGCAGAGTACAGAGAGATCTTTGATGAAAACTTGCTCCAGAGCGCTCGGGACCTAAGACTGGGGAGAAAGTTCACCTTCCAACAGGACAACGACCCTAAGCACACAGCCAAGAAAACGCAGGAGTGGCTTCGGGACAAGTCTCTGAATGTCCTTGAGTGGCCCAGCCAGAGCCCGGACTTGAACCCTATCGAACATCTCTGGAGAGACCTGAAAATATATGTGCAGCGACGCTCCCCATCCAACCTGACAGAGCTTGAGAGAATCTGCAGAGAAGAATGGGAGAAACTCCACAAATAAAGTGGTGCCAATTTTGTAATGTCATACCCAAGAGGACTCGAGGCTGTGGTCGCTGCCAAAGGTGCTTCAACAAAGTACAGAGTAAAGGGTCTGAATAGTTATATAAAAAGGTGGCATTTTAGTTTTTGTATTTTTTTTCTATAAATATGCAAAAATTTCCAAAAAAACTAACGTAACAAAATGTAGAAAAGGGGGTCTGAATACTTTCCGAATGCACTGTATAAGCTGGGTAAACCCATCTAATGGTCAAAGTTAATAAGATAAATTTAAGCAGGGTAAACCCATCTATTGGTCAGAGTTAATAGGATAATTATAAGCAGGGTAAACCCATCTATTGGTCAGAGTTAATAGGATAATTATAAGCAGGGTAAACCCATCTATTGGTCAGAGTTAATAGGATAATTATAAGCAGGGTAAACCCATCTATTGGTCAGAGTTTATAGGATAATTATAAGCAGGGTAACCCCATTTAAAGTAATGACTCTTGTACAGCTTGTGAAAGCTTTACATTTCAGCTGCTCTACAGAAAGCCTAGATTATCAGTCAGACGTTTCCTTGAACTGAGAGCTGCTCTTTGAACTCTCCCCGATCCCCCAAGACACACAATACATTTTAATCTGCTTCAGACAGTGAAAGGGAAAGTTACTAATTAGTTTATAAAAAATAATGAGGGTTTCGTGTGAGGCAAAGAAAGTGTATGCATCCCAAATGGCACCCTATTTCCTACATAGTGCACTTCCTCTATGGGCCCTGGTTAAAAGTAGTGCACTATATTGGGAAAAGAGTGCCATATGGGATGCATCCAGCGACATGTTCTCAAACTGGCAGCCCTCCATGAAGATGAACCAAGTGTAGCTAATGAGGGCATCATCACATTTACTGGCCATGCAGGTTATACTAGTCAGCTGATGTTGTTGCTACATGCAGTAAGAATAAGGCTGTATAGGCCTCATCACAAATTATTAGGGGAAAGCTATGTGATGATTCGTACCATTGGTCAATTCGACCATTGATTCACAAAATCTGGTTTGAATTTAAAATCTTTCTATTGAATTAAATCAGAAGTTTTATAACCTGAAAATCAAAACAATAGGTGATGTTGAACATATTGCATTTACATTACATTTACATTTAAGTCATTTAGCAGACGCTCTTATCCAGAGCGACTTACAAATTGGTGCATTCACCTTATGACCTCCAGTGGAACAGTAGTGCATCTAAATCTTTTCAGGGGAGGGGGTGAGAGGGATTACTTTATCCTATCCTAGGTATTCCTTAAAGAGGTGGGGTTTCAGGTGTCTCCGGAAGGTGGTGATTGACTCCGCTGTCCTGGCGTCGTGAGGGAGTTTGTTCCACCATTGGGGGGCCAGAGCAGCGAACAGTTTTGACTGGGCTGAGCGGGAACTGTACTTCCTCAGTGGTAGGGAGGCGAGCAGGCCAGAGGTGGATGAACGCAGTGCCCTTGTTTGGGTGTAGGGCCTGATCAGAGCCTGGAGGTACTGAGGTGCCGTTCCCCTCACAGCTCCGTAGGCAAGCACCATGGTCTTGTAGCGGATGCGAGCTTCAACTGGAAGCCAGTGGAGGGAGCGGAGGAGCGGGGTGACGTGAGAGAACTTGGGAAGGTTGAACACCAGACGGGCTGCGGCGTTCTGGATGAGTTGTAGGGGTTTAATGGCACAGGCAGGGAGCCCAGCCAACAGCGAGTTGCAGTAATCCAGACGGGAGATGACAAGTGCCTGGATTAGGACCTGCGCCGCTTCCTGTGTGAGGCAGGGTCGTACTCTGCGGATGTTGTAGAGCATGAACCTACAGGAACGGGCCACCGCCTTGATGTTAGTTGAGAACGACAGGGTGTTGTCCAGGATCACGCCAAGGTTCTTAGCGCTCTGGGACGAGGACACAATGGAGTTGTCAACCGTGATGGCGAGATCATGGAACGGGCAGTCCTTCCCGGGAGGAAGAGCAGTTCCGTCTTGCCGAGTTCAGCTTGAGGTGGTGATCCGTCATCCACACGGATATGTCTGCCAGACATGCAGAGATGCGATTCGCCACCTGGTCATCAGAAGGGGAAAGGAGAAGATTAATTGTGTGTCGTCTGCATAGCAATGATAGGAGAGACCATGTGAGGTTATGACAGAGCCAAGTGACTTGGTGTATAGCGAGAATAGGAGAGGGCCTAGAACAGAGCCCTGGGGACACCAGTGGTGAGAGCACGTGGTGTGGAGACGGATTCTCGCCACGCCACCTGGTAGGAGCGACCTGTCAGGTAGGACGCAATCAACCCAACTCGGAGAGGGTGGAGAGGAGGATCTGATGGTTCACAGTATCGAAGGCAGCCGATAGGTCTAGAAGGATGAGAGCAGAGGAGAGAGAGTTAGCTTTAGCAGTGCGGAGCGCCTCCGTGATACAGAGAAGAGCAGTCTCAGTTGAATGACTAGTCAATCTTTAAAGAACTGCAAATTGGCCCCTTAGGGCTACCTGACTCCTGTGTCTGTATCCAAATCCAGTTAGGAAACACCCGGAGCCATGCTAGTAGGAAGGGTTTCCAGAGGTTAGATCCAACTTCGATATACCAACAGCACGAATATCTTGTAATAATGACTCACTCTCCACCAGCAAAAGCCATCTACAGAAGGGTGAGAGATGCACATCAGGTGCAATGAAGAACGGGACGTTGGAAAAGAGTTGACTCATCGGTCAGCTGACTCATATGCCCGCACTCTTGAAACATCATTAACCAGCTGCGCCACCGAAAAGCTAGTGGAGGTGGAGGTATTGCAACCAACTCAACTCTGTTACAGCTAATTCAAATGTAGGAGAACAGTAGCATACTGTAGAAGGTAAAAGTCACTTCCGCTTGCCTGCACCCGATTCCCAAAACAATGGCCTTCCTACGGTCACAGCCTGTTAGACCACAATTGGCAACAGATTCCTGAATAAATATGAATTCTACCAGGTTAAACTAACTGCAGGAGACCATCTTGAAAGAGAATGGTCATGGTTGACAGTTTGTCAATATATCCCAGGAGATTAATTCAAAAAGTGAATTATTTTTAAAGAGGAAATATCTGTTCAAATTACATTTCAATGAATCTCCTGAATTGATTGCAACTGAAAGGAAATAGGTCCAACCAAAGCAGTGACACCACCACCCCCACTTCTGCATACCATGAAGCAACGTACATATTTTTGGTAGCTGATTGAGTATTCCACACCGTCTATATATGGCCAGTTCGTACTATAAGGGCTCAGTGCCAGACCCAGACCCAGATGCAGACACGGGAGGCAGATGGTTTCAGTGTTTGATATTTAATAGTTCCAAAAGGGGTAGGCAAGAGAATGGTCGTGGACAGGAAAAAGGTCAAAACCAGATCCAGGAGGTACAGAGTGGCAGGTAGGCTCAGGGCAGGCAGACTGGTCAGGCAGGCGGGTACAGAGTCCAGAAAACAGGAAAGGGTCAAAGCCGGGAGGACTAGCAAATGAGAGAATCGCAAAAGCAGGAGCACGGGATGAACACGCTGGTTGACTTGAAACAGACAAGACGAACTGGCACAGAGAGACAGAAAACACAGGGATAAATACACTGGGGAAAATAAGTGACACCAGGAGGGGGTGGAAACAATCACAAGGACAGGTGAAACAGATCAGGGCGTGACAGTCTCTCCCCCCCCCCCCCCCCCCGCCTTCCAGAATTGGGACGAGAACTGAGGAGCCTGGTCCGAGACAATGTCAACCGGGAGTCCATGGATTCGAAAGACGTGCTGCACCATAAGTTGGGCCGTCGCCTTGGCTGAAGGTAACTTCGGAAGAGGGATGAAATGGGCGGCCGTGGAGAATCTGTCAACCACCGTCAGGATGATGGTGTTGCAGTCTGACAGAGGAAGCCCAGTGACAAAAAATCCTGGGAAATATGGGACCAGGGGCGATGAGGGACAGGGAGTGGCTGTAGGAGGCCAGACGGAGCTTGCCGCGGAGTGCGCACACCATGCATGCGGCGATGAAGGCCCGAGACATCAGGAACCATGGTGGGCCACCAGAAGCTTTGACAGAGGAAAGCCAGTGTTTGACGACAAGCAGGATGACAGGTAAGCCTGGAGAAGTGAGCCCATTCCAGAACCTGAGATATAGAACATACAGCCGGTTAGCCGGCCCCCCCAGGGTCCAACTGGGAACGCTGTGCCTTGCAAACCAGAGCGTCAATTCCCCAAACAGAAGCCACCAAACAAGAGGCAGGAAGGATGGTCTCAGATTGAGGGAGTGGCAGTGGAACTGTACAGATGGGATAGAGTGTCCGGCTTCACGTTCTTTGACCCTGGTTGGTAAGAGATGGTGAAATTGAACCTGGTAAATAACAGAGCCCAACGAGCTTGCCTTGGGTTTAGGAGCTTGGAATTATAGAGATATTCTACATTTTTATGATCGGTCCATACCAGGAATGAATGTTCCGCCCCTTCCAGCCAGTGTCTCCACTCCTCCAGAGCCATCTTTACAGCTAGGAGTTCCCGGTTCCCACCATCATAATTCCTTTCCGCAGAGTTGAGAAGATGGGACATGAAGGCACAGGGATGAAGCTTTTGGTCTGAAGCATCAACCTCCACCACAAACTGACGAGTTGGGTCCGGATGGATGAGGATAGAGGATAGGAGCAGTAGTGAATCGCTGTTTAAGATCCCCAAAAGCCTTGTCCGCTACTGGAGACCATGTGAATGGTACCTTGGGAGAAGTCAGTGCCGCCAGGTTGAGAGGGGAGCCGCCAGGTTGATGTGGCCCAGAATGAAACGGTGATACAAATGAGCAAAACCCAGAAACCGTTGGAGCTGCACCCTGTACGTGGACTGGGGTCAATCCATCACCGCTCTCACCTTCTCCAGATCCATCTGTACATTCCACTCAGTAATAATGTATCCTAGAAAGGAGATAGTGGAGCGGTGGAACTCACTTCTCAGCCTTTACAAAACAACTGATTCTCCAAGAGGCGCTGAAGAACCTGTCGAACATGGATAATGTGTTCCTGGGCAGAACGAGTAGAAAACCTGGATGTCGTTGAGGTAGACAAAACGATTCAAATGTCCCGGAGCACATCGTTGACCAGAGCCTGGAAAACAGCAGGCGCGTTGGTGAGTCCAAACGGCATAACCAGGTACTCATAATGTACACTGGCAGTGTTGAAAGCAGTCTTCCACTCGTCTCCTTCGCGTATCCGCACAAGATGGTAGACATTCCGAAGGTCCAATTTGGTGAAGATAGTAGCCCCCTGGAGAGGATCGAAAGCTGAGGAGAGGAGTGGTAGAGGGTACCGATTTTTAATCGTAATATCAGAGACCCAGGTAATCAATACATGGATGCAGAGTCTTGTCCTCCTAGCTGTAAAGATGGCCCTGGAGGAGTGGAGACACTGTCTGGAAGGGGCGGAACATCCAGTCCTCGATGTACTCCTCCATGGCCTTGGTCTCAGGTCTGGATAGGGAATATAGCCAACCTAGAGGCGGTGTGGTGCACGGGAGGAGGTCAATAGCACAATCGTAGCGATGGTGTGAGGAAGGTAGCCCGAGTCTTGCTGAAAACCTCCAGGAGGTCATGATACTCTGCAGGCAAGGCAGAGAGATCCATGGCCGTACTTATTCCTGGGATGGCTGTGCTGCCTTTAGGCAGTGTGAATAGCAAAATGGGCTCCAACCAAGAATGGAACCCATAGTCCAGTCAATATCTGGGTTGTTTTTTTGGAGCCAAGAAAAACCCAAAACAATTGACTCACTGTGGTTTCCAGATAATTGTATATTTAGGGGAATTGTGCTGTGCGTGACTCCAATGGAACGACCATCCAGTGCCCTGGCATCCATGGGAACAGAGAGGAGTTGAGTAGTGATACCCAGTTCTGATACCAGGGTAGCGTCCATAAAACTCTCATCTGCCCCAGAGTCAATAAGCACCTGGAGAGACTTAGACTGGTCTCCCCACAGCAAGATCACATAAAAAGGAGTCAGGGTAATGTGACTTAGAGGATTCCCAGTCAGATTCACCAGTGCTTGTACCTACTAAGGTGTCCGGTCTCTTAACTGGGCAGGTGGTTATATTATGCCCCACAGCTCCACAATACAGACAGCAATTGGAGCTTAGCCTGCGGGAACGTTCCCTAGGCGCTAACCTAGCCCTTCCCAGTTGCATAGGTTCTGGTGTGTCAGACTCACCTGTCATCGATCATTCTCGAGGAGGCTCGGGTGTCTTCGGATCCTCTCCGGAAGAATAGCCTTCGGGGACTTCCGGATTCCTTCGAAGATGAGCGAGCCACTGCGGATGGATGAGTGTGACCCAGGTCAGACCTCCTCTCACTCCTACATTCCCTTAGCCACCCATCAATTCTAATGGAGAGGGCGAAGAGGGAATCGAGGTTCACCGGCAATTCCCCAGCAGCTAAATCATCCTTTATCACCTCAGACAGTCCGTGAAGGAAGGTATTGAAAAGGGATTCCAGGCACTCTCACGCGCCAATGTGCGAAAATCAACAGCATAGTCTGCCACACTACGGGAATCTTGACATAATTCAAGAAGTTTACGGGCCGCCTCTCTCCCGGATACTAGAAAATCGAACACCTTCCTCACCTCTGCCATGAAATCCTCCAGATGATGACAAATGACAGATTGTTGCTCCCAAACAGCCGTTGCCCAGGAGAGCGCCCTTCCCGACATTAGCGTAATAATATATGCTATCTTCGACCGGTCCGAAGGGAACGAAGATGGCTGTAGCTCAAAAATAAGGGAGCATTGAGCAAGAAAACCCCAGCAGGTACCAGGATCCCCCAGAATAACGCTCCGGAGGAGGCAAGCAGCGTTCCCGGGGAGCCAGGTTAGGCTGTACAAACTCACCGCTCATAGGGCAAAGGTTTCTGGGTGGTTGAGGGTTCTCAGAGATGGTAGGTTGCCTATGAGCTAACTCCCTGGTTTGCTCCATAATAGCCTTAAACCCTTGGTCGTGGCGTTCCGTCAGGGAATGAAACCCTTCCAGAAGGTCCTGAAGTAACTCCTCCTGTCTCCCAGTGGTGGCTTCCTGCAGGGAGACAGCGTGGCGGAGCTGATCCAAGTATGCTGGGTCTGTCATGGCCAGTTCGTACTATAAGGGCTCAGTGCCAGACCCAGACCCAGATGCAGACACGGGAGGCAAATGGTTTGAGTGTTTGATATTTATTAGTTCCAAAAGGGGTAGGCAAGAGAATGGTCGTGGACAGGCAAAGAGTCAAAACCAGATCTAGGAGGTTCAGAGTGGAGAGAAAGAGAGAGTAGTAAAGGAGCCTGGGGGGAAACACGCTGGTTGACTTGAAACAAACAAGACGAACTGGAACAGAGAGACAGGAAACACAGGTATAAATACATAAGCGACACCTGGAAGGGGATGAGACAATCACAAGGACAGGTGAAACAGATCAGGGCGTGACAGTCTATCGTCAAGGATCATTGAGTTTCTATTAAGGTATCTATACTTTTACTCAAGTATCACAATTGGGTACTTTTTCCACCACTGGTTGTAATAACCATATATTCAATGTGTTTAATGATTAAGATAATAGGTACATATTGTAGTAAAACAATACAGTCTAGCTATGTTTCATACCTAAGAGTATTTCATGCTGTTAAAAATGGATCCATGCTCATATTCCAATATGGAATCTGAAGATAAATAATGATGATCTCTCTCATTAAAAGCCCTATAGCTCCCTCTAAAGGACACAGTGGTACATCATATTAAGAAACAAAAGTCCTGCTGTTCAACAATCATTAGACTAACATGGCCCTTTGAGTTAAGTAGGAATGTTTAAACCCTATCATGTTTAAAGAACTGTTTAACCCTATCATGTTTAACCCTAATGTTTAACCCTATCATGTTTAACCCTATCATGTTTAACCCTATCATGTTTAACCCTATCATGTTTAACCCTATCATGTTTAACCCTATCATGTTTAACCCTATCATGTTTAACCCTATCATGTTTAACCCTATCATGTTTAACCCTATCATGTTTAAACCCTATCATGTTTAAACCCTATCATGTTTAAACCCTATCATGTTTAACCCTATCATGTTTAACCCTATCATGTTTAACCCTATCATGTTTAAACCCTATCATGTTTAAACCCTATCATGTTTAAACCCTATCATGTTTAAACCCTATCATGTTTAAACCCTATCATGTTTAAACCCTATCATGTTTAACCCTATCATGTTTAACCCTATCATGTTTAACCCTATCATGTTTAAACCCTATCATGTTTAACCCTATCATGTTTAACCCTATCATGTTTAAACCCTATCATGTTTAAACCCTATCATGTTTAAACCCTATCATGTTTAACCCCTATCATGTTTAAACCCTATCATGTTTAAACCCTATCATGTTTAAACCCTATCATGTTTAAACCCTATCATGTTTAAACCCTATCATGTTTAACCCTATCATGTTTAACCCTATCATGTTTAAACCCTATCATGTTTAACCCTATCATGTTTAACCCTATCATGTTTAACCCTATCATGTTTAACCCTATCATGTTTAACCCTATCATGTTTAAACCCTATCATGTTTAAACCCTATCATGTTTAAACCCTATCATGTTTAACCCTATCATGTTTAAACCCTATCATGTTTAAACCCTATCATGTTTAAACCCTATCATGTTTAACCCTATCATGTTTAAACCCTATCATGTTTAAACCCTATCATGTTTAAACCCTATCATGTTTAAACCCTATCATGTTTAAACCCTATCATGTTTAACCCTATCATGTTTAAACCCTATCATGTTTAAACCCTATCATGTTTAACCCTATCATGTTTAAACCCTATCATGTTTAAACCATGTTTAAACCCTATCATGTTTAAACCCTATCATGTTTAACCCTATCATGTTTAACCCATGTTTAAACCCTATCATGTTTAAACATGTTTAACCCTATCATGTTTAACCCTATCATGTTTAAACCCTATCATGTTTAATCATGTTTAAACCCTATCATGTTTAACCCTATCATGTTTAAACCTATCATGTTTAAACCCTATCATGTTTAAACCCTATCATGTTTAAACATGTTTAAACCTATCATGTTTAACCCTATCATGTTTAAACCCTATCATGTTTAAACCCTATCATGTTTAACCCTATCATGTTTAACCCTATCATGTTTAACCCTATCATGTTTAACCCTATCATGTTTAAACCCTATCATGTTTAACCCTATCATGTTTAACCCTATCATGTTTAACCCTATCATGTTTAACCCTATCATGTTTAACCCTATCATGTTTAACCCTATCATGTTTAACCCTATCATGTTTAACCCTATCATGTTTAAACCCTATCATGTTTAAACCCTATCATGTTTAACCCTATCATGTTTAAACCCTATCATGTTTAAACCCTATCATGTTTAAACCCTATCATGTTTAACCCTATCATGTTTAAACCCTATCATGTTTAAACCCTATCATGTTTAACCCTATCATGTTTAACCCTATCATGTTTAACCCTATCATGTTTAACCCTATCATGTTTAACCCTATCATGTTTAACCCTATCATGTTTAAACCCTATCATGTTTAAACCCTATCATGTTTAACCCTATCATGTTTAACCCTATCATGTTTAACCCTATCATGTTTAACCCTATCATGTTTAAACCCTATCATGACTGAAGAGGAAGATACAAAGTAAATAAACAACTTTGTTTAAATATACATTAAAACAAGCTAGTCGACGTCATGGACTCAGTCTTTGAATTTGAGAGTGGTTGTATTTACCCAACAGCATTTCTATGAAAAATATGCGTTTTCATGCACTGAGGAACTGTACATTTCCTGTTTCCTGTCCACTATTACTGAGGATGACTCAGAACTAGACTTACAGTAAGAGCTGAAGTAACAGTTGAAGTTAACTGTATTTGAGCAGAAGTGTGTCAAGATGGACAATGATGAAAATACATATGCCAATTCAAGTTCCTTCAAGGCCAGCCCAAGAGAAGGAGCAATATATTTCCAGAGGTGGAAGAGACCCTCCAGAGCTGCTGCAGTGTGTCTGGGGCTGCTGTGCGTTCTCCTACTGGCTGGGATCATAAGCCTGTCTGTCTACCAGAGAAACCAATCGACCAGTTACAACAACCTGACTAAAGAGAGAGACCAGCTACAGAAGGAGAAAGAACACCTGAACAAGAAGATTAAAGGGAGACGCTGTCCAGAAGGCTGGAGGGAGTTTGAATTCAGCTGTTACTACATCACCAATGAGAAAAAAACCTGGACTCAGAGCAGTGAAGAATGCCAAGAGTTTGGAGCAGATCTGGTGATCATAAACAGCAAAGAGGAACAGGTATTTATCAATGGATTATACCAAACAAAAAATAATGTCTGGATTGGTCTTACTGACTCAGTTACTGAAGGGACCTGGAAATGGGTGGATGGTACACCACTGACCACAGCGAATTGGGATAGAGGGCAGCCCAACAGCAACAATGGAACAGACCAAGACTGTGGGGTGATCTGGAATCGTTCAGGGTTGTGGAATGATGAGAAGTGTTCCATTAAAAATAAAGGGATCTGTGAGAAATAGGATCATAGGTCCTCTCTCTGCACTGCTGTTGAAAAAGGACTATCTATGGTAAAATAGTACGCTGCATTAGACTAGGGAGAGAAAGGCACACACAAACAGACCCACGCACGCACACAAACACACACGCAGTTATAATTTCACACAATGATGTACATATCATTCGATAAATTACTTTAAGTTTTAGTTATCCATTGATTTGAAGTTACTGTAATAGTAATATTGTAAAATGTTATTGTTCATTTTGCTTCCATTAATGCTGTACATAAATAAGGTATACTTTCTGCTAATTAAATAAACTTTACAAAAAATATAAACGCAACATGTAAAAAGTGTTGGTCCCATGTTTCATGAGCTGAAAAAAAAAAGATTCCAGAAATTGTCCATATGCACAAAAAGCTTATTTCGCTCAAATTTTGTGCACAAATTTGTTTACATCCCTGTTAGTGAGCATTTCTCCTTTGCCAAGATAATCCATCCACCTGACAGTTGTGGCATATCAAGAAGCTGCTTTAACAGCACGATCATTACACAGGTGCGCCTTGTGCTGGGGACAATAAAAGGCCACTCTAAAATGTGCAGTTTTCTCACACAACACAATTGAAGAAATTGTATGCTGACCTCAGGAATGTCCAACAGAGCTGTTGCCAGATAATTTCATGTTGATTTCTCTTTCATAAGCAGCCTCCAATGTCGTTTTAGAGAATTCGACAGTACATTCCAACCGGCCTTACAACCGCAGTCCACATGTATGGTGTTGTGTGGGCGAGCGGTTTGCTGATGTCAACGTTGTGAACAGAGTGCCCCATGGTGGCGGGGGTGGTATGGTATGGGCAGGCATAAATCAAATTTTATTGGTCACAAACATATGGTTAGGAGATGTTAAAGCGAGTTTAGCGAAATGCTTGTGCTTCTAGTTCCGACAGTGCAGTAATATTTAACAAGTAATCTAACAATTCCACAACTACCTAATGCACACAAATCTAAAGGGATGGAATAAGAATATGTAGATATAAATATATGGATGAGCGATGACTGAGCGGCATAGGCAAGATCCAATAGATGGTATAAAATACAGTATATACATGAGATGAGTATGTAAGATACGTTTACATTATTAAAGTGGCATTTTTAAAGTGACTAGTGATCCATTTATTAAAGTGGCCAATGATTTCGAGTCTGTGTGTAGGCAGCAGCCTCTCTGTGTCAGTGATGGCTGTGTAACAGTCTTGATGGCCTTGAGATAGAAGCTATTTTTCTGTCTCTCGGTCCCAGCTTTGATGCAACTGTACTGACCTCGCCTTCTGGATGTAATGGGGTGAACAGGCAGTGGCTCGGGTGGTTGTTGTTCTTGATGATCTTTAAGGCCTTCCTGTCACATCGGGTGCTGTTGGTGTCCTGGCGGGCAGGTAGTTTGCCCCCAGTGATGCATTGTGCAGACCATACCACCCTCTGGAGAGCCTTGCGGTTGAGATTGGTGCAGTTGCCGTACCAGGCGTGGACACAGCCCGACAGGATGCTCTCAATTGTGGATCTGTAAAAGTTTGTGAGGTTTTTAGGTAACAAGCCACATTTCTTCAGCCTCCTGAGGTTGAAGAGGCGCTGTTACACCTTCTTCACCTCACTGTCTGTGTGGGTGGACCTTTTCAGTTTGTCAGTGATGTGTACGCTGGGGAACTTAAACTTTCTACCTTCTCCACTGCTGTCCCGTTGATGTGGATAGGGGGTGCTCCCTCTGCTGTTTCCTGAAGCCCACAATCATCTTCTTTGTTTTTTTAACATTGAATGAGAGGTTGTTTTCCTGACACCACACTCCGAGTGCCCTCACCTCCTCCCTGTAGACTGTCTCGTCATCGTTGGTAATCAAGCCCACTACTGTTGTGTCGTCTGCAAACTTGATGATTGAGTTTTAGGTGTGCATGGCCACGCAGTCATGGGTGAACAGGGAGTACAGGAGGGGGCTGAGCACCCACCCTTGTGGGGCCCCAGTGTTGAGGATCAGCAAAGTGGAGATGTTGTTTCCTACCTTCATCACCTGGGGGCGGCCCGTCAGAAAGTCCAGGACACAATTACACAAGGTGGGGTTGAGACCCAGGGCCTCAAGCTTAATGATATGCTTGGAGGGTACTATGGTGTTGAATGCTGAGCTGTAGTCAATGAACAGCATTCTTACATAGGTATTCCTAATGTCCAGATGGGATAGGGCAGTGTGCAGTGTGATGGCGATTGAATCGTCTGTGGACATATTGGGGCGGTATGCAAATTGAATTGGGTCTAGGGTGGCAGGTAAGGTGGAGGTGATATGATCCTTGAAGCACTTTATGATGACAGAAGTGAGTGCAGCGTGGCGATCGTCATTTAGTCCAGTTATCTTTGCCTTCTTGGGTACAGGGACAATGGTGGCCATCTTGAAGCATGTGGGGACAGCAGACTGGGATAGGGAGAGATTGAATATGTCCGTAAACACACCAGCCAGCTGGTCTGCGCATGCTCTGAGGACGCGGCTAGGGATTCCGTCTGGGCCGGCAGCCTTGCAAGGGATAACACGTTTAAATGTCTTATCACGTCGGCCACAGAGAAGGAGAGGGGGAGCCCGCAGTCCTTGGTAGTGGGCAGCGTCTGTGGCACTGTATTATCCTCAAAGCAGGCAAAGAAGGTGTTTAGTTTGTCCGGAAGCAAGATATTGATGTCCGTGACGTGGCTGGTTTTCTTTTTGTAGTCCGTGATTGCCTGTAGACCCTGCCACATGTCTTGTATCTGAGCCGTTGTATTGTGACTCCACTTTGTCCCGATACCGACATTTTGCTTATTTGATTACCTTGCGGAGGGAATAACTACTGTTTGTATTTGGACATATTCCCAGTCATCTTTCTATGGTTAAATGCGGTGTTTCGCGCAAATGCCGCCATCTATCCATGGTTTCTGGTTAGGGTAGGTTAATAGTCACATTATCGCCAATGCACTTCCTTATAAACTCACTCACCGAACCATTGTATAATTCAATGTTATTCTCTGAGGCTGCCCGGAACATTTCCCAGTCCGCGTGTTCAAAACAATCTTGAAGCCGATTCGTCAAACCAGAGTTGAATAATTCTTGTCACTCGGACAACATATCCCGAGAGAGCCATGTTTCCGTGAAACAGATAATTTTACAATCTCTGATGTCTCTCTGGAAAGCAATCCTTGCCCTAATTATGTCTACCTTGTTGTCTAGAGACTGGATATTGGCAAGTAATATAATCGCAAGCGGTGGGTGGTGTGCACGCCTATGAAGTCAGACCAGGAGGCTGCTCCATCTACCTCTTCTGTGGCGACGTTGTTTTGGGTCGGCCTCTGGGATTAGATCCATTGTCCTAGAAGGTCATATTCCTGGTTGAAATGTTGGTAAGTTGACGTCACTCTGATATCTTGGCTGTATGTATTAACATTTTCTGCGCTAACAGTGTAAGAAATGATCGGCGCCATCAGTCGGCGCCATCTTGCTAATGCTACGGACAACAAACACAATTGCATTTTATCGATGGCAATTTGAATGCACAGAGATACCATGAAGAGATCCTGAGGCCCATTGTCGTGCCATTCATCTGCCTCCATCACCTCATGTTTCAGCATGATAATGCATGGCCCAATGTCGAAAGGATCTGTACACAATTCCTGGAAGCTAAAAATGTCCCAGTTCTTCCATGGCCTGCATACTCAGACATGTCACCCATTGAGGATACTCTGGGTCGTTGTGTACAACAGCGTGTTCAAGTTCCCTCCAATAACCATCAACACAATCAGCAACACCGTAACGTAACAAAATGTGGAAAAAGTCAAGGGGTCTGAATACTTTCCGTAGACACTGTATGCAAAGGAGATGTCTGAGGCAAATGGTGGTCACACCATATACTGGTTTTCTGATCCACCTTTATTTAAGGTATTTTTGTTCAGTATAGAACATGGAAAGTAAATGTGTTCTTATGACCGTTTTAATAGTTTAAAAAATGCAATGCAAAGTTAACGTAAAAACATAATAAAAACAAGATAAAAGCTGTATGGTAATTCCTGAACGTGACAGAGGTGTAGACTCCTGAAGGAATTTGGTTGAAGGAAGATTAAGGAAGGTTTCGTTAGAAAGACCAGACATTCTCTCACTTTTAGAATCAATCACATTTTTTTTATTTTTTGGTCGTCAAAACTATGGTTGATTTCAATAGCTATACAGCAAGCTTTTGAAACATTAAAGATATGAAATATATTGATCAAAGGTTATTGTGTGATTGTCATGTTCAACCATTAGTCATCATATGTGGACCATTCTCTTTTTCATAGTGCTTCTGAACTTTGACACACCACCACCAAAGGACTGGGTGGCCATAGAAAAATTACACTGTATCACAACAAGGGTCCTTTCTATGTGAATTATAGTGTTTTAGTATTAGTAGGGTTTTAGTCAGTGAATACTTCCTTCCAGTACTGCTCCACAGTGAAATTCTTGTTCCTCTCAGCCAAGTGACGCAATGCCCTAGCCTCTTTCTTGGACTGCTCGTAACTGGCCGTCCAAATTCCTCGCAAAGATGTCCGCTTTCTAGGGCCTGAAGCAAAGTCAAATACCCTCGGAAGTGGACACTTTAGGTGGTTTCCCTCTGCTTGCCAGATTTTAGGAACAAGGCCCTGTTTGGGAAGCAGAAATGTTACTATATTGGCACACTAGAAAAACACAATACTGGTGCAGGTCTATTTCATACTAGCTTGAATATTATTATTATTAACACAATATTGTGTTACAGTCTTGTAATGTTAATAATTTAAAGCCGAATGTATTTTTTATTGTGTGTATGGACCATGGGATAACTAGCTGTCACGATGGAGTCAGCTAATGGGGATCCAAATTAAGATTCTGTATAATCAACAATTTACAGTCAAACTAATCATATTGTCAAAACCATTGACACACCAAGTAAATTGTAGTCAAAAGGAATTAGTAACCTTATCATCAGATGTCACAAATAAAACAGTTCAGTTCTTGTTACCTTTTTCTGTCTGTCGATGTTCTCCCACACCCTGCTGCACACCATGCACTCAAACACATCTATGTAGTTCTCCTGTGTCAGATCCTGGACACCCCATGGGCGTTCCTTCAGCTCCTTTACCAACTCCAGGTTGGAGACTTCACGCTTCAACTTCCACTCCAGATAAGTGGCATACTCCTCGTCGTCCTCATCTAGTCTTTTCAGATACAGAGCCAGTTTTTCAGGGGGCTCGTCTGGGTCGACTACCACCGCACTACTGTTGCTCGGCAGCCATTGCCGAACATTGGGAGCACCGTAATACACAGGAACCACCCCAAGCTTGAGAGGCCTCCATAGTTTCTCGGTGATGTAGTCGTCACAGACGGCGTTCTCAAAGGCCAGAATGAATTTGTACTGGGCCAGGATCTGGTAGAAGGCCTGCTCCTCCATGGCAATCGAGTCCCTCAGATGGGAAGGCAGGTCTTTGTTGTGGAGGCATTGTCCATAGGAATCAACCCTGATGTGCTTCATTAACTCACTCACATAGGCGTCCCGGTCCGACGGAGGGTCGCAGTCTGACTGGACGTACACCACCGGGGCTAGTGTTTTCCTCAGCTCGTTCTTCTGGTTGAGGGACACCAGGTAGGTCTGGGAGGTCAGGACCTCCAGGTTCTCCAGGTACTGGGAGGTGAGGGGCAGCTGGGAGTGCTGGCTGAAAGTGGCCGTGTGGTTAAAGAGGGTGATGACGGGCTCGTGGAAGAGCTTGTAGTTGTTTTTGGGCGACTCCTCGTGAAACAAGGCCCACTGGTGGTGCTCTCTCCTCGGCAGAGGAAGACTCTCAATGCTGAAATCGGTGCCTGGTTTGATTCAAGATGGTTGGAAAGGGGAAACATTAGTATAGAGATTATATGTCTTGAATGTGAAAGGTCAGCACATCGAATGCAATGCTGACCATTTTGCTTATATGTTTTATATTCTTCCTTGTCTAAGATGACAGACATATTACTCTGGGATCTGAACAATGATGAAGTAACAGTTGTATGTCGTTCTGCCTTGCAGTGTTTATAATAGGAGATGCCAGGTATTTTGTTGTCATCAGAAATGTTCAAATCAATGTGTCTCGGATATCTTCTTAAATCGGGTGCACTTCTGTCCTCTTCTAGGCTGTCGATATATATAGGAAATCCTCAATGAGAAGGTTATTATCAAATCAAATTCTATTCGTCACAGACCTTACCGTGAAATGCTTACTTACAAACCCTTAACCAATAATACAGTTCACGAAATAGTAAAACATGAAATAAGGCTATATACAGGGGGGTAGGGGTAAAGTGACTATGAATGTAGGTGGGGGGGGTCAATGTAAATAGTCTGGGTGGCCATTTGATGAATTGTTCAGCAGTCTAATGGCTTGGGGGTAGAAGCTGTTAAGGAGCAGCTGTTAATATACTCTAATAAGACATACAGTGGGGCAAAAAAGTATTTAATCAGCCACCAATTGTGCAAGTTCTCCCACTTAAAAAGATGAGAGAGGCCTGTAATTTTCATCATAGGTACACTTCAACTATGACAGACAAAATGAGAAAGAAAATCCAGAAAATCACATTGTAGGATTTTTTATTCATTAATTTGCCAATTATGGGGGAAAATAAGTATTTGGTCACCTACAAACAAGCGGTTAAATATTTTAGTTTTAAATAAAATTCCCCAGAGACCAAGCCCAAATCTCCGTAATTTGCGTGAAGATGGAAATACAGAGGGTGGAGGTCTGGGTGCCTTGTGAGAATTTGTTGGCGAATGAATTATTAGCCAACGTACAATCATTGGAAAACAAACTGGATGATCTACGATTAAGACTAAGGGGACATTAAAACTGTAATACCTTATGTTTCACAGAGACGATGTGGATAATACAGAGCTGTCTGGCTTCTCCGTGTTTCGGCAGGACAGAGCAGCTACGTCTGATAAGATGTGTCTATTTGTCAACAACAGCTTGTGCGCGATGTCTAACATTAAGGAAGTCTCAAGGTACTAGTCGCCTGAGGTAGAGTACCTCATGATAAGCTGTAGACCACAATATCTATATTATTCATAGCCATCTATTTACCACCACAAACCGATGCTGGCGCTAAGACCACTCATGGTGGCCGGGGACTTTAATACAGGCAAACAAATCAGTTTTACCTCATTTCTACCAGCATGTCACATGTGCAACCAGAGGAAAAAAATGACTCAAGACCACCTTCACTCCACACACAGAGATGCATACAAAGCTCTCCGTCGCCCTCCATTTGGCAAATCTGACCATAATTCGATTCTCCTGATTCCTGCTTACAAGAAGGAAGTACCAGTGACTCACTCAATAAGGAAGTGGTCAGATGAAGCAGATGATACACTACAGGACTGTTTGGCAAGCACAGACAGGAATATGTTCAGGGATTCATTCAATGGCATTGAGGAGTATACCACCTCAGTCACCGGGTTTATCAATAAGTACATTGATGACATTTCCCAACCAAAAGCTATGGATTACAGGCAACGTCCGTACCGAGCTAAAGGCTAGAGCTGCCGCTTTCAAGGAATGGGACACTTATCCGGACGCTTATAAGAAATCCCACTACGCCCTCAGACGAACTATCAAACAGGCAAAAGGTCAACACAGGACTAAGATTGAACCCTACTACACCGGCTCTGACACTCGTCGGATGTGGCAGGGCTTGCAAACTATTACGGACTACGAAGGGAAACCCAGACGGCGAGCTGCCCAGTGATGCAAGCCTACCAGACGAGCTAAATGCCTTTTATGTGTGATCACGCTCTCCATAGCTGATGTGAGCAAGACCTTTAAACAGGTCAACATTTACAAAGCTGCGGGGCCAGACGGATTACCAGGATGTGTACTCCGAGCATGCGCAGACCAACTGGCAAGTACCTTCACTGACATTTTCAACCTCTCCCTGTTTCAAACAGACCACCATAGTTCCTGTGCCCAAAAAAGTGAAGGTAACCTGCCTAAATGATTACGTCGGTAGCCATGAAGTGCTTTGAAAGGCTGGTCATGGCTCACATCCATCATGCCAGAAACCCTAGACGCACTCCAATTCGCATACCGCCCCAACAGATACACAGATGACCCAATCTCAATTGCACTCCACACTGCCTTTTCCCACCTGGACAAAAGGATGTGTGAGAATGTGAGAATGCTATTCATTGACTACAGCTCAGCATTCAACACCATTGTGCCCACCAAGATCATCACTAAGCTAAGGACTCTGGGACTAAACACCTCCCTCTGCAACTGGATCCTGGACTTCCTGATGTGCCGCCCCTAGGTGGTAAGGGTAAACAACAACACATCTGCCATGCTGATCCTCAACACTTGGGCACCTCAGGGGTGCGTGCTTAGTCCCCTCCTGTACTACCTGTTCACCCATGACTGCATGGCCAAGCACGACTCCAACACCAGTTCGCTGATGACACAAAAGTGGTAGGCCTGATCACTGACAACGATGAGACCGCCTATAGGGAAGAGGTCAGAGACCTGACAGTGTGGTGCCAGGACAACAACCTCTCAATGTGAGCAAGACAAAGGAGCTGATCGTGGACTATTGGAAAAGGAGGGCCGAACATAGACGGGACTGAAGTGAAGTGGGTCGAGAGTTTCAAGTTCCTTGGTGTCCACATCACCAAAAAACTATCATGGTCAAAACACACCAAGACAGTTGTGAAGAGGCCACGACAACACATTTTCCCCCTCAGGAGACTGAAAAGATTTGGGATGGGTCCCCAGATCCTCAAAAAGTTGCACCATAGAGAGCATCCTGACCGGTTGCATCACCGCCAGGTATGGCAACTGCTGAACAACTAAACTAATCAAATGGCGCAACAGAGGGTAGTGCGTACGGCCAAGTACATTTATTTTTTATTTTACCTTTATTTAACTAGGCAAGTCAGTTAAGAACAAATTCTTATTTTCAATGACGGCCTAGGAACAGTGGGTTAACATTCAGGGGCAGAACGACAGATTTGTACCTTGTCAGCTCGGGGGTTTGAACTTGCAACCTTCCGGTTACTAGTCCAACGCTCTAACCACTACCCTGCCGCCCCACATCACTGGGGCCAAGCTTCCTGACATCCAGGACCTATATACTAGGCGGTGTCAGAGGAAGGCCTACATATTTTTCCAAAAGTCCATTCACCCTAGTCATAGACTGTTCTCTCTGCTACCGCACAGCAAGCGGTACCAGAGTGCCAAGTCTTGGACCAAAAGGCTCCTAAACAGCTTCTATCCCCAAGCCATAAGACTGCTGAACCACTAAACTAATAAAATGGCCACTGGGACTATTTACATTGACCCCCCTTTGTTTTGACACTACTGCTACTCGCTGTTTATTATCTATGCATAGTCACGTTACAAATTACCTTGACCAACTTGTACCCCTGCATATTGACTCAGTACCGGTACACCTGTATAGAGCCTCGTTACTGTTATGTAAATGTTTTGTGTTACTTTTTGATTGATGAGATATTTTTTACTTTAGTTTATTTAGTAAATATTTTATTATTATTGATTATATATTTAATATTTGTAAGTATATTTCTGGAACTGGTTAAGGGCTTATAAGTAAGCATTTCACAGTAAGGTCTACACCTGTTGTCTTCGAATCATGTGACGAATAACATTTTATTTGATAAGTTCATTGGAGTTAACTGTACCTCAGAAATTGCAGCCCAAATAAGTAACAGACACATCTCAACACGAACTGTTTATAGGAGACTGGCCATGGTCGAATTGCTGCAAACAAACCACTACTAAAGGACAACAATAAGAAGATACTTGCTTGGGCCAAGAAACACAAGCAATGGACATTATACCTGTGGAAATCTGTCCTTTGCTCTGATAAGTCCAAATTGGAGATTTTTGGTTCCAACCGCCATGTCTTTGTGAGACGCAGAGTAGATTAACAGATTATCGCTGTATATGTGGTTCCCACCATGAAGCATGGAAGAGGTGGTGTAATGGTGCCTTGCTGGTGACACTGTCTGTGATTTATTTAGAATTCAAGGCACACTTAACCAGCATGGCTACCACAGAATTATGTAGCGAACGCCATCCCATCTGGTTTGCGCTTAGTGGGACAATAATTTGTTTTTCAACAGGACAATGACCCAAACCACACCTCCAGGCTGTGTAAAGGCTATTTGACCAAGAAGGAGAGTGATGGAGTACAGCATCAGATGACCTGGCCTCCACAATCACCCGACCGCAAACCCAATTGAGATGGTTTGGGATGAGTTGAACCGCAGAGTGAAGGAAAAGCAGTCAACAAGTCTCTCAAGACTGTTGGAAAAGCATTCGTCATGAAGCTGGTTGGGAGAATGACACAAGAGTCTGCAAAGCTGTCAAAGGGTGGCTACTTTAAAAGATCTCAAATATAAAATATATTTTGATTTGTTTAACACTTTTTTGGTTACTACATGATTCTATATGTGTTATTTCATAGCTTTGTTGTCTTCACTATTATTCTACAATGTAGAAAATAGTACAAATAAAGAAAAACCCTGGAATGAGTAGGTGTGTTCAAACTTTTGATTGGTCCTGTATATCAGAAATCCTCAATGAGAAGGTTAATATTACTGCAATAATAAGCATATGTATGTACACAATGCAAATGGATACATATAACTCTATAGTTCACTCTAAGAAAATGATGGTTAGAACCAAGGTAAGAGGTAAGAACCAAATGTGACTCTGAACATACATTAAACTGCATTGCAATTCCATCAAGAGTTTTTAATGCTATACACATAAGGCAGGCCTAAAGGATATGCAACTATTATCTATCACCAATCACTGTTTCACAATAAGGTGCTCTAGGGTAAACTATATCACTTGGAAACAGTTGAACCAACAGAGTTACTTACAGCTGCAATACCAGGGCCTTCTCTTCAGCTTGGACCCACACAACAATGGCTCCCTCTAGTGTACATTTGATTATGTTTACTCAAATCAAAAAACCTGGTTCCATCCTGACTGTCCCGTATGACATCCATTGAAGAATCAGAGGATGCTAATGGTATAACAAACCATCCATGTAGATGATTACACCACAACAAAGATGGCCGAATCAGTTTTCACTTGCCTGTAACAATGTACTACATTTTGTCCTCCTTCAAGCCTCTTGTCAACTAGGCTAAGTATCATGAAAACAAACAATGAATCTATATCAAACACCATAACAAGTTAAGATAATGATTTACACTTAACTTCAGGAACTATACAGGCCCATACATTGTACATTTTCTAATTGTCAGCTGTTCCTATAGTTTCAACAAATGAATAAAAAATTAAAAGTCTCACCATAGAAAAGGAATGCCTGTGTAGATGGGTGAGAGTAGAGGGTCCTGTTGATGGTGAAGAAGCACTTGTTTGTCCCACACTCTCCTAGTCGGCCAATCTCTCCTGTTAGTGGGGACCACCATACAATGTAAGGGTACTGGCCCTCTGGACCCCCAGGGGAGGTTCTCTCACTGGCCAACAGTCCGCTGCCATGTAAACGATGTCTCCAGCCTGACTCGTGTAGGTCCCTTGGAGGGAGGATGTGTACTGTCCTTTCAAACTGACCAAGCTCCACCACCACCTATGCAAAGACAGAAAATATATATAGTATCTTTTGGGAAATGTAGACCACCTTTTTGACACCACACTGTTTAGGAAGTATATGGATTTTGAACGATTCCATTTTCATGAAGATGTGCAATGCATGTAATAGCATGCACCTCAGCATAAACACACACATGCAGCCTGACAGTAAAACCCCACAAAAGTATGATGATAATACATACAATAATGCATGTATAGCTAAATTAATGAGTTTAAAATACCAATAGACATCTAATTCCATGCATTCTGGAATATACCAGTTACTGATATGGGATTGAGATGGTTAACCAGGTGGGAAAAGATAAGGAAATACCAGAGGTGAAAGAGATTCTAGTTTTCATCCCAGTATTAGTCAGATAGACCAAACAGACCTAGGAACAGAGATTGGGGATGGAATATATTGCGTTTCTGCCCGCAAACAAAATATATTAATCAACACAACTCTCTATATGCAAATGTGTGCGTGCAAAGCGTTTGTTATTATATATGGTGCCACGTTCTTGAAGACACAATGTAAGCACTCCTAGAGCTCTGGAGAAAAATTGATACATTTCACAACGGTGGAAACCATTGGCGTGAAAAGGTCACTACTGTCGTGTACAACTGACAGTGTTTCTGTTCGACCTCGATACTTTTCGTTCATGTCACTGTAACGATAAATACCTGCAGAGTAATCAGAAGGAAAAGTACAGCTGATAGGCAGAGGAAGAAAACAAAAAGTTTCCTCAAAGAAACTATTGAAAGTCTTGCCATCTTTCGACTATTGAGCATCACGCAGGGAAAAACTACTTGCTAAAACTCATATTCAAATGTCCCCCTGTTCAGTGGCGTTTCTAAAAATTATTTAAAATTGTTTAATTGTATTGTTAATAGTGAATAGCTTGTTTTGAAGTAGCGGAGATGCACGCGGCCATTTTCCATATTTGTGTTGACAATGAGGGGATTCGATTATCTGGCCTGGGTTATCAACGGTTTGAAAAATGATAGCATTCGTTTTGGAACCGGGCTGCCTCCTGGGTGTGAGCCACGTGCCCGGTTCAAAATCCACTCGAGAAATCGGCTCAAAACAAAAGTAATGTAGGCTAGGCTATATTAGGCATGTTGAGTAATGAGTAGGAATCTGTGTTTTCATATTCAAAAATGATTGCTTAAAAAAAAATGCTTTATCTGCCTTCCCAATGAAAACTAGTTTGAACATTCTACCATATATTTCACAGAAAATATATATTGTATGTTTCTGGAAGATGTACCATGCTGCCTTGTTGACAACCTAACCGAGCGGTGCAGATTACTGTTGCATTTGAGAAGGGCGCTCCTCCCTCGCCGCTTTTGGCCGCTCACATCACGGGCCATATACCGGTGCACCGCGGCTCAGGTTCATAAAGCTCCCTCAGCAGCTTCAGAAACATCAGGGGAGGTCCCAAATCTCATTGGTTATTGTACCCTTCCATCAATCAGAGACATCCTAGGAGTCTGATATGCTTGTGCAACAGGCTAAATGAACACATCAACATACATACATGAATATAAATTTGCGTGAAATAGTACAAATACATTAAATGAGGCGTATAAGTAATTTTACATAAAGGTGTCTTTATTAATCAATCTATGCTTTTGGGGGGTGAGGACAAATACATAACTCGGATGTATGATAGGGCATACTATGAAATGTTGGTAAAAATCCGGAAAAATTATATTCAGTTGTATTACAGTAGTTATATTGCACTACTTTCCGGGTGCAAGCTGTTGTTTTTCAGCCTAAATATTTGCTCCAGTGCCCATGTTAAGGATGCCACAACGCTTGCTTAGCGAGTACCGCTTCCCCCTGATTCAGCTCATACCACGACTCGAAATCAGGACCTCCTGAAGTGTCCCAACCCATCTCACTATGGAAATGGCCTTCTTGAATGGATCAAGGGGCGACACTTCATGCTGATGAGTGATTTTCACAGATCCAATCTGCTACACCAATCTATTTGGAGACCTACCTAGTGTCCACTTTAGATTTAATCAGTCCATGTGTGGGTTGGTTCTTTACAAGACCTTCACCTTCTCTTTCACATTTTTTTTTCACTTTATGTAGGCCTTTTGTACATGTGAAATGGTTTTCTTTGTCTGCTCCAGATGTCTCCCTCTTAGAGCCAAAGTATTGCGGAAGAGGAGCGGTAACATTTTAACGTTTTAACAGCGTTAACATAACAAGTCATTTCCGATCGAGCCAACATATGCATCGTTGACCTTGAATACGGTCTCGGCGACCACGGGAACATTGCCTTTAATTGTCAATGGCACTATAAAGCGGATCTTCAGCTTGGCGGATTGAATTAGAGCCCTTTCTCTCCTTTCCTCTATTGAGCTCTAAATCCCAAATCATTTTTGATAACACGAAACAGGTCCACCTGAAACGTGAGATGAGAAAAATATTGTCCAGAGATCTAGTCTTTCTATATACAGTATAGGTATTTGTTCATGTGTATTCTGTCAAATGTTTGCCTTTATTTAAGAAGAGACTGTAAGAAAATGAGAGGTGTGAGACCACAGATGTAAATAAAGTGAATCAACAAAACAAATGCTGGGAACAGCACAAACCATTTTACACAATCAACAGTTTTCAGCAAATTTACACTCTAATTTTACTCATGGCATGAAATCTGATTGAACTCTAAAATATGTTTGATGTAATGTCTTCCACTTAACAGAAACAGAATGGGAGGGGTAATTGACATCCTTTTTTTCTGTGTCCTAACTGATCTTTTCACCGAAATATTCTTCCCAGTATCCTAACTGACCTCTTCACTTGTTTATTTATATCTGTCCAGTGTCCTAGCTGACCTCTTCACCTCTTAATTTAAACTACATGACCAAAAGTATGTGGACACCTGCTCGTGGAACATCTCATTCCATAATCATGGGCATTAATATGGAGTTGGTCCCCCCTTTAGGTGCCATAACAGCCTCCACTCTTCTGGGAAGGCTTTCCATCGGATGTTTGCGTGGACTTGCTTCCATTCAGCCACAGGAGCATTAGTGAGGTCGGGCACTAATGTTGGGCGATTAGTCCTGGCCTGCAATCGGAGATCAAATATCTCCCAAAGGTGTTCACTGGGGTTGAGGTCAGGGCTCTGGCCAGTCAAGTTCTTCTGCACTGATCTCGACAAACCATTTCTGTATGGACCTCGCTTTATGCACGGATACATTGTCATGCTGAAACAGGAAAGGGCTTTCCCCAAACTGTTGCCACAAAGTTGGAAGCACAGAATCATCGAGAATGTCATTGTATTCTGGAGCGTTAAGATTTCCCCTCACTGAGGGGCCTAGCCCAAACAGGAAAAACAGCCCCAGACCAATATTCCTCCTCCTTTACAGTGGGCACTATGCATTAGGGCAGGTAGCGTTCTCCTGGCATCCGCCAAACCCAGGTTCGTCTGTCGGACTGCCAGATGGTGAAGCGTGATTCATCACTCCAGCAAGTTTTACACCACTCCAGACAACGCTTGGCATTGCGCATGGTGATCTTAGACTTGTGTATGGCTAAACGGCCATGGAAACACATTTCATGAAGCTCCTGACGAACAGTTATTGTGCTGACATTGCTTTCCGAGGCAGTTTGGAACTCAGTAGTGAGTGTTACAACCGAGGACAGATTAATTTTACGTGCTATGCGGTTCAGTACTCAGCGGGCCGTTCTATGAGCTTGTGTGGCCTACAACTTCGCGGCTGAGCCGTTGTTGCTCCACTTAACTTAATTTCCACTTAACAATAACAGCACTTACAGTTGACCGGGGCAGCTTAGCAGGGCAAAAATGTAACTAACTGACTTGTTGGAAAGGTGGCATCTTATGACGGTGCTACGTTGAAAGTCACTGAGGCCATTCTACTGCTAATGTTTGTCTATAGAAATTGCATGACTGTGTGCTGGATTGTATATACCTATCAGCAATGGGTGTAGCTGAAATAGCCGATCCACTAATTTGAAGGGGTGTCCACATACTTTGTATATATAGAGTACAGTGCATTTGGAAAGTATTCAGACCCCTTAACTTTTTCCACATTTTGTTACGTTATAGATTTATTTTAAAATTGATTAAATACCCCCCACCCCCTCAATATACACGCAATACCCCATAATGACAAAGGAAAAACTGTTTTTTTAAACAAATTTATAATAGTGAAGACATCAACCTCTTCAATAACACACACGGAATCATGTAGTAACCAAAAATGTGTTAAACAAATCAAAATATATTTTAGATTCTTCAAAGTAGCCACTCTTTGCCTTGATGACAGCTTTGCACACTCTTGGCATTCTCTCAACAGCTGCAGGAGGGACTGGTGCACTTCACAAAATAGATGGCATCATGAGGTAGGGAAATTATGTGGATATATTGAAGCAACATCTCAAGACATCAGTCAGGAAATTAAAGCTTGTTCTCAAATGGGTCTTCCAAATGGACAATGACACCAAGCATACTCCCAACGTTGTGGCAAAATGGCTTAAGGACATCAAAGTCAAGGTATTGGAGTGGCCATCAATCCTATAGAACATTTGTGAGCAGAACAGAATAACTGTGTACGATTAAGGACGCCTACAAACCTGACTCAGTTACAGCAGCTCTGTCAGGAGGAATGGGCCAAAATTCAGCCAACTTATTGTGGGAAGCTTGTGGAAGGCTACCTGAAACATTTGAACCCAGTTAAACAAGTTAAAGGCAATGCTACCAAATACTAATTGAGTGTATGTAATCTTCTGACCCACTGGTTATGTGATGAAAGAAATAAAAGCTGAAATAAATCATTCTCTACAACTATTCTGACATTTCATATTCTTAAAATAAGTGGTGATCATAACTGACCCAAGACAGGACATTTTTACTGGGATTAAATGTCAGGAATTGTGAAAAACTGAGTTTTAATGTATTTGGCTAAGGTGTATGTGTAAGCTTCCGACTATATATATATATATATATATATATATATGTGTGTATATATAAAAATCTGAAATCACAATTACATAAGTATTCAGACCCTTTACTCAGTACTTTGTTGAAGCACCTTTTGCAGCGATTACAGCCTCAAGTCTTCTTGGGTATGATGCTACAAGCTTGGCACACCTGTCTTTGGGGAGTTTCTCCCATTCGCGTCTTCAGATCGTCTCAAGATCTGTCAGGTTGGATGGGGAGCGTCGCTGCACAGCTCTTTTTAGGTCTCTCCAGAGATGTTCGATGGGGTTCAAGTCCAGGTTCTGGCTGGACCACTTAAGGAAATTCAGAGGCTTGTCCCCTAGCCACTCCTGCGTTGTCTTGGCTGTGTGCTTAGGGTCGTTGTCCTGTTGGAAGGTGAACCTTCACCCCCAGTCTGAGGTCCTGAGCACTCTGGAGTAGGCTTTCATCAAGGATCTCTCTGTACTTTGCTCCATTCATCTTTCCCTCGATCCTGACTAGTCTCCCAGTCCCTGCCGCTGAATAACATCCCCACAGCATGATGCTACCGCCACCATACTTCACCGTAGGGATGGTGCCAGGTTTCCTTCAGATGTGATGCTTGGCATTCAGGCCAAAGAGTTCAATTTTGGTTTCATCAGACCAGAGAATCATATTGTTGGTTTGAGAGTCTTTAGGTGCCTTTTCGCAAACTCCAAGCGGGCTCTACCATAAAGGCCTGCCCAGTGTCCTAATTGACCTCTCCACCTCTTAAAAAAAAAATATCTGAGTGGGTTGAGTCACTGATGTGATATTCCTGTCTGGGTTGGCGCCCCGCCTTGGGTTGTGCCGTGACAGAGATCTTTGTGGGCTATACTCGGCCTTGTCTCAGGATGGTAAGTTGGTGGTTGAAGATATCCCTCTAGTGGTGTGGGGGCTGTGCTTTGGCATAGTGGGTGGGGTTATATCCTTCCTGTTTGGCCCTGTCCGGGGGTGTCCTCGGATGGGGCCACAGTGTCTCCGTGTCGGGGGGCTAGGGTCAGTTTGTTATATCTGGAGTACTTCTCCTGTCCTATTCGGTGTCCTGTGTGAATTTAAGTGTGCTCTCTCTAATTCTCTTTTTCTCTCTTTCTTTCTCTCTCTCGGAGGACCTGAGCCCTAGCACCATGCCTCAGGACTACCTGACATGATGACTCCTTGCTGTCCCCAGTCCACCTGGCCGTGCTGCTGCTCCAGTTTCAACTGTTCTGCCTTATTATTATTTGACCATGCTGGTCATTTATGAACATTTGAACATCTTGGCCATGTTCTGTTATAATCTCCACCCGGCACAGCCAGAAGAGGACTGGCCACCCCACATAGCCTGGTTCCTCTCTAGGTTTCTTCCTAGGTTTTGGCGTTTCTAGGGAGTTTTTCCTATCCACCGTGCTTCTACACCTGCATTGCTTGCTGTTTGTGGTTTTAGGCTGGGTTTCTGTACAGCACTTTGAGATATCAGCTGATGTACGAAGGGCTATATAAATACATTTTATTTTATTTTATCTGTCCAGTGTCCTTACTGACCTCTCCATCTATTTATTTAGATCTGCACAGTGCCAGACAATGGGAATGAGACCATCCATACAATTAACTTTAATATATCTGAATCTATATACGTAAGAAAGCCATGACCCTGGATATACAGTCAGAGCAAACAAGATCATTATTATATAGATTAGTACAGTATATAATCTACCACGTGTAAATTATATTACATGACAATCTTCCAGCAATAAGATAGTTATCTTTCACTTCACTCTTGTATTCTGAATATGACCATTTTGTTATTGCTGCTGTAGTTGAATTGAATAAAGCATGCCATCTCATACATTTTTTCTTATTTGACTTGACACAGCCTGGTCTCATATACTAGACGTAACATAGTAAAAGTAAATCTTGGTCAATCAAATGAGTATAATACTTTATGTTTGGTATGGTTACATAAGACAGATGAGTACTTTAGGCAAAAATGAAAGTAGGGTGGTTGATCGGGGTAGAGGGGTAGGCATATGACGTGAACGTCTAGCAAGCCAAAGGTTGCGAGTTCAAATCTCAACACGGACAACTTTAGCATTTTAGCTAATTATTAACTTTTCAAGAACATAGACGAGGCAGGAAATCCACTAGTAAAAGTCATCGACACAGAAGACAACGAGGCAGGAAATTCACTAGTAAAGGTTATCAACATAGAAGACAACGAGGCAGGAAATTGATAAGAGGAGACAGACTATTACTCTTTGATATTTATTTGATATGATTAATAATATTAATAAATATGATATTTATTGGCTGGTCCCCTCTTAAGATCTGCTTAGAGTGCTGGATGTGTTTGTGTGTGTTAGAGTTCTCATCGGGCTTGAAAATTCGAGCCATCGGGGCTTGAACTGAAGCCTAAGCCCAGGCCCGGTCCAACATCACTGAAATGTAAGCTCAAACCTGAAAAAAAAAGCCAAATTTCATTGATTTAAATAGGTGTTGAGAACAATGCAGCAGAGGAGGATGGCAGTGAAATGTGAGGAGATGAGGAGACAGCCCTTGTCTCAGAAAAGCGAGGAGATAGGAAAACTCACCAAATATTGGAATAAAGTAGGCCAATGCAATTGAAGGCAATGTATAAAATTGTTGCTTATAAGACTACTGAAAGTCATATTTGTATTTATTATGGATCTCCATTGCCAAGGCAGTAGCTACTCTTCCTGGGGTCCAGCAGAATTAAGGCAGTTTATACAATTTAAAACATTACAATACATTCACAGATTTCACAACACACTGTGTGCCCTGAGGCCCCTACTCCACCACTTTCACGTATCTACAGTAATAAATCCATGTGTATGTGTGTGTGTGTGTAGTGCGTATGTTATCGTGTGTGTGTGTATGCATGTGTCTGTGCCTATGTTTGTGTTGCTTCACAGTCCCCGCTCTAACATAAGGTGTTTTTAATCTGTTTTTTAATCTAATTTTACTGCTGCATCAGTTACTTGATGTGGAATAGAATTCCATGTAGTCATGTCTCTATGTAGTACTGTGCGCCTCCTGTCTGAAGAAACCTCTTGTGGCATGTCTTGTGGGGTATGCATGGGTGTGCAAGCTGTGCACCAGTAGTTTAGACAGACAGCTGGGTGCATTCAACATGTCAATACCTCTCACAAACACAAGTAGTGATGAAGTTCATCTCTCCTCCACTTTGAGCCAGGAGAGATTGACATGCATACTATTAATATCAGCTGCCTGTGTAAATCCAAGGGCCAGCCGTGCTGTCCTGTTCTGAGCCAATTGCAATTTTCCTGAGTCCTTTTTCTGTGGCACCTGAGCACACGGCTGAACAGTAGTTAAGGTGCGACAAAACTAGAGCCTGTAGGACCTGCCTTGTGGTTATTATTTGGCTTTATTTTGAACAGACTTCTCCCCATTTTAGCTACTATCAATCAATCAAATGTATTTATAAAGCCCTTTTTACATCAGCCGATGTCACAAAGTGCTATACAGAAACCCAGCCTAAAACCCCAAACAGCAAGCAATGCAGATGTAGAGCACCGTGGCTAGGAAAAACTAATTTGAAAGGCCAGAACCTAGGAAGAAACCTAGAGAGGAACCAGTCTCTGAGGGGTGGTCAGTCCTCTTCTGGCTGTGCCGGGTGGAGATTATAACAGAACATGGCCAAGATGTTCAAACGTTCATAGATGACCTGCAGGGTCAGATAATAATAATCATAGAGGTTGTAGAGGGTGCAACAGGTCAGCACTTCAGGAGTAAATGTCAGTTGGCCTTTTCATCGCCAGTCATTCAGAGTTAGAGACAGTAGGTGCGGTAGAGAGAGGGTCCAAAACAGCAGGTCCGGGACAAGGTAACACGTCCAGTGAACAGGTCAGGGTTCCATAGCCGCAGGCAGAACAGTTGAAACTGGAGCAGCAGCATGACCAGGTGGACAGGGGGCAGCAAGGAGTCATCAGGCCAGGTAGTCCTGAGGCATGGTCCTAGGGCTCAGTCCTCCGAGAGAAGAGAGAGAGAAAGAGATAAAGAGAAAGATAATTAGAGGGAGCATACTTAAATTCACACAGGACACCGGATGAGACAGGATAAATACTCCAGATTTAACAGACTGACCCTAGACCCCTGACACATAAACTACTGCAGCATAAATACTGGAGGCTGAGACAGGAGGAGTTGGGAGACACTGTGGCCCTGTCTGACGATACCTCCGGACAGGGCCAAACAGACAGGATATAACCCCACCAACTTTGCCAAAGCACAGCCCCCACACCACACACTTTCTAGTAGGCTTAAATTGAAGATGTGGCAAGTAGGAGTAGCAATATCGTGTCTGCTATTATCCTCAGTAGTTTTTCATCCAGATTGTCAGACACAGGTTGATAGACAACAATAATTTTTTCACCTCTTCTACACCGACTTTACAGAATTCAAAAGTACAATTATTTTCTTAAAAAATTTGGTCCGATATACTTGGATGTGTAGTGTAAGCATTTGTTTCTGGCATGTCATCCCTAAGTTTGCTTATCTTGAAAAAAGTAATTTAAGTAGTTGGCAATATCAGTGGGCTTTGTGATGAATGAGCTTCTGATTCAATGAATGATGGAGGCGAGTTGGCTTTTTTTTCCCAAAATGTAATTGAAGGTGTAATTGAAGGTGTAATTGAAGGTGCCCCAAAGCTTTTTTCCAATCATTCTTTATATAATTGATCTTTGTTTCATAGTGTAGTTTATTTTTATTTAGTTTAGTCACATGATTTCTAAATTAGCAGTACGTTTGCCAATCAGTTGGGCTGCCAGTCTTATTTGCCATATCTCTTGCCTCATCCCTCTCAACCATTTTTCAATTCCTCATCATTCCAAGGGGATAAAAACGTTTTTTACTGTAATTTTCTTAATGGGTGTGTGCTTATTAGTAACTGGAATGAGCAATTTCATAAATGTGTCAAGTGCAGTGTCTGGTTGCTGCTCATTACACACAACAGACCAGCAAATATTCTTTACATCATCAACATATGAATCACTACAAAACGTATTGTATGACCTCTTATACACTATATTAGACCCAGACTTTGGGACTTTGGTTTTCGTAGATATGGCTATTATATTTTGATCACTACATCCTATGAATTTGGATACTGCTTTAAAGCAAATATCTGCAGCATTAGTAAAGATGTGATTAATGCATGTTGATGATTCAATTCCTGTGCTGTTCGTAACTACCCTGGTAGGTTGACTGACAACCTGAATCAGGTTGCAGGCACTGGTTACAGTTTGAAGTTTTTTCTTGAGTGGGCAGCTTGATGATAGCCGGACGATATTTAATTCACTCAGAAAATATACTTCTCAGTTGATATCATGTACATTATCAAGCATTTCACACATATTATCCAGATACTGACTGTTAGCACTTGGTGGTCTATAGCAGCCAAGAATGGGCTTTAGGTGAGGCAGATGAACCTGTAGCCATATTACTTCAACAGTATTTGACATTAGATCGTTTCTAAGCTTTACAGGAATGTGGTTCTGAATACAGACCGCAACACCACCCCCGTTGGCATTTCTGTCTTTTCGGTAGATGTTTTAACCATGTATTGCTACCACTGAATCGTCAAAGGTATTATCTAAGTGAGTTTCAGAGATAGTCAGAATATGAATGTCATCTATTACAAGCAAGTTAGTAACTTCATAGACCTTGTTTCTAAGGCTACATATGTTAATATGGGCTATTTTTAGCACTTTTCTGGGTTGCTTGATTGTTTTTAATGCTTTACTGGGAAGCTTATCAGAAGTAGACTTACTCATTACTCATTTACATTGGAGTTGACAGTGCAGGGTGAGCTGCAGAAAGTGGTCTTCCTACTAGGACACACCGCCTCAGTGCTAACAGTATTACGGGTTATACACTCTATCGGCAGGATAGAACAGCAGCCTCTGGTAAGACATGGGGCAGGGCCTATGTATATTTGTAAACAATAGCTGATGCACGATATCTAAAGAAGTCTCAAGGTTTTGCTCGCCTGAGGTAGAGAATCTCATGATAAGCTGTAGATCACACTATCTACCAAGATAGTTTTCATCTCTATCTTTCGTAGCTGTCTACATACCACTACAGACCGAGGCTGGCACAAAAACCACACTCAATGAGCTGTATTCCACCATAAGCAAACAGGAAAATGTTCATCCAGAGGTGGCACTCCTAGTGGCCAGGGACTTTAATGCAGGTAAATTTAAATCAGTTTTACCTCATTTATATCAGCATGTTAAATGTGCAACCAGAGGGAAAACCTTTCTAGACCACCTTTACTCCACACACAGAGATGCGTAAAAAGCTCTCCATCGCTCTCCATTTTACAAATCTGACCATAACTCTATGCTCCTGATCCCTGCTTAGAAGCCAAAATTAAAGCAGGAAGCCCCAGTGACTCGGTCTATAAAAAAGTGGTCAGATGAAGCAGATACTAAACTACAGGTCTGTTTTTCTAGCACAGACTGGAATATGTTCCGGGATTCTTCTGGTGGCATTGAGGAGTACACCACATCAGTCACTGGCTTTATCAATAAGTGCATCAAGGACGTTGTCCCCACAGTGACTGTACGTACATACCCCAACCAGAAGCGATGGATTACAGGCAACATTTGCACTGGGCTAAGGGTAGAGCTGGTGCTTTCGGAGAACGGTACTCTAACCCGGAAGCTTATTAGAAATCCTGCTATGTCCTCCGACAAACCATAAAACAGGCAAACGTCAATACAAGACTAAGATCGAATCGTTCTACACCGGCTCCGACGCTCGTCGGATGTGGCAGGGCTTGCAAACTATTACAGACTATAAAGGGAAGCACAGCCGAGAACTGCCCAGTGACACGAGCCTACCCGACAAGGTAAATAGCTTCTATGCTCGCTTCGAGGTAGGTAACACTGAAGCATGCATGAGAGCATCAGCTGTTCCGGAGGACTGTGTGATTACGCTCTCCGCAGTCGATGTAAGTAAGACCTTTAAACAGGTCAACATTCACAAGGCCACTGGGCCAGACGGATTGCCAGGACGTGTACTCTGAGCATGCGCTGAACAACAGGCAAGTGTCTTCACTGACATTTTCAACCTTTCCCTGTCTGAGTTTGTAATACCAACATGTTTCAAGCATACCAACATGTTTCAAGTAGTCCCTGTGCCCAAAAACACTAAGGTAACCTGCCTAAATGACTACCGACCCGTCGCACTCACGTCTGTAGCCATGAAATGCTTTGAAAGGCTGGTCATGGCTCACATCAACACCGTTATCCCAGAAACCCTAGACCCACACCAATTTGCATACCGCGCCAACACATTCACAGATTATGCAATCTCTATTGCACTCCACGCTGACCTTTCTAACCTGGACAAAAGGATTACCTATGTGAGAATGCTATTCATTGACTACAGCTCAGCGTTCAACACTATAGTGCCCTAAAAGCTGATCGCTAAGCTAAGGACCCTGGGACTAAACACCTCCCTCTGCAACTGGATCCTGGACTTCCTGACGGGCCGCCCCAGATGGTAAGGGTGGGTTAGAACACATCCGACATGCTGATCCTCAACACAGGGGCCTCTCAGGGGTGCGGGCTCATTCTTCTCCTGTACTCCCTGTTCACTCGTGACTGCACGGCCAAGCATGACTCCAACACCATCATTAAGTTTGCTGATGACACAACTGATCACCGACAACAATGAGACAGCCTATAGGGAGGAGGTCAAAGACCTGACCGTGTGGTGCAAGGACAACAACCTCTCCCTCAACGTGATCAAGACAAAGGAGATGATTGTGGGCTACAAGAAAAGAAGGACCGAGCAAACCCCCATTCTCATCGATGGGGCTGTAGTGGAGCAGGTTGAGAGCTTCAAGTTCCTTGGCATCCACATCACCAACAAACTAACATGGTCCAGGCACACAAAGACAGTCAGGAAGAGGGCACGACAAAACCTATTCCCCCTCAGAAGACTGAAAAGATTTGGCATGGGTCATCAGATCCTCAAAAGGTTTTACAGCTGCACCATCGAGAGCATCCTGACGGGTTGCATCACTGCCTTTTATGGCAAGGAACTACAGAAGGTAGTGGATACAGCCCAGTACATCACAGGGGCCAAACTTTCTTCCATCTAGGACCTCTATACCAGGCGGTGTCAGAAGAAGGCCCTACAAATTGTCAAAGACTCCAGCCACCCTAGTCATTGTCTGTTCTCTTTGCTACCGCACGGCAAGCAGTACAGGAGCTCCAAGTGTAGGTCCAAGAGGCTTCTAAACAGCTTCTACCCCCAAGCCATAAAACTCCTGAACTCCCCCCCCCCCCCACACACACTGCTGCTACTCTCTGTTATTATCTATGCACGGCCACTTTAATAACTCTACCTACATCTACCTAATTACCTCAATTACCTCAACACCGGTGCCCCCGCACATTGACAAATTGACTACCCCCTGTATATAGCCCCGCTATTGTTATTTACTGCTGCTCTCTAATTATTTGTTATTCTAATCTCTTACAATTTTTTTAGGTTTAGTTTTAAAACTGCATTGTTGGTTAAGGGCTTGTAAGTATGCATTTCACTGTCAGGTCTATTTTCACTGTTGTATTTGGCACATGTGACAAATCAAATTAGATTTGAACATATAATTTTTGTTCTCTATATTTATGTACTTGTATTAATTGACCAATTCGGCACATTTGGGCAAACTTGGTAAAAAATGTTGTGCAGTATTGCAATGCTTCACTGGATCAGTCTGAAACTTTGCCCGTACAAAATCTAAATTGCGCCTAAACTGCAATATTATACTATGGTTTGTCTCTTGCATTTCAAAGAAAACACATTATTTTTTTTGTTTGTATGATCTAATGTGTTATATTCTCTTACATTAATTTCACATTTACGCAAACTTCCAAGCGTTTTCTTTCAAATGGTATCAAGAATATGCATATCCTTGCTTCAGGCCCTGAGCTACAGGCAGTTAGATTTGGGTACAATATTTTTCATTTTAGGCAAAAATGTAAGAAAAGGGTACAATCCTTAACCGTGTGTGGTCAACTAGATGCTAATTATAGCACAGTTTTTATCAATCCAAATGTGGGGTTTGTCTTGATGAATCAACAAATGTCAGATTTTTTATCACTGAATCTCCGCTTGGATGTTTAGTCTGCTAACATTTTACAAATCAAATCAAATGTATTTATATAGCCCTTCATACATCAGCTGATATCTCAAAGTGCTGTACAGAAACTCAGCCTAAAACCCCAAACAGCAAGCAATGCAGGTGTAGAAGCACGTAGGCTAACTGTAGTCTAAGTGGAAGTGAGAGCTCATGATCTTTATTCTAGTTTGGTCATATATCATATCATAGTTTGGTCATGATCATGAACATTTTGCTAGCATTCCGTCACTCAGGGCTCTGCCACACATGTTTAGCAAAAAATGTTTAGCAAAAAATAAATAAAATAAATACATTGCATGTTTTGCATGTTATTTTGGCATTAATACTTGTCACATATTAGTTATCTTAAAATGTCCCCCCCCAAAAGTCTTTGAGTTAATAAATCTGCATACAAACATTGTTGGAAACAGCAGAGGGAACACCCCCCTATCCACATCGATGGATCAGTAGTGGAGAGGGTAGCAAGTTTTAAGTTCCTCGGCATACACATCACAGACAAACTGAATTGGTCCACTCACACTGACAGCGTCGTGAAGAAGGCGCAGCAGCGCCTCTTCAACCTCAGGAGGCTGAAGAAATTCGGCTTGTCACCAAAAGCACTCACAAACTTCTACAGATGCACAATCGAGAGCATCCTGGCGGGCTGTATCACCGCCTGGTACGGCAACTGCTCCGCCCTCAACCGTAAGGCTCTCCAGAGGGTAGTGAGGTCTGCACAACGCATCACCGGGGGCAAACTACCTGCCCTCCAGGACACCTACACCACCCGATGTTACAGGAAGGCCATAAAGATCATCAAGGACATCAACCACCCAAACCACTGCCTGTTCACCCCGCTATCATCCAGAAGGCGAGGTCAGTACAGGTGCATCAAAGCTGGGACCGAGAGACTGAAAAACAGCTTCTATCTCAAGGCCATCAGACTGTTAAACAGCAATCACTAACATTGAGTGGCTGCTGCCAACACACTGTCATTGACACTGACCCAACTCCAGCCACTTTAATAATGGGAATTGATGGGAAATGATGTAAATATATCACTAGCCACTTTAAACAATGCTACCTTATATAATGTTACTTACCCTACATTATTCATCTCATATGCATACGTATATACTGTACTCTACATCATCGACTGCATCCTTATGTAATACATGTATCACTAGCCACTTTAACTATGCCACTTTGTTTACTTTGTCATCTCATATGTATATACTGTACTCGATACCATCTACTGTATGCTGCTCTGTACCATCACTCATTCATATATCCTTATGTACATATTCCTTATCCCCTTACACTGTGTATAAGACAGTAGTTTTGGAATTGTTAGTTAGATTACTTGTTGGTTATCACTGCATTGTCGGAACTAGAAGCACAAGCATTTCGCTACACTCGCATTAACATCTGCTAACCATGTGTATGTGACAAATAAAATTTGATTTGATTTGATTTGATTTGTTTTTTCTTTCTCGGTATGGCAGCCCAAAATGCATGTTTCAGCCTAGCTCAGTGATTTCTGTGGTGGTGGGGCAGCCAGTGGAAAATACGGAGCATAGGGGTTGGTAATGTTCTCTAGTTGCGCCGTGATTGGCTCAGCATTCTGTCACTCATGGGGACACTACGTCACCCCGAATTCTATAGTGAGAGCTCGAAAATTCAAGCCCTTTGGGTGCTGCCATAGAGTTACATTGGATGTGTCCATCCAAGAAGGCTCAAGTTATTTAGTCACAGACAAAATGACGTCAGATCACGCTATATCTACCGTAGCTTTGATTGGACTGATAATGTCAACATCATACATTCAAAATATTAGCTAGCATGCTAGACAAGCAGTCATCATCATGAAACATGTCGACAATCTACTGGCAAATCCTTTTCAATCATATGAAGAAAAATTATAGATAAAATGTAGTAGTGCACATTGGCATTTGGACATAAACATTACACAACAAGTTGGAAATCGCAAATTCAACAATGAGTCGTTTTGAAGGAATCAGTGGCTAACTGCAAGCTAGCCTCACTAGCCTGCTATTCAGTGGAGTGGATGTGTAGTCCCAGTCTGGGTTTAAGGGTCTCTTTTCCAAGCTAAAAAGGATAAACATTCACATGCCATGGGCCAGAAAAAGTTGAATATGGATGGCCTCTTATCCACTCATCGTCCGCTTATGCCATAGTTTGTACATCTCAATTGTCAGTAAAAAACACATTTTGTTTAAGCAGGTTAGCCATATCAGCTATGATTTTTAAAAAGGCAGTAAATGAGGCCGAATGAACTGTTTCGCTGCCAGACAAGGCTCTACTGATAGCCAGGTGTAGCAGTAGTAAGGTGTTGGGACAGCTTTATGTAGGTCCCAACAGTTTGTGGGGCCACCGTTTGTCACCGTTATAGTGCAATTAATGTATTGTTTAGTGTTGTGGCTTTGCTGGCATGCATCTAAAAAAAAATTTGTTCGCACCACCAAGATTCACATGCTAAAATTGCCACTGGTATAGCTTAACAAGTGGCTTTTGCTCTTCACTTGCATAGTAGCCTGTTCTTCTACCGACCTAAAGCTTGTGACTTGTCTGATAATCAATGTGATTTTGTTTCACTGAATCTCCAGCTGTCTTGTAACAATGTGCGCTGAGAGTCAGAAAGCAAGTTCAGGGAGTGAGTGTTTTAATAAATAAATTAAACATAATACAAACCAAGACACACGAACAATGCACAGACCAGAAACAGAAACAATGACCCCTGGGGAAGTAACCAAGGGGAGTGACATATATAGGGCAGGTAATCAAGGAAGTGATGGAGTCCAGGTGAGTGATGACGTGCAGGTGCGTGTAACGATGGTGACAGGTGTGCGCCATAACAAGCAGCCTGGTGACCTAGGGGCCGGAGAGGGAGCACACAGGACATGTCTATTTGGTAAATTGATCTCTGTCTGGGCAAAGAAGTGGAGATGGTATCTTATTTATTAGTTAGCTCATCTTTTGTTGATCAGAAAATGTTTGCGTGCAATAATGTAGCCTAAATCAGATCAGAAAATGTTTGCGTGCAATAATGTAGCCTAAATCAGATCAGAAAATGTTTGCGTGCAATAATGTAGCCTAAATCAATTGCATTATTTTGTTTTATATAATCTATCCACCATTCAGCAGTGAGAGCATGTCCTGTTTTTATCTGTCTTAACGTAACTTACTTCAATATATCTCAATCATTCATGTCATTACACAACATAGGAGTCATTCAACAACATGTATTCATGCCCGTCCTCCCCACCACCATTTTCTTTGCAACTTTGAAGCTTTCAGTAGATTTTGCTGATGCTGAATCAACCTGCTGAAGCAAGACAGAGGGAGAGCGGTGAGGTGAGCTGAGTATTCCAGTTGATGTATTTTCATATCACAGTTCTCTCTCATGGGCTTTTTATTTTTGAATGTTATGTTTAACATTGCAACATTAAACTCGTACACATACACCATTTACTGATTTAAATGGGTCTGTTGCAACTTTAACCTGAGAAGTTAGCTAAAAATGTACTCATACATATTCAGTACTTTCTATTTAACAAAAAGGTCTTGAAACACCTGAAGTCGCTGACTCAATAACAACTCCTACCCTGACAAATGGCCTCAAACATTCTTACTGAAAGGAGAAAATGGTAATTCAGCTACTGTGTATTATAATATTGGGGAAAACATTAGAGTATATTACAGTACTGTCTAATGTTGACATTGGTAGGTTATTCCATGGAGGAGGATAAATACAAATCTGCTACACAGCATAAAGATGAGACAACCATTTGAATTTAAGATTCAGAGCATCAGTTAACACCAAGCACAGGGCAGATGAAATGATTTGTTGCATATACACTTTGAAATATTAATTAATAGAAAGATGCATATATCCTGCTATCATTTTATAGATATTTTCAACCTGATTGCTGACATATAACATGAAGCAGAGGGCCTCACTGCCCTTATGTACCATCAGCAGTGTGTGTGTGTGTGTGTGTGTGTGTGTGTCCCTCCCACTCCATGGCCAGTTCTTCACAAGGGAAAACAATGAGTCATACCTGTATACCTCCATAGCAACTGCAAAATACATGGATTGGCCCCTGAGTACATCTATTTTTCTGGGCTTTCAATGAGCAATCATTTACTTACCGAGTTGAATAAAAAGAATATGATTCAATGCATATGTAAGCAGAGGAAATGTCAAGCCAAATGACAAACTGCTGCATTCACACCTCAGGACCAAAGATGTAGAGACTTTTTCTCTCTTACTTCTTCTGAATCTTATTAACTGGCATTCATTATGTAACGTGTGTGAAATAGGGGCTTTAAAACTAAACACCAATAATAAAATCAATTGATAAACATTCTTCTGTGACCATATGACTCCCTAACGTCAGACTTCTGTAGCTTTAAATCAACCACTGTAGGTAGACAAATTAATACATTTGTCCTTGAGACTTGCATTTCTGGTAGTCATTTCTCATCCATTGAAACAGCATTCAGCACAGCCAAAACCGAAACTCTATTTGCATTGATATTGAATGTGTAGACCGAAAACAACTCTTGGAATGTGGCCACAAAAAAATATTAATAGCAAATGTATCGCCTGACATACCCTTTTCAATGTGGTATAAACCCTGGTCTCTACACCTGTATTATCCCAACATATAGTACATTTACATTACATTTAAGTCATTTAGCAGACGCTCTTATCCAGAGCGACTTACAAATTGGTGCATTCACCTTATGACATCCAGTGGAACAGCCACTTTACAATAGTGCATCTAAATCTTTTAAGGGGGGTGAGAAGGATTACTTTATCCTATCCTAGGTATTCCTTAAAGAGGTGGGGTTTCAGGTGTCTCCGGAAGGTGGTGATTGACTCCGCTGTCCTGGCGTCGTGAGGGAGTTTGTTCCACCATTGGGGGGCCAGAGCAGCGAACAGTTTTGACTGGGCTGAGCGGGAACTGTACTTCCTCAGTGGTAGGGAGGCGAGCAGGCCAGAGGTGGATGAACGCAGTGCCCTTGTTTGGGTGTAGGGCCTGTTCAGAGCCTGGAGGTACTGAGGTGCCGTTCCCCTCACAGCTCCGTAGGCAAGCACCATGGTCTTGTAGCGGATGCGAGCTTCAACTGGAAGCCAGTGGAGAGAGCGGAGGAGCGGGGTGACATGAGAGAACTTGGGAAGGTTGAACACCAGACGGGCTGCGGCGTTCTGGATGAGTTGTAGGGGTTTAATGGCACAGGCAGGGAGCCCAGCCAACAGCGAGTTGCAGTAATCCAGACGGGAGATGACAAGTGCCTGGATTAGGACCTGCGCCGCTTCCTGTGTGAGGCAGGGTCGTACTCTGCGGATGTTGTAGAGCATGAACCTACAGGAACGGGCCACCGCCTTGATGTTATTTGAGAACGACAGGGTGTTGTCCAGGATCACGCCAAGGTTCTTAGCGCTCTGGGACGAGGACACAATGGAGTTGTCAACCGTGATGGCGAGATCATGGAACGGGCAGTCCTTCCCCGGGAGGAAGAGCAGCTCCGTCTTGCCGAGGTTCAGCTTGAGGTGGTGATCCGTCATCCACACTGATATGTCTGCCAGACATGCAGAGATGCGATTCGCCACCTGGTCATCAGAAGGGGAAAGGAGAAGATTAATTGTGTGTCGTCTGCATAGCAATGATAGGAGAGACCATGTGAGGTTATGACAGAGCCAAGTGACTTGGTGTATAGCGAGAATAGGAGAGGGCCTAGAACAGAGCCCTGGGGGACACCAGTGGTGAGAGCGTGGTGAGGAGACAGATTCTCGCCGCGCCACCTGGTAGGAGCGACCTGTCAGGTAGGACGCAATCCAAGCGTGGGCCGCGCCGGAGATGCCCAACTCGGAGAGGGTGGAGAGGAGGATCTGATGGTTCACAGTATCGAAGGCAGCCGATAGGTCTAGAAGGATGAGAGCAGAGGAGAGAGAGTTAGCTTTAGCAGTGCGGAGTGCCTCCGTGATACAGAGAAGAGCAGTCTCAGTTGAATGACTAGTCTTGAAACCTGACTGATTTGGATCAAGAAGGTCATTCTGAGAGAGATAGCGGGAGAGCTGGCCAAGGACGGCACGTTCAAGAGTTTTGGAGAGAAAAGAAAGAAGGGATACTGGTCTGTAGTTGTTGACATCGGAGGGATCGAGTGTAGGTTTTTTCAGAAGGGGTGCAACTCTCGCTCTCTTGAAGACGGGAGGGACGTAGCCAGCGGTAAGGGAGAAGGTCTCCGGAAATGGTCTGGAGAAGAGAGGAGGGGATAGGGTCAAGTGGGCAGGTTGTTGGGCGGCCGGCCGTCACAAGACGCGAGATTTCATCTGGAGAGAGAGGGGAGAAAGAGGTCAGAGCACAGGGTAGGGCAGTGTGAGCAGAACCAGCGGTGTCGTTTGACTTAGCAAACGAGGATCGGATGTCGTCGACCTTCTTTTCAAAATGGTTGACGAAGTCATCTGCAGAGAGGGAGGGGGGGGGGGATTCAGGAGGGAGGAGAAGGTGGCAAAGAGCTTCCTAGGGTTAGAGGCAGATGCTTGGAATTTAGAGTGGTAGAAAGTGGCTTTAGCAGCAGAGACAGAAGAGGAAAATGTAGAGAGGAGGGAGTGAAAGGATGCCAGGTCCGCAGGGAGGCGAGTTTTCCTCCATTTCCGCTCGGCTGCCCGGAGCCCTGTTCTGAGATATATAAGCCCTGGTCATTACACCTATATTATCCACAACATAGAGTATTTATATATAAACCCTGGTCATTACACCTATAGTATCCCAACATATAGCACTGAGATATATACCGTAAACCCTGGTCATTACACCTATAGTATCCCAACATATAGCACTGAGATATATACTGTAAACCCTGGTCATTACACATATAGTATCCCAATATATAGTCCTGATATATAAACCCTGTTCTCTACACCTGTATTATCCCAACATATAGTACTGAGATATATAAACCCTGGTCATTACACCTGTATTATCCACAACATATAGTCCTGATAAATAAACCCTGGTCATTACACCTATAGTATCCACAACATATAGTACTGAGATGTATAAACCCTGGTCATTACACCTATATTATCCACAACATATAGTACTGAGATATATAAACCCTGGTCATTACACCTATATTATCCACAACATATAGTACTGAGATGTATAAACCCTGGTCATTACACCTGTATTATCCACAACATATAGTACTGAGATGTATAAACCCTGGTCATTACACCTATATTATCCACAACATATAGTACTGATATATAAACCCTGGTCATTACACCTATATTATCCACAACATATAGTCCTGATATATAAACCCTGGTCATTACACCTGTATTATCCACAACACATAATACTGAGATGTATAAACCCTGGTCATTACACCTGTATTATCCACAATACATAATACTGAGATATATAAACCCTGGTCATTACACCTATATTATCCACAACACATAATACTGAGATGTATAAACCCTGGTCATTACACCTGTATTATCCACAACATATAGTACTGATATATAAACCCTGGTCATTACACCTGTATTATCCACAACATATAGTACTGATATATAAACCCTGGTCATTACACCTGTATTATCCACAACATATAGTCCTGATATATAAACCCTGGTCATTACACCTGTATTATCCACAACATATAGTCCTGATATATAAACCCTGGTCATTACACCTGTATTATCCACAACACATAATACTGAGATGTATAAACCCTGGTCATTACACCTGTATTATCCACAACATATAGTCCTGATAAATAAACCCTGGTCATTACACCTATAGTATCCACAACATATAGTACTGATATATAAACCCTGGTCATTACACCTGTATTATCCACAACATATAGTACTGAGATGTATAAACCCTGGTCATTACACCTATATTATCCACAACATATAGTCCTGATATATAAACCCTGGTCATTACACCTATATTATCCACAACATATAGTACTGAGATGTATAAACCCTGGTCATTACACCTGATAAATATTATCCACAACATATAGTACTGAGATGTATAAACCCTGGTCATTACACCTATATTATCCACAACATAGGGTACTGATATATAAACCCTGGTCATTACACCTATATTATCCACAACATATAGTCCTGATATATAAACCCTGGTCATTACACCTATATTATCCACAACATATAGTCCTGAGATATAAACCCTGGTCATTACACCTGTATTATCCACAACATATAGTACTGAGATGTATAAACCCTGGTCATTACACCTATATTATCCACAACATATAGTCCTGATATATAAACCCTGGTCATTACACCTATATTATCCACAACATATAGTACCGAGATGTATAAACCCTGGTCATTACACCTGTATTATCCACAACACATAATACTGAGATATATAAACCCTGGTCATTACACCTATATTATCCACAACACAAAATACTGAGATGTATAAACCCTGGTCATTACACCTGTATTATCCACAACATATAGTACTGAGATGTATAAACCCTGGTCATTACACCTATATTATCCACAACATATAGTACTGAGATGTATAAACCCTGGTCATTACACCTATATTATCCACAACATATAGTACTGAGATGTATAAACCCTGGTCATTACACCTATATTATCCACAACATATAGTACTGAGATGTATAAACCCTGGTCATTACACCTGTATTATCCACAACATATAGTACTGAGATGTATAAACCCTGGTCATTACACCTGTATTATCCACAACATATAATACTGAGATGTATAAACCCTGGTCATTACACCTATATTATCCACAACATATAGTACTGATATATAAACCCTGGTCATTACACCTGTATTATCCACAACATATAGTCCTGAGATGTATAAACCCTGGTCATTACACCTATATTATCCACAACATATAGTACTGATATATAAACCCTGGTCATTACACCTATATTATCCACAACACATAATACTGAGATGTATAAACCCTGGTCATTACACCTATATTATCCACAACATATAGTAAGTACTGAGATGTATAAACCCTGGTCATTACACCTGTATTATCCACAACATATAGTACTGAGATGTATAAACCCTGGTCATTACACCTATATTATCCACAACATATAGTAAGTACTGAGATGTATAAACCCTGGTCATTACACCTGTATTATCCACACCATATAGTACTGAGATGTATAAACCCTGGTCATTACACCTATATTATCCACAACATATAGTACTGATATATAAACCCTGGTCATTACACCTATATTATCCACAACACATAATACTGAGATGTATAAACCCTGGTCATTACACCTGTATTATCCACAACATATAGTACTGAGATGTATAAACCCTGGTCATTACACGTGTATTATCCACAACACATAATACTGAGATATATAAACCCTGGTCATTACACCTATATTATCCACAACATATAATACTGAGATGTATAAACCCTGGTCATTACACCTGTATTATCCACAACATATAGTACTGAGATGTATAAACCCTGGTCATTACACCTATATTATCCACAACACATAATACTGAGATGTATAAACCCTGGTCATTACACCTGTATTATCCACAACATATAGTACTGAGATGTATAAACCCTGGTCATTACACCTATATTATCCACAACATATAATACTGAGATATGGAACTCATAAGTTACATCACCAGTGATTAATCCTAAAGGGTGAAAGGTGGATTCTAACAAGTACAAACCTAGGAGGACATAAGTCTAGCCCTCAGGGAATGATTTCTCTTGAAAATGAATGACATTGTAGTGTTGTAGAACATGAGGCCCTATTACCACCTGCAGACATCATTTTGATGAATCCAGTTGTCAAAAATACAGACCAAAACAACATCACAAAACTAGAAACCACAACTGGGCCTCCTTTCACAATGCAGTGTGATGCTCATTGTAATACTCTGTACATTCATTTCCAATGGAACGCAGTGTTTGTGTCAAACTGTATGCGTAGACGTCTTGACAGAATTCTTAAAATTTTAATTGAACCTTTATTTAACTAGGCAAGTCAGTTAAGAACAAATTCTTATTTACAATGACAGCCTACACCAGCCAAACCCGGACATTGCTGGGCCAAATGTGCGCCGCACTATGGGACTCCCTATCACGGCCGGTTGTGATACAGCCTGGATTCAAACCAGGGTGTCTGTAGTGACGCGTCTAGCACTGAGATGCAGTGCCTTAGACCGCTGCGCCACTCGGGAGCACATGGTAGCAGAAGGTGAATGTTGAACTTTTGTCGCACACATATCCAGATGATGCTGCTTACCATTTTGTGCAAGGACGCTGTTGGTGTGATCAAGGCGTTAGGCTTACACTATACATTTTACATTTTTACATTTAAGTCATTTAGCAGACGCTCTTATCCAGAGCGACTTACAAATTGGTGCTTTCACCTTATGACATCCAGTGGAACAGCCACTTTACAATAGTGCATCTAGGTCTTTTAAGGGGGGAGAAGGATTACTTTATCCTATCCTAGGTATTCCTTAAAGAGGTGGGGTTTCAGGTGTCTCCGGAAGGTGGTGATTGACTCCGCTGTCCTGGCGTCGTGAGGGAGTTTGTTCCACCATTGGGGGGCCAGAGCAGCGAACAGTTTTGACTGGGCTGAGCAGGAACTGTACTTCCTCAGTGGTAGGGAGGCGAGCAGGCCAGAGGTGGATGAACGCAGTGCCCTTGTTTGGGTGTAGGGCCTGATCAGAGCCTGGAGGTACTGAGGTGCCGTTCCCCTCACAGCTCCGTAGGCAAGCACCATGGTCTTGTAGCGGATGCGAGCTTCAACTGGAAGCCAGTGGAGAGAGCGGAGGAGCGGGGTGACGTGAGAGAACTTGGGAAGGTTGAACACCAGACGGGCTGCGGCGTTCTGGATGAGTTGTAGGGGTTTAATGGCACAGGCAGGGAGCCCAGCCAACAGCGAGTTGCAGTAATCCAGACGGGAGATGACAAGTGCCTGGATTAGGACCTGCGCCGCTTCCTGTGTGAGGCAGGGTCGTACTCTGCGGATGTTGTAGAGCATGAACCTACAGGAACGGGCCACCGCCTTGATGTTATTTGAGAACGACAGGGTGTTGTCCAGGATCACGCCAAGGTTCTTAGCGCTCTGGGACGAGGACACAATGGAGTTGTCAACCGTGATGGCGAGATCATGGAACGGGCAGTCCTTCCCGGGAGGAAGAGCAGCTCCGTCTTGCCGAGGTTCAGCTTGAGGTGATGATCCGTCATCCACACTGATATGTCTGCCAGACATGCAGAGATGCGATTCGCCACCTGGTCGTCAGAAGGGGGAAAGGAGAAGATTAATTGTGTGTCGTCTGCATAGCAATGATAGGAGAGACCATGTGAGGTTATGACAGAGCCAAGTGACTTGGTGTATAGCGAGAATAGGAGAGGGCCTAGAACAGAGCCCTGGGGGACACCAGTGGTGAGAGCACGTGGTGAGGAGACGGATTCTCGCCACGCCACCTGGTAGGAGCGACCTGTCAGGTAGGACGCAATCCAAGCGTGGGCCGCGCCGGAGATGCCCAACTCGGAGAGGGTGGAGAGGAGGATCTGATGGTTCACAGTATCGAAGGCAGCCGATAGGTCTAGAAGGATGAGAGCAGAGGAGAGAGAGTTAGCTTTAGCAGTGCGGAGCGCCTCCGTGATACAGAGAAGAGCAGTCTCAGTTGAATGACTAGTCTTGAAACCTGACTGATTTGGATCAAGAAGGTCATTCTGAGAGAGATAGCGGGAGAGCTGGCCAAGGACGGCACGTTCAAGAGTTTTGGAGAGAAAAGAAAGAAGGGATACTGGTCTGTAGTTGTTGACATCGGAGGGATCGAGTGTAGGTTTTTCAGAAGGGGTGCAACTCTCGCTCTCTTGAAGACAGGAGGGACGTAGCCAGCGGTCAGGGATGAGTTGATGAGGGAGGTGAGGTAAGGGAGAAGGTCACCGGAGATGGTCTGGAGAAGAGAGGAGGGGATAGGGTCAAGCGGGCAGGTTGTTGGGCGGCCGGCCGTCACAAGACGCGAGATGTCATCTGGAGAGAGAGGGAGAAAGAGGTCAGAGCACAGGGTAGGGCAGTGTGAGCAGAACCAGCGGTGTCGTTTGACTTAGCAAACGAGGATCGGATGTCGTCGACCTTCTTTTCAAAATGGTTGACGAAGTCATCTGCAGAGAGGGAGGAGGGGGAGGGGGAGGAGGATTCAAGAGGGAGGAGAAGGTGGCAAAGAGCTTCCTAGGGTTAGAGGCAGATGCTTGGAATTTAGAGTGGTAGAAAGTGGCTTTAGCAGCAGAGACAGAGGAGGAAAATGTAGAGAGGAGGGAGTGAAAGGATGCCAGGTCCGCAGGGAGGCGAGTTTTCCTCCATTTCCGCTCGGCTGCCCGGAGCCCTGTTCTGTGAGCTCGCAATGAGTCGTCGAGCCACGGAGCGGGAGGGGAGGACCGAGCCGGCCTGGAGGATAGGGGACATAGAGAGTCAAAGGATGCAGAAAGGGAGGAGAGGAGGGTTGAGGAGGCAGAATCAGGAGATAGGTTGGAGAAGGTTTGAGCAGAGGGAAGAGATGATAGGATGGAAGAGGAGAGAGTAGCGGGGGAGAGAGAGCGAAGGTTGGGACGGCGCGATACCATCCGAGTAGGGGCAGTGTGGGAAGTGTTGGATGAGAGCGAGAGGGAAAAGGATACAAGGTAGTGGTCGGAGACTTGGAGGGAGTTGCAATGAGGTTAGTGGAGGAACAGCATCTAGTAAAGATGAGGTCAAGCGTATTGCCTGCCTTGTGAGTAGGGGGAAGGTGAGAGGGTGAGGTCAAAAGAGGAGAGGAGTGGAAAGAAGGAGGCAGAGAGGAATGAGTCAAAGGTAGACGTGGGGAGGTTAAAGTCGCCCAGAACTGTGAGAGGTGAGCCGTCCTCAGGAAAGGAGCTTATCAAGGCATCAAGCTCATTGATGAACTCTCCGAGGAACCTGGAGGGCGATAAATGATAAGGATGTTAAGCTTGAAAGGGCTAGTAACTGTGACAGCATGGAATTCAAAGGAGGCGATAGACAGATGGGTAAGGGGAGAAAGAGAGAATGACCACTTGGGAGAGATGAGGATCCCGGTGCCACCACCCCGCTGACCAGAAGCTCTCGGGGTGTGCGAGAGCACGTGAGCGGACGAAGAGAGAGCAGTAGGAGTAGCGGTGTTGTCTGTGGTGATCCATGTTTCCGTCAGAGCCAAGAAGTCGAGGGACTGGAGGGAGGCATAGGCTGAGATGAACTCTGCCTTGTTGGCCGCAGATCGGCAGTTCCAGAGGCTACCGGAGACCTGGAACTCCACGTGGGTCGTGCGCGCTGGGACCACCAGATTAGGGTGGCCCCGGCCATGCGGTGTGGAGCGTTTGTATGGTCTGTGCAGAGAGGAGAGAACAGGGATAGACAGACACATAGTTGACAGGCTAGAGAAGAGGCTACGCTAATGCAGAGGAGATTGGAATGACAAGTGGACTACACGTCTCGAATGTTCAGAAAGTTAAGCTTACGTAGCAAGAATCTAATTGACTAAAATGATTAAAATGATACAGTACTGCTGGGGTAGGCTAGCTGCGTTGTTGACACTACCCTAATCAAGTCGTACCGTTGAGTGTGAAGTTTCTACAATGCTGCTTTTCGGGAGCTAGCTGGCTAGCTAGCAGTGTTGGTTACGTTACGTTGCGTTAGGAGAACGACAATAGCTGGCTAGCTAACCTAGAAAATCGCTCTAGACTACACAATTATCTTTGAAACAAAGACGGCTATGTAGCTAGCTATGTAGCTAGCTACGATCAAACAAATCACACCGTTGGGACTGTAATGAAATGAAATGAAAAACTATCTGCTGTGGGGAAAAACTATCTTCCAGGTTGAAGTTTCCTCTAGGTACAGGTCTAGGATCAGCTACCCCTCCCCCAATCCTAACCTTAACCATTAGTGGGGAAAATGTTAAACTGTAGGGAAACTTCACTCTACCTCTTTGATGAAAAGATCATGATCACTAGAAAACAAATTCCACCTCCTCTTTAAATCTGCATATTTCTCCAAAGCTCAGTTGTCCTGAGTCTGCACAACACAGCCAGGACCAAGGGAGACACTGAGTCTGCACAACACTCTTCTTGACACATTGATGAAAATAGTCATGTCCTCTAAACCGTCAATCTTCATACTAGACCCTATTCCAACTAATCTACTGAAAGAGCTACTTCCTGTGCTTGGCCCTTCTATGTTCAACATAATAAACGGCTCCCTATCCACCGGATGTGTACCAAACTCACTAAAAGAGGCAGTAATAAAGCCTCTTGAAAAAGCCAAACCTTGGAAAATATAAAAAACTATATCAAATTTCCCATTCCTCTCCAAAAATTTTGAAAAAGCTGTTGCGCAGCAACTCACTACCTTCCTGAAGACTAATGTATACGAAACGCTTCAATCTGGTTTTAGACCCCATCATAGCACTGAGACTGCACTCGTGAAGATGGTAAATTACATTTTAATGGCGTCAGACCAAGGCTCTGCGTTTGTCCTCATGCTCCTAGACCTTAGTGCTGCTTTTGATACCATCGATCACCACATTCTTTTGGAGAGATTGGAAACCCAAATTGGTCTACACAGACAAGTTCTGGCCTGGTTTAGATCTTATCAGTCAGAAATATATTAGTTTGTCTCTGTGGATGGCTTGTCCTCTGACAAATCAACTGTACATTTGGGTGTTCTGTTTTAGGACCTCTATTGTTTTCACTATATATTTTATCTCTTGGAGGTGTCATTTGGAAACATAATGTTAACTTTCATTGCTATGTGGACGATACACAGCTGTACATTCCGATGAAACATGGTGAAGCCCCACAATTGCCCTCCTTGTGAGCCTGTGTTTCAGACATAAGGAAGTGGATTGCTGCAATTGTTTTACTTTTAAACTTGGACAAAACAGAGATGCTAGGAACAAAGAGATCTTCTGTTGGATCTGACAATTAATCTTGATGGTTGTACAGTCGTCTTAATTAAAACTGTAAAGGACCTCAGCGTTACTCTGGACCCTGATCTCTCTTTTGGTGAACATATCAAGACTGTTTCAAGGACAGATTTTTTTCCATCTACGTAACATTGCAAAAATCAGAAACTTCTTGTCCAAAACTGAGGCACAAAAATGTATCCATGCTTTTGTCACTTCTTTTATTTATCCATTATTTTACCAGGTAAGTTGACTGAGAACACGTTCTCATTTACAGCAACGACCTGGGGAATAGTTACAGGGGAGAGGAGGGGGATGAATGAGCCAATTGTAAACTGGGGATTATTAGGTGACCGTGATGGTTTGAGGGCCAGATTGGGAATTTAGCCAGGACACCGTGGTTAACACCCCTACTCTTACAATAAGTGCCATGGGATCTTTAACGACCTCAGAGAGTCAGGACACCCGTTTAACGTCCCATCCGAAAGATGGCACCCTACACAGGGCAGTGTCCCCAATCCCTTCCCTGGGGCATTGGGATATTTTATTTAAAAAATAAATAATAATAATAAAATAAAAGTTTATTTTGTGCTTTATCCGGGTAGCCGGAAAGTAGAGCATTGCAGAAGTCTAATCTAATCTTTGCCAGCAGCTGGCTTGTTTCTGACGCTAAGGCCTGGTCCTGGTCAGTTCCTGGATGGGAGACCAGATGCTGCTGGAAGTGGTGTTGGAGGGCCAGTAGGAGGCACTCTCCTTGCTGTTCCAAGTCCACCTGGTCGTGTTGCTGCTCCAGTTTCAACTGTTCTGCCTACGGCTACGGAAACCTGACGTGCTACCGGACGTGCTACCTTATCTTGGACCTGCTGTTTTCGACTCTCTCTACCGCACCTGCTGTCTCTAACTCTGAATGATTGGCCACGAAAAGTCAACTGACATTTACTCCTGAGGTGCTGACCTGTTGCACCCTCTATAACCACTGTGATTATTATTATTTGACCCTGCTGGTCATCTATGTACGTTTGAACATCTTGGCCATGTAGTGCTATAATCTCCACCCAGCACAGCCAGAAGAGGACTTGGTTTCTTTCTAGGTTCCTGCCGTTCCAGGGAGTTTTTCCTATCCACCATACTTCTAAATTTGCATTGCTTGCTGTTTGGGGTTTTAGGCTGGGTTTCTGTATAGCACTTTGTGACATCGGCTGATGTTAAAATGGCTTTATAAATACATTTGATTGATTGATACTCTGGAAATCTGCAGAGAGAAGTCCTCCATTATAATGACTGAGTTGGCACTATGTGGTTGGTACGTTTCCCCCTCTTCTCCTTGGAGCTGGAGACCGATTGATTGGCATGTCCTAGAGAAGCACCTGTGTGACCTCTGTACCATGTGACAGACACTAAATCAGACAGTAATTTTTTTAGTTTTAATTTTCTAATCAAGTTGAAGTGCGCCCTTCATTCCCAAGATCATAACCAATTCCTGGAAGAAAAGATACGATTCCTTTCGCCTCTACAGGGGCCTCTACAGAGGAAGTGGAACTGTATTTTCAACATGTTTAGTGCTTGAATGGACATAGAGGGACACTGTCCTGCCCCATATTACTGACACATGGCATGAAAACTAAGAAGAGGAGGTATCAAATAAGCCAGATTCATTAAATAAAGAGACAATATACCATCATAGAGCAGGTAAATGCATATTTATTGACACATTTTTACTCTATTTTTTAATTTAGAATACTAATGTCAAAGTCCATTCTCCGTCTGAATACACTTAACTGTACTTTTCAAGAATGGCTGAGAAATTACGTACATTTAAGTCATACAAACTCAATGGCTTCTGAATATGAAAGTGGATCTAATTATGAAAAAATTATAACAAAAAAGTGAATTATTACAGAAAATATGTTTACAAGAAAATGCCATCGCTAATGACAACTTGAGAGACATCTTGTATCTAGTTGCTAAAGGCAACGTGTGTTGGTGGCCACAAGTCTAGAAAGGAACGATAGCTAATTTACTGTGTCTGGGGTGTAATATTGCTTTTTTACAATCAGTCATATTTTATGTCAGATAAGAAAAAGTCCTGAATGAGGTCAAGTACAAGTCAATGGTATTTGAAGTTCATCAAAGAGACGTAATCTATGGCAATGGCAGACAGAAAGAACTAAACCTTCCTATCCTCCAAAATGGAGCATTTGAAGTTGATGGCCCATATCGCCATCGTCCCAGTGAGGAATGTAGAAAACGCCAAGAGAGGAGAAGGTAAAAACTAAAAGGTCTGATTACTTTCTCATCTAAAAATGTAGGGAAACTTGAGCTTTGTTCTTTGAAACATTTTCTTTACTGCAGTGACTAAGCCAGTTGTTCATAATGTTGTTGTTTTTACTGTAGTGATTAAGCCAGTTGTTCATAATGTTGTTGTTTTTACTGCAGTGATTAAGCCAGTTGTTCATAATGTTGTTGTTTTTACTGCAGTGACTAAGCCAGTTGTTCATAATGTTGTTTTTACTGCATACTAAGTTGTTCAATAATGTTGTTTTTACTGTTTAGTGATTAAGCCAGTTGTTCATAATGTTGTTGTTTTTACTGCAGTGATTAAGTCAATTGTTCATAATGTTGTTGTTTTTACTGTAATTAAGCCAGTTGTTCATATGTTTTGTTGTGACTAAGTCAATTGTTCATAATGTTTTGTTGTTTTTTTACTGTAGTGATTAAGCCAGTTGTTCATAATGTTGTTGTTTTTTTACTGTTCATGATTAAGCCAGTTGTTCATAATGTTGTTGTTTTTACTGCAGTGATTAAGCCAGTTGTTCATAATGTTGTTGTTTTTACTGCAGTGATTAAGCCAGTTGTTTAATGTTGTTGTTTTTTTACTGCAAGCCATAAAGTTGTTCATAATGTTGTTGTTTTTACTGTAGTGATTAAGCCAGTTGTTCATAATGTTGTTGTTTTTACTGCAGTGATTAAGCCAGTTGTTCATAATGTTGTTGTTTTTACTGTAGTGATTAAGCCAGTTGTTCATAATGTTGTTGTTTTTACTGCAGTGATTAAGCCAGTTGTTCATAATGTTGTTGTTTTTACTGCAGTGATTAAGCCAGTTGTTCATAATGTTGTTGTTTTTACTGCAGTGATTAAGCCAGTTGTTCATAATGTTGTTGTTTTTACTGTAGTGATTAAGCCAGTTGTTCATAATGTTGTTGTTTTTACTGCAGTGATTAAGCCAGTTGTTCATAATGTTGTTGTTTTTACTGCAGTGATTAAGCCAGTTGTTCATAATGTTGTTGTTTTTACTGCAGTGATTAAGCCAGTTGTTCATAATGTTGTTGTTTTTACTGTAGTGATTAAGCCAGTTGTTCATAATGTTGTTGTTTTTACTGCAGTGACTAAGCCAGTTGTTCATAATGTTGTTGTTTTTACTGTAGTGATTAAGCCAGTTGTTCATAATGTTGTTGTTTTTACTGCAGTGATTAAGCCAGTTGTTCATAATGTTGTTGTTTTTACTGCAGTGATTAAGCCAGTTGTTCATAATGTTGTTGTTTTTACTGCAGTGATTAAGCCAGTTGTTCATAATGTTGTTGTTTTTACTGTAGTGATTAAGCCAGTTGTTCATAATGTTGTTGTTTTTACTGCAGTGATTAAGCCAGTTGTTCATAATGTTGTTGTTTTTACTGCAGTGATTAAGCCAGTTGTTCATAATGTTGTTGTTTTTACTGCAGTGATTAAGCCAGTTGTTCATAATGTTGTTGTTTTTACTGTAGTGATTAAGCCAGTTGTTCATAATGTTGTTGTTTTTACTGTAGTGATTAAGCCAGTTGTTCATAATGTTGTTGTTTTTACTGTTCAGTGATTAAGCCAGTTGTTCATAATGTTGTTGTTTTTACTGCAGTGATTAAGCCAGTTGTTCATAATGTTGTTGTTTTTACTGCAGTGATTAAGCCAGTTGTTCATAATGTTGTTGTTTTTTACTGCAGTGATTAAGCCAGTTGTTCATAATGTTGTTGTTTTTACTGTAGTGATTAAGCCAGTTGTTCATAATGTTGTTGTTTTTACTGTAGTGATTAAGCCAGTTGTTCATAATGTTTTTTTTTTTACTGCAGTGATTAAGCCAGTTGTTCATAATGTTGTTGTTTTTACTGCAGTGACTAAGCCAGTTGTTCATGTTGTTGTTTTTACTGCAGTGATTAAGCCAGTTGTTCATAATGTTGTTGTTTTTACTGTAGTGATTAAGCCAGTTGTTCATAATGTTGTTGTTTTTACTGCAGTGATTAAGCCAGTTGTTCATAATGTTGTTGTTTTTACTGTAGTGATTAAGCCAGTTGTTCATAATGTTGTTGTTTTTACTGTAGTGATTAAGCCAGTTGTTCATAATGTTGTTGTTTTTACTGCAGTGATTAAGCCAGTTGTTCATAATGTTGTTGTTTTTACTGTAGTGATTAAGCCAGTTGTTCATAATGTTGTTGTTTTTACTGCAGTGATTAAGCCAGTTGTTCATAATGTTGTTGTTTTTACTGTAGTGATTAAGCCAGTTGTTCATAATGTTGTTGTTTTTACTGTAGTGATTAAGCCAGTTGTTCATAATGTTGTTGTTTTTACTGTAGTGATTAAGCCAGTTGTTCATAATGTTGTTGTTTTTTACTGTAGTGATTAAGCCAGTTGTTCATAATGTTGTTGTTTTTACTGTAGTGATTAAGCCAGTTGTTCATAATGTTGTTGTTTTTACTGTAGTGATTAAGCCAGTTGTTCATAATGTTGTTGTTTTTACTGCAAGTACAGGTCTGCACTGTTCATTGTTTAACAAAAAAAATTATACATAAATAGTTCTTTATATTAGTATCCAGAGAGTGTGGTCTCGAAACACAGTTATGGAATCCACTGTCCCGAATGAAGGTGGAGAGTAGCCACTTTAATAAAAAAATTGGATGTAATAAATGTATCACTAGTCACTGTTAACAATGCCACTTTTTAAAATGTTTACATAACTTACATTACTTATCTCATATGTATATACTGTACTCTATACCATCTACTGCATCTTGCCTATGCCGTTCGGCCTTCGCTCATTCATATATTTATATGTACATATTCTTATTCATTCCTTTACACTTGTGTGTATAAGGTAGTTGTTGTGAAATTGTTAGATTGTTAGATTACTTGTTAGATATTACTGCACGGTCGGAACTACCACCTTCCGGAGACACCTGAAACCCCACCTCTTTAAGGAATACCTAGGATAGGATAAAGTAATCCCTCTCACCCCCCTTAAAAGATTTAGATGCACTACTGTTCCACTGGATGTCATAAGGTGAATGCACCAATTTGTAAGTCGCTCTGGATAAGAGCGTCTGCTAAATGACTTAAATGTAAATGTAAAATTCTAGACCCCCAGATCCAAGATCTACTGCAGGGGTGCACATCTTCAAGGCTGCAGACGTGTTGGTTCCTGCCTTACACTTTATTGATCCATAATGCCACTGATTGAAAAAAAAAAAAGAGTGAAAACCGTCACTTATTAAAAAGACAATAGTTAAAACCAGCCCAAAAAAACAGATTCTGCTATGTAAAACGAGTGATAGTACCATCATAGGGTTTACTGTTTGACATATCTTTGAGATCTTTGATGTAGTGGCTAAAGGTAGTGAAATAAACGTCTCACAGACAAATCAAATTTGTCACATGCGCCGAATACAACAGGTTGTAGACCTTACAGTGAAATGCTGAATACAACAGGTTGTAGACCTTACAGTGAAATGCTGAATACAACAGGTGTAGTAGACCTTACAGTGAAATGCTGAATACAACAGGTTGTAGACCTTACAGTGAAATGCTGAATACAACAGGTTGTAGACCTTACAGTGAAATGCTGAATACAACAGGTTGTAGACCTTACAGTGAAATGCTGAATACAACAGGTTGTAGACCTTACAGTGAAATGCTGAATACAACAGGTTGTAGACCTTACAGTGAAATGCTGAATACAACAGGTTGTAGACCTTACAGTGAAATACTCACTTACAAGCCCTTAACAAACAATGCAGTTTTAAGAAAAAACACACAAAGTTTGAAATAAAAGCAACGAATAATTAAAGAGCAGCACTAAAATAACAATAGCAAGCCTACAGTGCCTTGCGAAAATATTCGGCCCCCTTGAACTTTGCGACCTTTTGCCACATTTCAGGCTTCAAACATAAAGATATAAAACTGTATTCTTTTGTGAAGAATCAACAACAAGTGAGGACACAATCATGAAGTGGAACGACATTTATTGGATATTTCAAACTTTTTTAACAAATCAAAAACTGAAAAATTGGGCGTGCAAAATTATTCAGCCCCTTTACTTTCAGTGCAGCAAACTCTCTCCAGAAGTTCAGTGAGGATCTCTGAATGATCCAATGTTGACCTAAATGACTAATGATGATAAATACAATCCACCTGTGTGTAATCAAGTCTCCGTATAAATGCACCTGCACTCTGATAGTCTCAGAGGTCCGTTAAAAGCGCAGAGAGCATCATTTTTTAAATTTTTTATTTCACCTTTATTTAACCAGGTAGGCTAGTTGAGAACAGGTTCTCATTTGCAACTGCGACCTGGCCAAGATAAAGCATAGCAGTGTGAACAGACAACACAGAGTTACACATGGAGTAAACAATTAACAAGTCAATAACACAGTAGAGAAAAAAAGGGGAGTCTATATACAATTGTGTGCAAAAGGCATGAGGAAGTAGGCGAATAATTACAATATTGCAGATTAACACTGGAGTGATAAATGATCAGATGATGATGTACAGGTAGAGATATTGGTGTGCAAAAGAGCAGAAAAGTAAATAAATAAAAACTGTGGGGATGAGGTAGGTGAAAATGGGTGGGCTATTTACCAATAGATTATGTACAGCTGCAGCGATCGGTTAGCTGCTCAGATAGCTGATGTTTAAAGTTGGTGAGGGAGATAAAATTCTCCAACTTCAGCGATTTTTGCAATTCGTTCCAGTCACAGGCAGCAGAGTACTGGAACGAAAGGCGGCCGAATGAGGTGTTGGCTTTAGGGATGATCAATGAGATACACCTGCTGGAGCGCGTGCTACGGATGGGTGTTGCCAACGTGACCAGTGAGCTGAGATAAGGCGGAGCTTTGCCTAGCATGGCCTTGTAGATGACCTGGAGCCAGTGGGTCTGGCGACGAATATGTAGCGAGGGCCAGCCGACTAGAGCATACAAGTCGCAGTGGTGGGTAGTATAAGGTGCTTTAGTGACAAAACGGATGGCACTGTGATAAACTGCATCCAGTTTGCTGAGAAGAGTGTTGGAAGCAATTTTGTAGATGACATCGCCGAAGTCGAGGATCGGTAGGATAGTCAGTTTTACTAGGGTAAGCTTGGCAGCGTGAGTGAAGGAGGCTTTGTTGCGGAATAGAAAGCCGACTTTTCGATTGGAGATGTTTGATATGGGTCTGGAAGGAGAGTTTGCAGTCTAGCCAGACACCTAGGTACTTATAGGTGTCCACATATTCAAGGTCGGAACCATCCAGTGTGGTGATGCTAGTCGGGCATGCGGGTGCAGGCAGCGATCGGTTGAAAAGCATGCATTTGGTTTTACTAGCGTTTAAGAGCAGTTGGAGGCCACGGAAGGAGTGTTGTGTGGCATTGAAGCTCGATTGGAGGTTAGATAGCACAGTGTCCAATGACGGGCCGAAAGTGTATAGAATGGTGTCGTCTGCGTAGAGGTGGATCAGGGAATCGCCCGCAGCAAGAGCAACATCATTGATATATACAGAGAAAAGAGTCGGCCCGAGAATTGAACCCTGTGGCACCCCCATAGAGACTGCCAGAGGACCGGACAACATGCCCTCCGATTTGACACACTGAACTCTGTCTGCAAAGTAAATGGTGAACCAGGCAAGGCAGTCATCCGAAAAACCGAGGCTACTGAGTCTGCCGATAAGAATATGGTGATTGACAGAGTCGAAAGCCTTGGCAAGGTCGATGAAGATGGCTGCACAGTACTGTCTTTTATCGATGGCGGTTATGATGTCGTTTAGTACCTTGAGTGTGGCTGAGGTGCACCCGTGACCGGCTCGGAAACCAGATTGCATAGCGGAGAAGGTACGGTGGGATTCGAGATGGTCAGTGACCTGTTTGTTGACTTGGCTTTCAAGACCTTAGATAGGCAGGGCAGAATGGATATAGGTCTGTAACAGTTTGGGTCCAGGGTGTCTCCCCTTTGAAGAGGGGGATGACTGCGGCAGCTTTCCAATCCTTGGGGATCTCAGACGATATGAAAGAGAGGTTGAACAGGCTGGTAATAGGGGTTGCGACAATGGCGGCGGATAGTTTCAGAAATAGAGGGTCCAGATTGTCAAGCCCAGCTGATTTATACGGGTCCAGGTTTTGCAGCTCTTTCAGAACATCTGCTATCTGGATTTGGGTAAAGGAGAACCTGGAGAGGCTTGGGCGAGGAGCTGCGGGGGCCGGAGCTGTTGGCCGAGGTAGGAGTAGCCAGGCGGAAGGCATGGCCAGCCGTTGAGAAATGCTTGTTGAAGTTTTCGATAATCATGGATTTGTCGGTGGTGACCGTGTTCCCTAGCCTCAGTGCAGTGGGCAGCTGGGAGGAGGTGCTCTTGTTCTCCATGGACTTCACAGTGTCCCAGAACTTTTTGGAGTTGGAGCTACAGGATGCAAACTTCTGCCTGAAGAAGCTGGCCTTAGCTTTCCTGACTGACTGCGTGTATTGGTTCCTGACTTCCCTGAACAGTTGCATATCGCGGGGACTGTTCGATGCTATTGCAGTCCGCCACAGGATGTTTTTGTGCTGGTCGAGGGCAGTCAGGTCTGGAGTGAACCAAGGGCTGTATCTGTTCTTAGTTCTGCATTTTTTGAACGGAGCATGCTTATCTAAAATGGTGAGGAAGTTACTCTTAAAGAATGACCAGGCATCCTCAACTGACGGGATGAGGTCAATGTCCTTCCAGGATACCCGGGCCAGGTCAATTAGAAAGGCCTGCTCACAGAAGTGTTTTAGGGAGCGTTTGACAGTGATGAGGGGTGGTCGTTTGACTGCGGCACCGTAGCGGATACAGGCAATGAGGCAGTGGTCGCTGAGATCCTGGTTGAAGACAGCGGAGGTGTATTTGGAGGGCAAGTTGGTCAGGATGACGTCTATGAGGGTGCCCTTGCTTACAGAGTTAGGGTTGTACCTGGTGGGCTCCTTGATGAAGAACAAGGAACACACCAGGCAGGTCCGAGATACTGTTGTGAAGAAGTGTAAAGCCGGATTTGGATACAAAAAGATTTCCCAAGCTTTAAACATCCCAAGGAGCACCGTGCAAGCGATAATATTGAAATGGAAGGAGTATCAGACCACTGCAAATCTACCAAGACCTGGCCGTCCCTCTAAACTTTCAGCTCATACAAGGAGAAGACTGATCAGAGATGCAGCCAAGAGGCCCATGATCACTCTGGATGAACTGCAGAGATCTACAGCTGAGGTGGGAGACTCTGTCCATAGGACAACAATCAGTCGTATATTGCACAAATCTGGCCTTTATGGAAGAGTGGCAAGAAGAAAGCCATTTCTTAAAGATATCCATAAAAAGTGTTGTTTAAAGTTTGCCACAAGCCACCTGGGAGACACACCAAACATGTGGAAGAAGGTGCTCTGGTCAGATGAAACCAAAATTGAACTTTTTGGCAACAGTGCAAAACGTTATGTTTGGCGTAAAAGCAACACAGCTCATCACCCTGAACACACCATCCCCACTATCAAACATGGTGGTGGCAGCATCATGGTTTGGGCCTGCTTTTCTTCAGCAGGGACAGGGAAGATGGTTAAAATTGATGGGAAGATGGATGGAGCCAAATACAGGACCATTCTGGAAGAAAACCTGATGGAGTCTGCAAAAGACCTGAGACTGGGACGGAGATTTGTCTTCCAACAAGACAATGATCCAAAACATAAAGCAAAATCTACAATGGAATGGTTCAAAAATAAACATATCCAGGTGTTAGAATGGCCAAGTCAAAGTCCAGACCTGAATCCAATCGAGAATCTGTGGAAAGAACTGAAAACTGCTGTTCACAAATGCTCTCCATCCAACCTCACTAAGCTCGAGCTGTTTTGCAAGGAGGAATGGGAAAAAAATTCAGTCTCTCGATGTGCAAAACTGATAGAGACATACCCCAAGCGACTTACAGCTGTAATCGCAGCAAAAGGTGGCGCTACAAAGTATTAACTTAAGGGGGCTGAATAATTTTGCACGCCCAATTTTTCAGTTTTTGATTTGTTAAAAAAGTTTGAAATATCCAATAAATGTCGTTCCACTTCATGATTGTGTCCCACTTGTTGTTGATTCTTCACAAAAAAATACAGTTTTATATCTTTGTTTGAAACCTGAAATGTGGCAAAAGGTCGCAAAGTTCAAGGGGGCCGAATACTTTCGCAAGGCACTGTATATACAGGGGGTACCGGTACAGAGTCAATGTGGAGGCTATATACAGGGGGTACCGATACAGAGTCAATGTGGAGGCTATATACAGGGGGTACCGGTACAGAGTCAATGTGGAGACTATATACAGGGGGTACCGGTACAGAGTCAATGTGGAGGCTATATACAGGGGGTACCGGTACAGAGTCAATGTGGAGGCTATATACAGGGGGTACCGATACAGAGTCAATGTGGAGGCTATATACAGGGGGTACCGATACAGAGTCAATGTGGAGGCTATATACAGGGGGTACCGATACAGAGTCAATGTAGAGGCTATATACAGGGGGTACCGATACAGAGTCAATGTAGAGGCTATATACAGGGGGTACCGATACAGAGTCAATGTAGAGGCTATATACAGGGGGTACCGATACAGAGTCAATGTGGAGGCTATATACAGGGGGTACCAATACAGAGTCAATGTGGAGGCTATATACAAGGGGTACCGGTACAGAGTCAATGTGGAGGCTATATACAGGGGGTACCGATACAGAGTCAATGTGGAGGCTATATACAGGGGGTACCGATACAGTGTCAATGTGGAGGCTATATACAGGGGGTACCGATACAGAGTCAATGTGGAGGCTATATACAAGGGGTACCGGTACAGAGTCAATGTGGAGGCTATATACAGGGGGTACCGATACAGAGTCAATGTGTGTGGGCACCGGTTAGTCAAGTGATCCTCATCTTGACTGACTTTCCTAGTTAAATAAAATAAACAAAAAAGACCTTACCTGAAGCTGGAAGCAGACAGGCCTCTCCTCTCCTCTACAGTGTAGAATGAAGGGCCAACTAGGCTGTCACCCTGAGAATGTCCTGGCAGGTGGAATCACGACAATAGAGACAATCCATCAAACCCAGGGTTAACAGTGGGATCCTGATGACTGGGACCAGTCAGGGGTGTCCACTCTTCTCACTTCAAATCTCTCCTCTCTATTGTCTGGTTGTGTGTCACCAAGGCAGTGACAGAACAGAGGGGGGTGGAGAGAAGAGGTCAAAATGACTTCAGTGTGTCACCTTTCTGTCCAAGAAAATGTATTATTTACAATTGTTTCGGTACTGGAATAAAAGAGAACATCTGTATGTTTATTCCAAAGATGATGTTTCAGTAGATGCCACATGTTGGTGGTAATTATTATGGTTAGGTGTTACTCTATTCCTTAAAAGCCAAGTTTAGACCCAAACTCAGTTGCTATTACTGTACAAGTGTCATGTATTGTACACATAACATGATTTAAAATGCTCCTGTACAAAGACGTCTACAAGATTAATTTACTGTAGCTTATGGTCCACTGCATTTCAAATCAGTTAGCATAATAATTGGTTGCTTCTCTACATGTCACAGACAAATGATTGTGATTAGCACCAACACATTGCACGGTGGAAATTACCTCTCATGAGGTGGTTAACTATTTGGCAACAGTCAGAGTGTACTTTTTCATTAACTTGAAGTCAGATATAATGTGCGCTGTTTTTTCAACCCAATTTACACCACACTGCTTTAAATGTATGGATTCGCTGATTTTCAGTTGCACTTTCTTTCTGACTTGAAAAAGTAAAGCCACTTGAAGTTGGACCTTGTGCACAACCCGGCCTGGCTATTTCAGTTCCTAATGTAGGACTGCACTTCCTACTGCCAGGGTTTTCACCAACACCGCTTGCCTACCTTTTTTTTAAACCTTTATTTAACTAGGCAAGTCAGTTAAGAACAAACTCTTATTTTCAATGACGGCCTATGAACAGTGGGTTAACTGCCTGTTCAGGGCCAGAACGACAGATTTGTACCTTGTCAGCTCGGGGGTATAAACTTGCAACCTTTCGGTTACTAGTCCAACGCTCTAACCACTAGGCTAACCTGCCGCCCCTTTCATCAACCTATCCTGAAATGGGGGCTCCAAGGTCTTTTGTCACAGCTTCCCAAGGTTTATACAGTATACGTATACTAGTTGAAATGGTACTGTTGGTGATTTGATGGAGAATCACATCACCGGTGAGAGAAAGAAAACTAGAAATATAGTTAGTACATACAGTGCATCAAAGCAGTGGGCATCATTTTAAATGTTTTATTTCATCTTTATTTAACCCGGTAGGCCAGTTGAGAACAAGTTCTCATTTACAACTGCAAACTGGCCAAGATAGAGCAAAGCAGTGCGACACAAACAACACAGAGTTACACATGGGATAAACAAATGTACAGTCAATAACACAATAGAAAAGTCTATATACAGTGTGTGCAAATGTAGTAAGATTAGGGAGGTAAGGCAATAAATAGGCCAATAGTGGCAAAATAATTGCAATTTAGCAATTAAACACTGTAGTGATAGATGTGCAGAAGATGAAAGTGCAAGTAGAGATACTGGGGTGCAAAGGAGCAAAAAAAATAACAGTATGGGGATGAAGTAGTTGGGTGGGCTATTTACAGATGGCTATGTACAGGTGCAATGATCGGTAAGCTGTTCTGACAGTTGATGCCTAAATTTAGTGAGGGAGATATGTCTCTAGCTTTAGTGATTTTTGCAATCGTTCCAGTCATTGGCAGCAGAGAACTGGAAGGAAAAGCGGCCAAAGGAGGAGTTGGCTTTGGGGGTGACCAGTGAAATATACCTGCTGGAGCACGTGCTACGGGTGGGTGCTTCTAGGGTGACCAGTGAGATAAGGCAGGGCTTTACCTAGCAAAGACTTATAGATGACCTGGAGCCAGGGGTTTGGCTACGAATATGAAGTGAGGGCCAGCCAATGAGAGCATACAGGTAGCAGTGGTGGGTAGTATATGGGGATTTGGTGACAAAATGGATGGCACTGTGATAGACTACATCCAATTTGCTGAGTAGAGTGTTGGAGGCTATTTTGTAAATGACATCGCCAAAGTCAAGTATTGGTAGGATAGTCAGTTTTAACGAGGGTATGTTTGGCAGCATGAGTGAAGGATGCTTTGTTGCGAAATAGGAAGCCGATTCTAGATTTAATTTTGGATTGGAGATGCTTATGTGAGTCTGGAAGGAGAGTTTACAGTCTAACCAGACACCTAGCTATTTGTAGTGGTCCACATATTCTAAGTCAGAACCGTCCAGAGTAGTGATGCTAGACGGGCAGGCGAGTGCAGGCAGCAATCGGTTAATGAGCTTCTATTTAGTTTTGCTTGCATTAAAGAGCAGTTGGAGGCCATGGAAGGAGAGTTGCATGGCATTGATGCTCGTCTGGAGGTTTGTTAACACAGTGTCCAAAGAAAGGCCAGAAGTATACAGAATGGTGTCATCTGCATAGAGGTGGATCAGAGAATCACAAGAGCAAGAGCAACATCTTTGATATATACAGAGAAAAGAGTTGGCCCAAGAATTGAATCTTGTGGCACCCCCATAGAGACTGCTAGAGGCCCGGACCTCTGATTTGACACACTGAACTCTATCTGAGAAGTAGTTGGTGAACCAGGCGAGGCAGTCATTTGAGAAACCAAGGCTGTTGAGACTGGCGATAAGAATGCGGTGATTGACAGAGTCGAAAGCCTTGGCCAGGTCAATGAATGCGGCTGCACAGTATTGTCTTTTATCGATGGTGGTTATGATATCGTTTAGGACATTGAACGTGGCTGAGGTGCACCCATGACCAGCTCAGAAACCAGATTGCATAGCGGAGAAGGTGTGGTGGGATTCAAAATGGTCGGTGATCTGTTTGTTAACTTGGCTTTCGAAGACTTTAGAAAGGCAGGGCAGGATGGATATAGGTCTGTAACCGTATGGGTCTAGAGTGTCACCCCCTTTGAAGAGGGGGATGACCGCGGCAGCTTTCCAATCTTTAGGGATCTCAGATGATAGGAAAGAGAGGTTAAACAGGCTAGTAATAGGGGTTGCAACAATTGTGTTGGATAATTTTTAGAAAGAGAGGGTCCAGATTGTCTAGCCCAGCTGATTTGTAGGGGTCCAGATTTTGCAGCTATTCAGAACAAATATGAGTGGTAATGTAACGGCCGTTGGTGGAAGGTGAGGACCAAGGTGTAGCGTGGTAAGTGTTCATCATTTTAATGGTAAAACTGAACACTATCAAACAAGCAACAAAAGAACAACCGAAACAGCTCCGTCAGGTGTAAAACACACTAAACAGAAAACAACTACCCACAAACACAGGTGGGAACAGGCTACCTAAGTATGGTTCTCAATCAGAGACAACGGTAGACAGCTACCTCTGATTGGGAACCATACCAGGCCAAACACAGAAATACAAAACATAGAACAAAAACAAAGAATGCCCACCCCAACTCACGCCCTGACCAAACCAAAAATAGAGACATAAAAAAGGAACTAAGGTCAGGACGTGGCAGGTGATAATATAACATAAATCATACAGTATATGCCTTATAGCAGACACTTTTATCCGAAGCGACTTAAGTTATCCGTGCATACATATTATGTATGGGTGGACCAATTGGGAATCAAACCCACAACCCCTGGCATTGCAAGCGCCATGCTCCACCAACTGAGCTACACAGGACCACATCTCATAGGTGATCTTAGCATCTCAGATGCATTAGTGGGGTATTGTAGGATTACTTTTGAAGCGGTTTGGTAGCTGCAGTTGAAAGCTAAACCCGAGCTGTCATACATTGATTAACAGTAAAAGTGGTGCAAAGCACTTAAGAAAAAATACTTTAAAGTACTAGTTAAGTAGTTTTTTGGGGCATCTGTACTTTACCATTTATTTTTTTGAAAACTTTTCTTCACTACATTCCTAAAGAAAATAATCTACTTTTTACTCCATACATTTCCCCTAACACCCAAAAGTACTTCTTACATTTTTAATGGCTAGCAGGACAGGAAAATGGTCCAATTCACACACTTATCAAGAGAACATGTGGTCATCCCTACTGCCTCTGATCTGGCGGACTCACTAAACACAAAAGGATCATTTTAAAATTGTTGGAGTGTGCCCCTGGCTATCTTTACATTTTAAAAACAAAATGGTGCCTTCTGGTTTGCTTAATATAAGGCCTTTGAAGTGATTTCTACTTTAAATTGATACTTAAGTATATTTTAGCAATTACCTTTTATTTTGATACTATATAGTATATGTAGAACCAAATACTTTTAGGCTTTTACTCAAGTAGTATTTTACCGGGTGACTAACTTATACTTGAGTAACTTTCTATTAAGGTATCTATACTTTTACTCAAGTATCACAATTGGGTACTTCCTTTACCAGAGTAAAAGTATATATTGATACATTGGTGTATATATATATGACAGGTTCAAAACACAAAACATCTCATATGGCTCTTCAAGGCCTTTGGTCACAGCTTGAGGTAAAATTGGCACTTAGTACATACTTGTTAAAATGGTAATGAAGGCTTCCAGTGGGTGAGAGGCGTATGGTATATCTAGGCAATACGTACATTAAAGCAGTAGGCATAAACATATATTCATGCAGAGGTGCTGAAGTTGAGAATGACGTCAGCCAGACCCTTTACTGCCCTTCACCTCCTTGTTCCTTTCTTCATTCTTGGTCTTCATCACATCGAGTATGTCTTGGTTGTCTGGCTTCTATGCTGAAGGATTGTTTGACTGTGATAATGAGAGGAGCAGGCTGCCTCTCCCTCCTACTCAGTCATTTATTTTCAGTGTTCACATTGATTAGGCACCATGGATACCACCAGACTACGAATTAGCCTCCCCTCCTTTGTCCTTTCCATTGTATGGCATCTGCTCTGACAGATGAACTGAGAGAGGGACATTGCCTGTAATGATATTCTGATACATAACATGAGTATTTCAATTGAAGTGTTTCCATCTCATTTCTGTGGCAGCGATAGCCAATAAACTACGTTATTTAAAAAAATGCAACTTGCTATTAGTGCCTAAACAATTAATGCTTTTTTTAAAGTTGGTTTGGTTTTAGTTCAATTATTAAAAAATAATCACGATTTTTGATGATTTTTGAAACATTAAATGCACTATGCATTATGTGGGTTGAATGCAGTAACAACAATGAATAAAAGTCCCATGATGGTCGGGCAGTGTTTCCCAAACTCGGTCCTCGGGACCCCAAGGAGTGCATGTTGATATTTGTCCTAGCACTACACAGCTGATTCAAATAATCAACTAATCATCAAGCTTTAATGATTTGAATCAGCTAATGCTTGGGCAAACAAGTGACTGTGGTAGTCACGGACCATTACTGCTTATCACTTATTACCCATCAGTTCATCATATCGCATTACTTCAATAAAATATTTCAGTATATTACATTAGTTTTATTTGATTACTTCATTTCACTCCAAGTCATCATCTCATCTGTATAGAGATGCTGCCTATGCTGTCTGACAAAAATCACAATTTGAGCAGTTCTTCAAAGTAAATCAGGTATACTTTTATGACAGCTGAATACCAAATATCAAATCACTTAAGACCATGTATTTTCAGGAAGAAATACCTTGCAAAGCAACAGCTGCTCTATCTAGTGTCTAGACAGACACCACAAAGTCATGTGTCTAGACAGACTGAGGGAGACGTATCAATAAGAGGTGGGCCTAGACTGAAGGAGACGTATCAATAAGAGGTGGGCCTAGACTGAAGGAGACGTATCAATAAGAGGTGGGCCTAGACTGAAGGAGACGTATCAATAAGAGGCGAGACTGAGGGAGATGTATCAATAAGAGGTGGGCGTAGACTGAGGGAGACGTATCAATAAGAGGTGGGCGTAGACTGAGGGAGACGTATCAATAAGAGGCGGGACTGAGGGAGACGTATCAATAAGAGGCGGGACTGAGGGAGACGTATCAATAAGAGGTGGGCGTAGACTGAGGGAGACGTATCAATAAGAGGCGAGCCTAGAATGAGGGAGACGTATCAATAAGAGGTGGGCGTAGACTGAGGGAGACGTATCAATAAGAGGTGGGCCTAGACTGAGGGAGACGTATCAATAAGAGGCGGGACTGAGGGAGACGTATCAATAAGAGGTGGGCCTGAGGGAGACGTATCAATAAGAGGTGGGCGTAGACTGAGGGAGACGTATCAATAAGAGGTGGGCGTAGACTGAAGGAGACGTATCAATAAGAGGTGGGCCTAGACTGAGGGAGACGTATCAATAAGAGGTGGGCCTAGACTGAGGGAGACGTATCAATAAGAGGCGAGCCTAGACTGAGGGAGACGTATCAATAAGAGGCGGGACTGAGGGAGACGTATCAATAAGAGGTGGGCCTAGACTGAGGGAGACGTATCAATAAGAGGCGGGCCTAGACTGAGGGAGACGTATCAATAAGAGGCGGGCCTAGACTGAGGGAGACGTATCAATAAGAGGTGGACCTAGACTGAGGGAGACGTATCAATAAGAGGTGGGCCTAGACTGAGGGAGACGTATCAATAAGAGGTGGGCCTAGACTGAGGGAGACGTATCAATAAGAGGTGGGCCTAGACTGAGGGAGACGTATCAATAAGAGGTGGGCCTAGACTGAGGGAGATGTATCAATAAGAGGCAGGCATAGACAGAGGGAGACATATCAATCCCTAGATCTCACCCTCTTTGCTCTGAGTTTTAACTTTCTGATTGATAAGCTACTTTACAGGTCCACCCTCTCTCTCTCTCTCTCATTGGACCTGCCACATGCATTGTCCCCATCATGAAGCTCCCCCTGTAATGCCAGTTTATATGCCTCTAAAATCTCCCCCACAGGAACACTAGATCCCAACCCCCGTATTCACCTTCCTGATGGTAACATTCTACAATCTGTGTTTACCCACTAGTCTATTATTCTATCGGTCTTTTCTGGCCCATCATATTGTAATTCTCTCTGTGATTTCAGAGAGAACACCATTTTCTGCTGGAATTAAGTTGAAAGAAGTCACCCAAAAAACAGACCAAACTGAGATTAGCATGTACTCAAGGCAACTTCTATACTTGGGTAGTGTGTACATTAAGACAGTTTTCTACACCATTCTGTTTTGAAAGCAATTTAAACGTCAGAAGGTACATTTAAATATTTTATCAGATTAAATTGTCATTAATAAAATATATATTTTTCTTGAACCTACTCTGGTACAAAGGATGTTATTGCATGCTGCTCGAAGGCAGAAAACTAAGAACCAGACAGGGATTTTTTTTCCTTGTGGAGGTTTACATGAATTTGTGTAATAACAGTTTCCAACTGCCACAGAGTAAGAGTGAGACAGAGAAACAAGTGTCTCAGTTGCCTATTGACTGAGGTGCATGTTGGGCCATAGAAAATCAGGACATTTAACAAGTACTACCTTGCTGATTTCTGCACGACTGACTGCCTGATTGGACCAAATCAAATTTTGGGCATTCTTTCTTCTGTTATGAGATGCATTAAGACTATACTATACAAACTGAATAACCTGTCAATTGATAAATGCAATAGTGTATTAAAGTAAAGCCCGTTAATTGACTGCACTGCCTTGATTATTGCTCTATTAACAAGAAAAAAGGGGGAAGTTGTACAATGCATTTAACTGAATTATGTCTTCCGCATTTAACCCAGCGCCTCTGAATCAGAGAGGTGCGGGGTGCTGCCTAAATCAACATCCACACCATCGGTGCACGGGGGAACAGTTGCCCAAACTACCTTGTTCAGGGGCAGAACTACAGATTTTTACCTTGTCAGCTCGGGGATTCGATCCAGCAACATTCGGTTACTGGCACAACACTAACTGCTTGGCTACCTACCATCCCAATTATTATATTGCCCTAGTAAATAAATACGTTATAAACTTTGCCACCTGAGTTGACCTTTTTTTGTCCATTGGGATGATTTTCTTTGAGAAGCAGATCTTTTCTACCAACACAGCACAAGAATGGGGAATAAATCACAAGAAAATGCAACGTTCAATTAAGTAAAGTATTTTATTAATTGAAACCACCTACAGTTGTATTACCACTGACATAGTGTTACCAATCCTGACCTAAGGGCGTAAGACACGCTCTGGGCCAAAGAAGAGATCACTTGAACAACCAAACAACGCAATCCTGGGCCTTTTGGGGGGGGGGACAAAAAAAACAGGGCAACAGTTATATTTAACAACATTTACAGAGTCAAAGGATTGTACAGGATCACAGCTTTCAGAGATATTAGATGCGTACGTACGTGTAGACAAAGCCTCATAGGAGACTTAGTTGCATTGTTTTTTACAGTATAGAACAATCAAGAGGCATGGGAACTATAGGTGCACACGATCTGTCTTCTCACATCTACAGACAGAGGTGCAGGATTGAGTCTATTCTAACACAAGTGATACGCCAGTGTACAGAGGCTATGCCAGATATGGTTGAGAGAAGCATTAGAGGTAAGTGCTAAAAATAAGCCCTCCATCGAAGTGATATGGAGAAATGCTGTAAATGTTAAGGGAAAGGTAACAAGATGCCTGATAAGGATCACTGCTAGTCTTAAATTGGAAAATGTCACATATTGACGCATTTACTGTGCCGTCTTCGCTACTCCTTCTCCAGACCATCTACTATCAAATCAGAAATGACATCAGGTGAGATTTGACATGTCAATTGAAACAGTGCTTTAGTTGAGTCGTTCCACATGAACACAATCCACTGGTAAGATAGTATTACACGGTTGTGTTTAAAATGAGTTCACGGATTCCATATATAGACGTAGATTATTTATCATTCCACTCAGAAGCACAGATTACGCTAACGTGTCATTACAACAAAAGCCTGTATTTAATTCAAATCCTCTGAAAATGGGAAAATGTAACAAGTGTACCAACTGATAAACAGCAATATGTTAAATCCTACATTTAATGTGTCTGAACAAAGGATTACTGTATCTGCATAAGAAAATACTGGGATTAAGTTTAAACTACGGAGGAATTTTAACTATAGATGTCTTCAAGGGGTCAGCCATCGTCTTACGATAAAATATCAAAAGGTTAAAAGAATAAAAAACATTTAATATTATATTCAAAATGAATTCAAGGGTAGACCTCTTCATATGGACTTCTGTATATAAACAGAAATACTATCCTCACATTTATATAACAGAATCAGCTGTTAAGGTCTCGTGATATTAACTTGAAACCTTTGATAAATGTACCACATGTATTGTCTATATTAAGTGCTTCTATGTCAAAACACTCACTAACTTTCACAATAATCGTACAGGTCAAATAGTGCCACTATGTGAGGAGAACATTTCCAAGGAAAAGGTTTGCACACTAGCTAGCTAGCACAAACTACTGTAGAACGTTTGTCTAAAAACATGCATTACGGATATAGGTATATTTAGTTGGCTATTACCATCGAGCTCTACTAACACATTCTATTTGGTGTCTTCGTAGAGAATTTAAGAGAAAATAAAAAAAGTAATACAATAAAGTGTAAATAATAAAACATTTGAAGTAAACAATATATATTTTTTAACTGTAAAGACTCGGTACTAGCCTCATGTCTTCCAAAAACAAGTACATTTTCAAATTGGCTTTGCATCATTACTAATGTTTCTTCATAACATGTTAAAAAGCTAAATTCCTTCCAAAATCTTCAATACATGAAAAAACACAAACCTTTTGGTAAGGACAAAACATATGTTGGTATGCAAAAGTCCATTGTGGAAGTGTAGACATTACAATCCAATGTCTAACTAAATGCTTATGTCGTTCAAATGTCAGTAATATTTCTAATGAAAATGTGTAAATGATATTATAAATGTAATATCACCAGCATTGGAAAAAGGCAACAATTGCAAAGTACACATCTATAAATAGTTCCCTAAAAGGAAACTTTGTCAATCAACAAATCTACCTAGGACAGCAAAACTTCCGAACCACTTAAAACAAACTAAGACGACATTACGAGTTGAGCTGACGGAAACCTACTGAACTGTCGCGCTCAAGTACCTTCAAGAAAACAAAAATAGTTCTGCCTGAAAAACCTGTGATGTCAAAGAAACATAGCAGTCTAACCTTTATAAAGCTCTCTATAATATCCAAAAAGAACTCATTTATAAAGTGCACTATAAATACTACATTTGATCTTTACAACAATAGTTTTCAACTTAGAATCTAAAACACATACAATTAGAAAAGACAAGGGGCATTGGTCTTTACACTACTCAAAAAGCAGAAGTATATTTTTTGCAATAAAGGATAAAAAAATAAAATGGCTCAGCTGCATAAACTCTGATCTCAAGTCCAACATCAGTGAAATACTGCAGTCTGAAAAGATACGGATGCAGCTGCGACTGACCCAATCTGGGGAATATGTTTAAACATCCCAAATTGTTAATGTGCAAAATTAGGGATTGGAACGCTTTTGAACTGCGTTTTCTAACATGATAGTGCAGCCTTCCACACAACTAAGGACATTACTGTGTTTTATCTGGGGTTGTTATTCCTGTTGTAAATGAGAGGCAAGAGATTGAAGATCCTAACCACATTTTCTGTTGTAAATGAGAAGCAAGAGATTGAAGATCCCAACCACATTTTTTAGATCCACAATGAATCCCTTTCCAGGATTTACACCTTGGTGCATCTTCTGTATGAAAAATAAACATTCCCAGGTGAAAGGAACCTTAAAAAGGTCGATGAGGAAAAGCAGGGAGGAAATTGGATGTCCAAATCACCTGCCTATTCTCAATGGAAGTCATATGTGTAAAATACTCTCAACTTAACTGGTTCAATATGTCCAATGTTTACTTAAACTACATATCAAAATAAAAACTTCTGAGTAAGACTATTCTACATCTAGCTACTATTTATATATCCAAGAGCTAGCGTTGGTAATTCCACTAAACTGGAGACAAGAAAAATCCTCTCTCTTGACTGAAAGGCAAATAAATTGTTTTTATGAGAGGGGGGAACAATACAGCGATATTGAATAAAGCAATAGAGTCAAATGTGTCACAAAGAATATTACGTTCAATACAAGAATGACAACATCAACATCAAAATAAAAAGGACCACAAACATATAATGCAATGTTTCCATACAAAAATGCTACGCCAGTCAATTTAAGGACGAGTATTCATCATTTACATTTTACACAACTGTTTTTGTTACAACAGTGGCCAGATAAATAAATTACATAAAATATATTCACACACTTTTGTTGCGTATTCATGGCTCTTTCACAGGCTCGCGAGGGGGGTAGCTTCCTATGTGACCTTGGGCGGCGTCTCGGGTCTCCTCTCCGAGGTGTTGCGTTTGACTTTGGCCGCGGCCGGCTGGCCCTCCTGGTTGAGAGAGGGGCTGGACTGGGACTTCTTGAGGCCCGCGTCACCATCTTTGCCAATGAGCAGCTCCTTCACGCCCTCCCTCAGGAGCTTGACGTACATCTCATAGCGGTTCTCCTACAGCGGAGAGACGACACAGAGAATAGGGTGTTACGGTGTAGAATACAAACACATGTAAGACTTATATACTGGCGAACAAGAAATGACGGAAAACAACTACAGCAACTACTTTGGTTTATATCGCCACCTCTGGCCTGATCACGTATCCATTGAATGATATCGCCACCTCTGGCCTGATCACGTATCCAATGAATGATATCGCCACCTCTGGCCTGATCACGTATCCATTGAATGATATCGCCACCTCTGGCCTGATCACGTATCCATTGAATGATATCGCCACCTCTGGCCTGATCACGTATCCATTGAATGATATCGCCACCTCTGGCCTGATCACGTATCCATTGAATGATATCGCCACCTCTGGCCTGATCACGTATCCATTGAATGATATCGCCACCTCTGGCCTGATCACGTATCCATTGAATGATATCGCCACCTCTGGCCTGATCACGTATCCATTGAATGATATCGCCACCTCTGGCCTGATCACGTATCCATTGAATGATATCGCCACCTCTGGCCTGATCCAATGTATCCATTGAATGATATAAGCCACCTCTGGCCTGATCACGTATCCATTGAATGATATCGCCACCTCTGGCCTGATCACGTATCCATTGAATGATATCGCCACCTCTGGCCTGATCACGTATCCATTGAATGATATCGCCACCTCTGGCCTGATCACGTATCCAATGAATGATATCACCACCTCTGGCCTGATCACATATCCATTGAATGAGTCCCTCTCATGCCTCTCTACAAGTCTGCCAAATATCATGACAACCAAACAAGTTAAATAATCTTGTGCTGATTATAGCACAAACAATGTCAAAATCAAATTTTATTTGTCACATACACACGGTTAGCAGATGTTAATGCGAGTGTAGTGAAATGCTTGCGCTTCTAGTTCCGACCTTGCAGTAATATCTAATATCTAACAATTTCACAACAACTACCTTATACACAAGTGTAAAGCAATGAATAAGAATATGTATATGAAAATATGGCCGAACGGCATAGGCAATATGCAGTAGATGGAATAGAGTACAGTATATACATATGAGATGAGTAGTGTAGGGTATGTAAACATTATATAAAGTGGCAGAGTTTAAAGTGACTAGTGATAAATTTATTACATACATTTTTCCATTATTAAAGTGGCTAGAGATTGAGTCAGTATGTTGGCAGCAGCCAATCAATGTTAGTGATGGCTGTTTAACAGTCTGATGGCCTTGAGATAGAAGCTGTTTTTCAGTCTCTCGGTCCCAGCTTTGATGCACCTGTACTGACCTCGCCTTCTGGATGATAGAGGGGTGAAAAGACAGTGACTCGGGTGGTTGTTGCCCTTGGTCTTTTTGGCCTTCCTGTGACACCGGGTGGTGTAGGTGTCCTGGAGAGCAGTTTCCCCCCGGTGATGCGTTGTGCAGACCTCACTACCCTCTGGAGAGCCTTACGGTTGTGGGCGGAGCAGTTGCCATACCAGGCGGTGATACAGCCCAACAGGATGCTCTTGAGTGTTTTTGGTGACAAGCCGAATTTCTTCAGCCTCCTGAGGTTGAAGAGACGCTGTTGTGCCTTCTTCACCACACTGTCTGTGGGGGTGGACCATTTCAGTTTGTCAGTGATGTGTACGCAAAGGAACTTAAAACTTTCCACCTTCTCCACTACTGTTCCGTGGATAGGGGAGTGCTCCCTCTGCTGTTTCCTGAAGTCCACGATCATCTCATTTGTTTTGTTGACGTTGAGTGCGAGGTTATTTTCCTGACAACACACTCCGAGGGCCCTCACTTCTTCCCTGTAGGCAGTCTCGTCGTTGTTGGTAATCAAGCCTACCACTGTAGTGTCGCCTGCAAACTTGATTGAGTTGGAGGTGTGCATGGTCACACAGTCATGGGTGAACAGGGAGTACAGGAGAGGGCTGAGAACGCACCCTTGTGGGGTCCCAGTGTTGAGGATCAGAGGGGTGGAGATGTTTCCTACCCTCACCACCTGGTGGTGGCCCGTTAGGAAGTCCAGGACCCAGTTGCACAGGGCGGGATTGAGACCCACGGTTAATGACAAGTTTGGAGGGTACTATGGTGTTAAATGTCAGCATCAACGACCTTATTCAAGTTCATTGTTTCACGGCAACCCTTTTGCAGTGCTTGGACCCCTACTTACCACAGGATTAAGAGGTGAAATCACAGGCCGATAAGGCAATTCATTACAACAAATGGTGTGCACTGTAAACAACAAGAAAGGGCATCCAGTCAAGGTTGTGTCCCAGTGCTGTAAGTCTCCACATTCCAGGATGTGTTCCTTGTTTAACCAGAGAAACAGATATATCTGCAATTCGAGTGACTGCAGCATTCTCTCATAATTTCTTTAAGGTTCTATGTGACACATAACAATTCCAGGGAGACAGACTAACACACAGATAGCAACAACCCCAGAGACATGTTCTTCTCTAGTATGAAACAGTTTCTGAGATGTTAAGAGCCTTACAGTGGAGAGGGGCCAGGGGAGAACGTTTCTGTTCTCTCTCTGACTAAAGATAATTCTATTAATTCAGGGAAGGATTCATTGGAGATCGACAACAGAATTAATGAGTTGGTCATGAATGTTTAATTGTTCTTTATCATATCTCCCTGTGGTAGAAGAACTCTGCTAAAATGGAGTAATAATGAACTAAACTGGAATAGCAGAAGCATTGATAAGACATGTGGCAGAGAGGTGGACTTGGTTCTCAGATCGTCCTGGCCCACCACTAAATCCTCTTAACCCTGCTGATTACTAATTCAATACCGTCGCTGACCGTCACCCCCACTTGCATGCCAAGCTTGTACTAATGGAATACCAATATATAAAAGAAATATATTAGAAAACTAAAGTACATATAACTAGATCTACCGTAGATCTAAAAAGAGATCTCCTTGGCTTTGCATCCAGATCATTCCTTGACCAATTAGCGCATTAATTTCCCTGTGGTTGGGGTCTGCTCATTGATTACAGTAGTTAGCTCATTGATTACAGTAGTGTTTCACAGAGGCATAGCTAGCTCATTGATTACGGTAGTGTTTCACAGAGGTAGAGCTAGCTCATTGATTACGGTAGTTGTTCACCGAGGTAGAGCTAGCTCATTGATTACGGTAGTGTTTCACAGAGGTATAGCTAGCTCATTGATTACGGTAGTGTTTCACAGAGGTAGAGCTAACTCATTGATTACGGTAGTGGTTCACCGAGGTAGAGCTAGCTCATTGATTACGGTAGTGTTTCACAGAGGTAGAGCTAGCTCATTGATTACGGTAGTGTTTCAGAGGTAGAGCTAGCTCATTGATTACGGTAGTGTTTCAGAGGTAGAGCTAGCTCATTGATTACGGTAGTGTTTCAGAGGTAGAGCTAGCTCATTGATTACGGTAGTGTTTCACAGAGGTAGAGCTAGCTCATTGATTACGGTAGTTGTTCACCGAGGTAGAGCTAGCTCATTGATTACGGTAGTGTTTCACAGAGGTAGAGCTAGCTCATTGATTACGGTAGTGTTTCAGAGGTAGAGCTAGCTCATTGATTACAGTAGTGTTTCACAGAGGTAGAGCTAGCTCATTGATTACGGTAGTGTTTCACAGAGGTAGAGCTAGCTCATTGATTACGGTAGTGTTTCAGAGGTATAGCTAGCTCATTGATTACGGTAGTGTTTCACAGAGGTATAGCTAGCTCATTGATTACGGTAGTGTTTCACAGAGGTATAGCTAGCTCATTGATTACGGTAGTGTTTCACAGAGGTAGAGCTAGCTTAAAAGGCAGTGCTTGATTTTTGTATTTATTATGGAGGCAGCTAGTCTTCCTGGGGTCCTGCAAAACTAAGGCAGTAATACATTAAAAAAGAAACATCAAAACATTCACAACAGATTTCCCAACATTGTAAGTGTGCCCCCTCAGGCCCCTACTCTAGTACCACATATCTACAACACAAAATCCATGTGTATGTGTGTATAGTGAGTATGTTATTGTGTGTTTGTATGCATGTGCCTATGTTTGTGTTGCTTCACGGTTACCGGTACAGAATCAATGTGCGGGGGCACCGGTGTCAAGGCAATATGTACATTTAGGTAGAGTTAAAATGACTATGCATAGATACCAACAGAGTAGAAGAGGGTGGGGGGGGCAATGCAAAGAGTCTGGGTAGCCATTTGATTAGCTGTTCAGGAGTCTTACGGCTTGGGGGTAGAAGCTGTTGAGAAGCCTCTTGGACCTAGACTTGGCGCTCCGGTACCACTTGCCGTGCGGTAGCAGAGAGAACAATC